>NC_089648.1:35592290-35916836 GCF_037042795.1 Molothrus aeneus | reverse complement strand
GCCAGTTGCATGAAGTTTAACAAACACAATGCCAGATTTTGCACCCAGGATGTACATAAGTATGTGCATTCTGAAATGGTGATGTAATAATGATCCCAGGCAAAAAACCCCAAACCAACAACAGCAACACCACCACCAATAAAAAAAAAAATTCACCAAAAAAGAAAAATAAAATAAAACATTATTTTGTGTTTTCAGAACAAGTATCTAGTGTCCTTGGGGAGGTAGGAGACTCTGCAAATGCTTTAATTGACAAATGTGTTCTACAGTACTTATAAGGGGATTTTTTTGCAAACCCAGTAGTACTCAAGATTTGTATTTTTAATGCAAACAGTTAAGAACATACCATGAGCTATAGAAATTATGAAAAATACCTGTATTATTTTGTTAATATCTCCAGGATTCATGTTAAATGTTTGGTTAGTTTGTTTGCCTCAGCCTTTTTGGTTAGGATTTTTATGTGTAGATCTGTGCAAGAGACCTGAGGAGTCATTAGTGGGGAAACCTAAACACAGGAATCCAAGAAAAAGAATGAAGGTACTCAGTGCTGAAGCTTCTGATTCCAGAGCTAAAACCGTGGAGTCATTCTCTGATTTTGGATCCGTAAGAGTTCTATGGTGTGACCTTGATTTGAAACTGAAAATAAAAAGGGACATTATTGCTGACATTTGGGAGAATATAATATATTATATTTTCACAGAATTGCCATTTTAGAATAGATTCAGGACTTACTGTGGTATGGGTGTTGCTAAGAGTCTTTCAACTTGATGGAAATATCAGACTTTCCATCCCTGAAATACATTTCCTGAGGGTTGCATATCAGCAATGGGACTCTTTGCTGTACTGAAGATGATGTATTTCATTTGAGAAGATAACTGACAAGATATCAAGCTTATTTTGGCATGCAATTTAACATTCAACCCCAACAGTTGCAACTGCAGAAGTGGTTTTCAGATTCCAATGGTGAAAAAAGGAATAAAATGAAATCGTACCATAAACTCCCTTTCAGCTGTAATTGTTGCTTTACTAAAGCTAATTTGCACAGAGAGAGAAGAGCATAGGGACCAGCTTGATTTTCATCTGAGCAGAAGTACAAAAATTTTAATTTAAATATATAGAGTTGAGTAATTAATACCAGAAAGATATTTCCTAAATACTCAAACTTAGACCAGAATAACTGGCCTGAGACCTCTTCTTCATTAAGTGAGTGGTAGTTATGTCTGTGGTCACTTCTTTTAAGCACATTACTGTTAAGAAAAATGGGCTCCTGAACCTGTCATACCAATAAGCATTCAGGCACTGTACTTTTTGGGTTTAGCTTCTGCATGTAGCCTGCTCCCTGGATAATCAGGCAGATATGCTTCAGCTGCTGGTTTCCAGTTGTTGCAATAATGTGCTAACATGCTGGTCCCCTGAAACAGGCTGCTTATTAACTGTGATGCCCAAAATGCCATCTGGAGTGTTATTCAGACATCTATAATTATTCTGTCTACTTCTATTTGATTGTCTGCTTTGTTTCACTATGCATGCTCTTTATCTCTTTTCATTTTTTTCTTTCCATTTTTTTTTTCTTTATTTATCATGGAATCACTTCACTTTTTCATACAGAAGTACCAAAAACTCTCATCTCTTCTATAAATTTATTTTACATCAAGTTGAACATACAGACTCTCTAGAAGAAATTCTAGGAAACAAACTGCAAAATCTCTCAAGTAAGAGTAGGAAAAAAATACCATAATAATCACTTTAGCAGAGACTAGTAATCATAGAGAAACAAATTCTTTGCTTCATGCCTTTGTCCATTAATTCTAGCACATAGTGCATATAAAATATCTCCAATTTATATGACAGTGAGTTGCACTCTAAGTGTAAGTGGAAATGACTTTAAGAGGGGCAGGCCAGCATAGAACAGGTTCCTGATGCAATGAGGTGGAAAGGGACATGTGAGTATGCCAACTTAATTATTTGATCTGTTTATATCCTCACTGCTCATTCTGCTATGTGAAATACTCTTGATATTTTGCAAAAAACATGAGGGGAGAAGATGGAATTATTTTATTTGGGTAACAAATGTATTCTCTAGGGATTTGCTTTGACTCTTCCATAAAGTGCTAGTTAGTTGCAACCAGCTGAGAAAAGTTTCAAGCTGAAAACAGAAATTAATACGAAGAAGCTAACTCGCTTGGCAATAAATGTGATAGATACTATGTGCCATATGAGTTAAACTGAAAAATTAACACATGCATCCCCTTGGTGTTTTCAACACCAAGGTGTATTATATATTGTTGAAATATGTCCGTTCTTATGACAGAATTGTCTCTACATCACTTGCTGTCTGCTGCTTATCCAGGAAGCATCCAGAGTTTTCTCAGAGCAGCCCTTAGCTCTTCCTTTCTTTGTCTAGTCTTATGTGATTGGAAAATTTCTCTTATTCCAGTGTAGAAAAGGCATGAGAGAGAGTCCAAGGTTTTAATACGATCCCTGGCATGTGCCTGCCCTGGCCAGAGAAGTATGTAGGAAGGATGAGGGGGTTTATAAATGGGCCAGAGATTAATAAATAGTCAGTACTTAATTTTATTTTCTGCTGCTGGGAGAATGGAATTTGTAATCCCAGCGCGGCGATTTGCGGACAGTATCCCCATCTAGGGGCGGATCTGAGAATGTGTCTCGGCTGTCTGAGCCTGTCGGTGGGGGAAGGGAGGCTTTGGGAAATACCCACATCCCGGCCGGGATACTGCTCGAGAATACAAACCAGTGCACGCACAGCACGGTGCCTTTAGCAGCAGGATGTTGTGGAAGGAGCTGCTTAGAGTAAGACTCGGGAAAACCACGAGGGTTTCGCAGGTTGCTGATGTTGCAGAGCTGCGGTGCCACGGCCCAGCCCGAGGTGTGGGGGAGCCCGGCCCGGCCCGGCGCTGCAGCACCGAGGGGGACGGGCAGCGCCCGGGCTGGGCTGCTTGCAGGGCAGGGACACAGGGAGCAGGGCAGGGACACAGGGAGCAGGGCAGGGATATAGGGAGCAGGGCAGGGACACAGGGAACAGGGCAGGGACACAGTGAACAGGGCAGGGATATAGGGAGCAGGGCAGGGACACAGGGAGCAGGGCAGGGACATAGTGAACAGGGCAGGGACACAGGGAACAGGGCAGGGACACAGTGAACAGGGCAGGGACACAGGGAAAAGGGCAGGGATACAGGCAGCAGGGCAGGGACACAGGGAGCAGGGCAGGGACATAGTGAACAGGGCAGGGACACAGGCAGCAGGGCAGGGACACAGGCAGCAGGGCAGGGACACAGGGAGCAGGCAGGGACATAGTGAACAGGGCAGGGACACAGGGAACAGGGCAGGGACACAGTGAACAGGGCAGGGACACAGGGAAAAGGGCAGGGATACAGGCAGCAGGGCAGGGACACAGGGAACAGGGCAGGGATACAGGCAGCAGGGCAGGGACACAGGCAGCAGGGCAGGGATACAGGCAGCAGGGCAGGGACACAGGGAGCAGGGCAGGGACACAGGGAGCAGGGCAGGGATATAGGGAGCAGGGCAGGGACACAGGGAACAGGGCAGGGACACAGTGAACAGGGCAGGGATATAGGGAGCAGGGCAGGGACACAGGGAGCAGGGCAGGGACATAGTGAACAGGGCAGGGACACAGGGAACAGGGCAGGGACACAGTGAACAGGGCAGGGACACAGGGAAAAGGGCAGGGATACAGGCAGCAGGGCAGGGACACAGGGAGCAGGGCAGGGACATAGTGAACAGGGCAGGGACACAGGGAACAGGGCAGGGACACAGGGAAAAGGGCAGGGACACAGTGAACAGGGCAGGGACACAGGGAAAAGGGCAGGGATACAGGCAGCAGGGCAGGGACACAGGGAACAGGGCAGGGATACAGGCAGCAGGGCAGGGACACAGGCAGCAGGGCAGGGACACAGGGAGCAGGCAGGGACATAGTGAACAGGGCAGGGACACAGGGAAAAGGGCAGGGACACAGTGAACAGGGCAGGGACACAGTGAACAGGGCAGGGACACAGGGAAAAGGGCAGGGATACAGGCAGCAGGGCAGGGACACAGGGAACAGGGCAGGGATACAGGCAGCAGGGCAGGGACACAGGCAGCAGGGCAGGGATACAGGCAGCAGGGCAGGGACACAGGGAACAGGGCAGGGACACAGGCAGCAGGGCAGGGACACAGGCAGCAGGGCAGGGACACAGGCAGCAGGGCAGGGACACAGGGAACAGGGCAGGGATACAGGCAGCAGGGCAGGGACACAGGCAGCAGGGCAGGGATACAGGCAGCAGGGCAGGGACACAGGGAACAGGGCAGGGACACAGGGAGCAGGGCAGGGACACAGTGAACAGGGCAGGGATACAGGGAACAGGGCAGGGATACAGGGAACAGGGCAGGGACACAGTGAACTGGGCAGGGACACAGTCAACAGGGCAGGGATATAGGGAGCAGGGCAGGGACACAGGGAGCAGGGCAGGGACACAGGGAGCAGGGCAGGGACACAGTGAACAGGGCAGGGATATAGGGAGCAGGGCAGGGATACAGGCAGCAGGGCAGGGATACAGGCAGCAGGGCAGGGACACAGGCAGCAGGGCAGGGACACAGTGAACAGGGCAGGGACACAGGGAACAGGGCAGGGACACAGGGAACAGGGCAGGGACACAGGGAACAGGGCAGGGATATAGGGAGCAGGGCAGGGACACAGGGAGCAGGGCAGGGACTCAGGCAGCAGGGCAGGGACACAGGCAGCAGGGCAGGGACACAGGCAGCAGGGCAGGGATACAGGCAGCAGGGCAGGATGCTCGGACAAGGGCGCCTCTGTCTCTGCAGGATGTCAATTGCCACTGCTTTTGAAGTGTCCTGCACGGCATTCATTTTAAATTTCAGTGGCTATGCTTTAGCTGGGCTCATGTAGAGGTCCGTGATGAGATGGAACACAGGAGCTGAGGTCTCTCCCAGAACAGATAACCTCGTGTCCTTTGAGAAAATGATATTACAGATGAGGGCCGAGGTCACTGGCAGGACAGCATGGGAAATCTTGCACGGGGGCCATATAAATTGTGCCTGATGTCGAGAGAGAAGGATTTTGCTCTTTAGTCCTTAACTTTCGTGAGCTACTTTATTTACATAATTATCCTTGTTGTTGCTGCTGGATTTTCTTGCCTTTTCATATAAAAATGCTCTATGTGAAAATTCATCTTTGAAGATAAAAATATATAAATAGCAAGGCAGTTACAAAATATTCTGTGATGTTATTGAAGTGACCTTGTTGCTTTCTTTTTCACTGCATCCTCTTTTTTTTTCCTGAAATAAAATTATTTGAACAGGATAACCTCTTGTAACTTTATTGAAAAATGTGACCTGCTCAGTCAGTTGCTCTTGCAGGGCTGTCTTAGCTTGGGGACAGAGAAAAGGAAAAATGACTGCATGTAAGGCTCTAGATTTAAGGTCAGCCATTCTGGCTGATGAATTTAACAGAATTATGTACAGCATTTTCCTCCCTATCCTCCTTCTGATGGAGTGATCCTGAGTAGAAGGAATAACCAGATTAGGGTTTTGACTTGACTATTTGCATAAATGAGCCAGCATGTGCAACTGGAACGAACAGCCTAGTGCTGGCAAAGCTCCAGAGACCCTAAATCAAATACCAGAGAGAGAGAGAGAAATACAGAGAGGGAAGAGAAAATACTGTATTCAAACACAAGATATTGGGACAAATATTGCACAGCTGAGTCACTGTGGGATGTTTATGATAAAATAATCCTATTCAGCTCTCCCACCCTAATATTGGTGCACAAGTTGTGATGAAACAAATTCATGACTCAACTATTTATTTTTTTTAAAAAAAGATGTTTTCTCTGTGTAGCACAAAGTTCCTCGGCTCTTTTGAAATAATAAGCATATTTTCCATATTAACGCACACAAAAAATACCGTTGGGTAGCAAAGCCAAAGTCTAAGCAAGGCTTCTTACACATGATGTGCATTAGTAATAAAACTTGTGAGCTCTGTTGCTGTTTTTATGCGTGCATGTTCTGCGTGGCAGCCCATTTATGCATTTTCCACTGCGCTGGGGCTTACATCACTGTCGTATTAGTCTAAGCAGAATAGAGCAGATTGTTTATTTTGGTTGAGCTCCGCTTCAGGCTGTAACATCAGATGTAGCTCCTAGAGTGACAAATTCCAATTGCAGTGTCACAGATTAAACAAGGGTACAGAGGAGCCCTGCAAGCAGTTTTGTCTCTCATGGGAGTGAAAGGATACTGTGCTTGCTAAAGTTAGTGTGTGTGATCCCACCACGACCAAAATAAAATCATCTGCTCTCATAACTCTCTTCTGTTTAAAAATTATATTGCCCAGAACCCCTTTTGTTGTACACTCTTCAGTTTGGGGGTGCAATAGTCAGTTGAAGTTAGTCACCTTTTCTTTATGAACAGTGCAACTCTGCATTACTATTATGAAATATAGTAATTTTTAGCTTTGTTTGTTCTACTGTATGGTAATATTTCATTCACAAAATCAGACTCAAAAATCAGTTGTGGAACATCTGGAGGTCCTCTGTTCCAGGCCCCTGCTGAAGCAGGATCACCTAGAGCAAATTGCTCACACCATTTCCAGATGGCTTTGGAATATCTCCAAAGATGGAGACCCCACAATCTGTGGGAAATCTGTGTCAACTCTTGGTCAAATTGACAGTAGAAATGTTTCTCCTTATGTCCTTATGTAAAAGCTCCTGCGTTTCAGTTTATGCCCTTTGTCTCTGGTTCTGTCACCAAACACCACAGAAAAGAGACTGTCTTCTTTACACCTTCCCTTCAGAAGCCTTTATTTTGCTGACCTCCCACTGAGGCTTTTCTTCCCCAGGCTGAACAGCCCCAGCTCCCTCAGCCTTTCCTTATGTGGGAGATGCTCCCGTCCATTAATCATTTTAATGGCTCTGTGCTGGAATCTCTCCTGTGGCTCCCTGCCCCTCTTGTAGTGGGGAGCACAGAACTGGACCTTGCACACCAGGTGTGTTTTATCAGTGCTGAGCAGAGCAGTAGGATCAACACCCCTCCTAACTCAGCCCATGGTACCATTAGCTGTTTCTGTGGCAAGAGCTTATTGCTGACTCACATTCAACTCGGTGTCCTTGAAGAAGCCAAAGTCTGCTCTCCTAAAGCCCAGGGTGATTGCATTTTGTTCTGCCTCCTCCTTTCAGCATTCAGAAATCCACTCTCTCATGAGCACTGCAGCCAAGGCTGCCTTCAGCCCTCACATATCCACCAAGCCCTTCATTTTTAAAAGCATGAAAGCTAGCAGAGCACCTTTTCTTGTTGCTCCTCTGTCACTTGGATCAGCAAGTTACACATTTGTACACTTCACTTAGCAACTACATGTTGCACTAGCACGGTTTCTAGGGTGATTAAGTATCGCCTCTACTGTGGAGCATTAATGTTACCATCAGAAAACATTTGAAGGTACTTGCTTCCCAGAAACAGGTGCATTAGTTTTATCTCAGCTAGACTTTTTTGCAATATCCATGACAGATAAGAATAGGGATATTTTAGAATATAAGATGCTTATACAAATAACTACATTGAATAATAAATAAAAAACAAGTAAATCGGATAAAATGGCTAGGAGTTCCTCAAACTTTTCAGGTGACCTCTTTGCCCATTTTGAAGACAAGTATTTTTGTAATAGGCTTCCTTTCATCTCATCTTTAAAATGTGCACTGTTGTTACCTGTAAGACGTGACTGAAGATTTTGACGTCTTAAAGATTGTTCCATTAACATGTGACATTTTTGCTGCAATTTCCCAATTGTTCCATTTGTGACCCATTATCTGAGAAGCACCATGAGAGAGAGCTGTGAGTACTTTGTTTACCAGAAAATTTTGATCTCCCACTGGTTTTACAGCTGACTACAGTTTCACTGTCCTCAGTGTGTAGTCAGTTCTGATTAATGCAGAACTAAGCAAGATTAAATTTAGGCCCATACTCTGAGTACAGATAAGAATCTTGACAAGGTTGCTGAAGCTCTTCACCTTTCAAGGTACATAAGAAACGTCTCCCATGGAATTCACAGCATGTGCAGGATGTTGAAGGTCATGTGGGCATGTGTGGCTTTTAAAGAGATGCAGTTCCATTCCGCCCCCACTCCTACCCCCTGTCAACATAACCAACCCTACCATCCAACTATTAGGTAAAGGTCTTATTTCATCATGTGGCTACTCAAAAATGAATGCTAAAAGGTCAAAGTTTTCTTAGTAGTTACTTGAATGTACAACGAATTAAATATGAATAACAATAAGAAATCCTTTGGCAATGTACAGTGTGCTGTGTTTGTCATAAATGAAGCTATACCTGTTGCCCCTGTGTTCCTAGAAGTTGGAATTTGTACAATAAACTGCCCTTGATTTGAAAATGATAGCTGAAGATAGAATTAGAGAGATGTTGAAGGAGAAACCTGGAGAAAAGAGAGAAAAAACCCAAAGTATTAGGGAATTAATGTTGAAGGAAAGTGAGTTGCTGTAGGGAGGGCTCCATTTATTCAAATGATTCAAGAACTAACTGCTGAAACTGTTGTATCTGTCAGTGGGAAATGCAGGAAAATATCTTTAAAAAGAAAATAGCTACAAAGACTGAAATAAACAAGTAGCTAGTCATATGTTCAGATCTCTGGAATGTCTCTGTATGGTATAATAGGTAGATGTACAAACACAAAGAGAAGCAAAGATTGAAACTCAGAAGGGAAGCAAATAAATTTCTTTGTGTTTTTAATATATGTATTTAATTGTGAAGTTCATGATTCTGTATTTTCAATTCTTCTCTCTGTTACAAGTAATTGATGTTAGGAATCACAATGCCTCAACAGAGATCAGGGGTATTTTTTTTCTGTTGTCAGCTGACATGTCAAGGTGGTTTTTTTAGCTGTTACGTTCACAGAGTGCAGGACACAGATATTTCTACACTTCTGTCACTTCATGTTTAACTTTCAAAGGAATATGTGAAGCAGAATTGGAAGATATGTAAGCAGCTGACATGTCATATGCACTTGGAAATGTGTCCTGAATACTAACAGTGTTGCTTCTAATCCGATAAGCCTCACCCCTTGTAACAAGGCTGACTGTAGTGAGGCCAGTCCTCAAATAAAAATGTCCTTTGCCCAAGTGCACTGAATCCCCATGCAGGCACTATTTATAAAGCTGTGCCACTCCAGTGTGCAGCAGAGCACGTGGGATTCAGAGCCAGGGGCTGCGCGTTCCTGATGCCACGAGACAAGGAAATGTCATTGACTCCTCACACTTTGCCAAAGCAGGCTGGGGTTCAAGGGCTGCTCTCTTCTACAGCTCATGTTCAGAAACAGAAGGAAAACCTAATGAATCACACATGGCTGAACAGATCACTGTCAGGGTAGCTAATGTTCCACAGAGTGGGAAACATAATTTGTACCTTATATAATGGGGAATGTGTGAGTCAGTTTTGATAAAAATTGGCTTGAACCTTCTTTGGGCAATCAACCATGCTCACAGGGTTTGGCACTTTCTGTAAGAAATTTTTCTTGAATCCATACAGTTGTATTGCTGACTGTTCCTCGTAGTTGTCATTTCAAGAGTTATTTGTTTTGGTTGCTTCTTTTTTCTTTTTCCTTCTCAAACTGCACATTACTTCCAGTTTGAGAAGTTCCCACAAAGGAGGAGTGAGGCGAGTCTGCTCCAGTACCTGTGTAGCCAAAGTGTAACTGCTAGGAAGCCTGGTGCAAATAATAGTACTGTGAACATCCTAAAAAATGATGCCTTATTACTCTTACTGATTTAACTTGACGCATTTTTTTTCTGAACTCATTCTGAGCTCTAAATCGGGTCAGGCAAAGTACAGCAGTGAGATTCAGTGGCCTTAACCAGTGCTCCAAACTCCTGAATAAGTGATAAGAAAAACAGGTTGATTATAGTATTTAGAATGGAGGGAGAAAGATACCATTTTGACAGACAAAGAAGTTTCAGTAAAACTTTTCTCAGTTAGTTTTATTTCAGAAATGAACTTTCTGTCACCCTCCACTTAAAAATGCAAAGATGTCCAATGAATGCTAAAGCAGAATGTTTTCAGCTAAAATTAAGCAGATGTACAGGTGCAAACCTGTTTTCTGTATGCAGCTGCTGTGCAATTAAATTTTTTAGATGTGATTAAAACACCTGGTCTGCCCTTGTCAATATAAGATGTTATTTTTCACATTGAATTATATCTTTGTAGTTATTCAAAGAAGTGCAAGGCCAAATTGTGGTCAGATAAAGTAAATAAAAATTTAGCAATTGGTTATAATTCAAATAGAATCAGAGGAAAGAGGTGACAAGTCTTAACTTTTCTGTTAGTCATTTTGAAAACTTAAATGCGTGTTCTGTGTAGTTTTTCATTGCAGTGATGTAATTGTTCTTTTGCAAGATTGCATGCATTTCTGTTTTAACTGCAGAGAAGCAACAACGAATTCCTACCAGATCCAGTCATTGTTTTTGTGCTAATCGAAGTCTAGCCTGTGTCCATCTGTTTAGAAATTAATGTGATGGTTGGGCCCAAGACAGCACCCTTTCTCTTGAAGAAAGCATAAATCCTGTGTATGAATTACTTTCTAAGACATGAAATGGTGCTGAGAGGAGGATGTATGATTTCAGACAAGTTTGTTCTCTGCCTGTCTTTACTTGTTAACATAATTTGCACAGCTGCATTTTCTATGTGCCCTCCAATTCTCATCAGTGAATTTCAAGGTTCTCTTCATTATTACCAGAAAAGGCTCTGTCTTTGTGAGACTAGAGTTTGATAGTGTATGATATATGTGGTAGAAAATACAAGATTTTAGAATTATTTTAAAATTAAATATCAAGCATCTGTTGACATTTCATTTCTCAGTATTGTGACATGTAAATTTGATAATAGTGTAATTGAATAATGTTTTACATGGGTCATGTACACGAATTGTAACTTAGGATATGGAATTTAATATCCCATGGAAGTATTGCAGTTTATTCTGTGAATGGACCCATATACCATGTGGCATTTTGATTATTTTAAAACATAATAAAGAAGCAAGACTCCCCTAGTTTAAGAATAGCTTTTTTCTAAGCATCTTTTAGGATTTCGAGTGGTTCAGTTTTTTCCTTATTTTATCTGACACAATCTACAGTCTACAGTTTACCAAATGTACTTTTGCTTGATTGCTAACATAAAAAAACTCTGTTCATTTTTTACCACATACAGTCTTAATCTCAGAGGTTATTTTTGCATGGCGTCTAAAGTAAAAACCAAAATCTAATCATGTCTCTACATTCTGATCGGTTTTAGATTTTTTTCTGAAAGTAGGTGAATGTCCTCTTTTAAACAGCACTGATTTTTTTTAGGAACTTATGAATATAAAAACTTCAAGTAAATATTAAAGGTAAAAAACTATACCTTGTAGTACAGCTTTCATTTCTAATGTTTCAACTGATTAGAGAAAGTACAATAATCTGAATGCTTCTGTTAAAAGTAGAGGATAGGGATTGCTGAATGATCTAATTTCCAATGATCATTGGTAAATACCAAGGTGGGGTTTTAATTTTTTCGGGTGTTGTCCTATAATTTTAAACAGAGAAAATACAAGAGTTCCATAAGCTTTTGTTTTGGGAAATGTTTGTTATTTTGGGCTGCATTTTGAATTAAATAATGCTCTGTTTGTTTGTTTTGTCAGTATGTTTTGCATAATAAAGTATCTCTGCTCACTGAACAAGAAACGGAGCAGAAAGTGTTTTGTCACAGAGTCCAAATGTATTCCTTTGACACATTTTAATGGCATACAGATTCTTAGGGCTGAGCCAGCTCTTAGAACCCATGTGGAAATACACAGTCTTTGCCACGGTAATGGAAGAAATCCACAGTTTGGACTGAAAGATTTCTGTATATTGTTTATGGTTTGATCATCCTATGAATAAATATAGGTAGATTATGAAGTTAAGTAGTGATATTATCCATGTTGATTGCAGGGCATCTTCAGGTTATTTTTTCACATGTCAAACAAGGTTTATTTATTATTATGTCAAATTGTGGGTTTCCCTGTTTTCCATTCTATTTCCCTGTTCTTTTTATTCCTCCTTTATTTTCCTGATAGCTAGACTATAATTCAGACACCAGCCCCTATGCAGTTAAGTATGGTGTGTTCAGGGAGTTGTCAAAAGGAAGTTGAAGTCAGAAGATAACTTACCTTAGTGAATGCCTTTTATTATTTTTGAATTTATCTTCCTTTTTTTTTTTTTTCCCCTTAGAAATTACTGGGATATATATCAAATTTCTACCTATAACCTCCCAAGGTTCTCTCCCAAGGCCAGGTTGCTTCTTCCAGCAGAGAGGTTGTGTAACAGAAGAGTCAGTATGAAATGTGGGAATGATTCATGTGTTCTGGGAAAGTTGTAGATAGACATGAGGAGTCAAAACATTCATTAGTGCTGATAATTGTGGCTATTATGTCCCCTATGAGAAATTTGCAGAGTTTGCTTGCTACATCTTTTTCTTTAAGGAAATGGTCAGGGAGGACAAGGAGAGGGTAAGATCAAAAATCCATATGCCTTTTCCCTCACTCTGTGTCAGCCCACATAACCAGCTATGTGTGAGGTGGGAAGTAAGCTGCTTTAGCAAAACAAGGGAAAGCTGGACAACAGTGAAGTTTTAGTGAGATCCCTGAGATACGTGCCCTTTCAGGCACTATCATTTTCCAGTAAGAGTCTTCATATAATTTCTGTGACATTTATATGAATAGTATATCATCATTGCATTACCTGAAAACCTGTTCTGCTTAAGAAGAGAGGGAATGGCCACCACAATTTTTTTTCTACAGTGTGTCTTCTGTCATAAGTCAGTTCTTGTTAGCATCGCAAACAGCTTCAACATGATTTTCAGAATGATCTTATAAAGCAGTATTGTGAATTCCCTTTCTTCCATTCCTGCAATATTCAGTAAGTGTAGGAGATGGATAAATCTCACAGGTCTCTTTGTTGTTGACTTTCACTGTACTCTGCACACTGTTTGGGTATCAGGATCTGGTATTCCTATGGGAATGCAAAGTTCTATTTAGACTGATGTCAGTCTTCCTTAGAGTTACATAGATTATTAGGTCAGGTAGGCAAAGATCCTTTGTACAGGATTTGTACTCCTGTACAAAGAGCAGTACATTACCTGAGACCTCATACTTAGGTACATTCCTGGAAAGATGACCAGCCAGGCAGCCTTCAATCAGGCAGTATAAAACTAATGAAAATGGGTGTGGAGATTAAATAGAAAACAGGCACCTAAAATTATTTGAGCTTCCAGAATCTTCTTTCTAATTGGGTTCAATAACTATACATCTTGAGAATTTTCTGCATATTTTAATTGTCCCAGTTACAAATTCAGAAATTACGCTTCCCAAACTTTATAATAATTTGTTTGAGTTTACAACTTAATTTGGGTGGGGAGGGTGTGATGGTGGTGGTGTTTGTTGGTTTTTTCTAGTTGGAAAGATCAAAAATCCATATGCCTTTTCCCTCACTCTGTGTCAGCCCACATAACCAGCTATGTGTGAGGTGGGAAGTAAACTGCTTTAGCAGTTGACTCCATTTACTCTTTTAAGTGCTGGAAGTTGGCATGTAGGGAAGAAGGAGGAGGGAAATTAAATTTAAGCATAGATTTGGGTGCATGTTGGGCATTGAAATTCTACAGTTGTGACACAGGGCTGTAATAAAATCAGAAACAGAAATTCACAATATGAATATGACATAATGAAGCCACTTTCACTACTAGTACAATTTTCTGCTGGATGTTGCAAACTATTTTCTTCAGATTACTGAAGATAATTGACTGCTTTGAACACTTAAAATCTGCCAAGTCAGAATGCCTTCTGTGAGACTTGCTAGCCCAAGGCTTGTTCTTTCCTTTGCGTGGAAGTGCTGATGTAGAAGGTGTTCTCAGATAACTGCATTTAGACATTTATGCTAAGGTATTTGCCTTGAGGAGGAAAGGGTAAAATATTATCTGTGTATTTTAAAGACTGTGAGAAGTTAAAAAATGGGATTTCTATAAAGAAATGTCTTGTTATAACAATAGCTTTAGGGTGGTTTTTTTTTATAAGATAATAATCATGTCTTTGGCTCAGACTGAAGACTCATTTAATGGCAAGCACCCTCAAGTTATTGTTTGGATCAACATATAAATTGAATATCCTTATTTGAAAAGAAAGATGAGAAAAAGCATAAAACATAATTTTAAGGTGGTGAAAGATAATTGTCTAAGAGCAAATGCACTTAATGTATCCCTTCTACCTTCTGTTCCTTCTTCCATCTTTCTTTCCCCTCTTCTCTGCTTCTCTACCTTCGTTTGTTTTCCAGTCTTTTTTTTCTTCTATATGTTAAGAAATACAGTCCGAAAGTTCATGCACCAGGGTGTATTTTCAAAGCTAACTGGAAGAGAATAACTGAAATTTACTCAGTGGAGACATGCTTTATCCAAAAGTTCTATTCCCTCCTGGAGTCCCAGGGAATGAAAAGTATAACATGATAGCATCCCTTAAGATAATATCCAATATTCTTTTCCTCCTGTACCTTTTCCAGGGATTTAAGTATCCCCAAGAAGGCAAAAAGAGCTCATGATTGTGTCTTCTCTTTTGTGTTAGAAACATTCTTCTGTAAAAAGTGTTTACAGAAACATTGATTATTACAGGCTATCTCAAAAGGTTTGATTCTGGGAACAGAAAATAAGAAAAAAAAAATTTGGTAAGGTAAGATGTAATAAGAAAAGAGTCCCAAACTAAAGCTCTGTTGTCATTAATCTGTATTACAGGACTCTTAGTTTTTAAACCTGAGTGTCCACATGCACACTGCTGTTGCCTGTTGAAGACAGCACACAGTAACCCCTGGACTATGCCCAAGAACTGTGAGGGACTTTGCTATTTGGCAAGCCTAAAAACCATGTCAGGTCCCATTCTTACAATTTAACAGCATAGACAGTTGCATTCCAGTGGCATAAGAACATTTTCTGACAATATTAATTTTACTAGCATAGATGTTGAGAGTAAAACCAAAATAAGATTACTATATAAGGTTTAAGGAATTAATTCTTGAAAGGAATTAACAGGACCTCAACAGGCCCAGTGAGACCAACCAGGAGAAAAAATGTCATTAGGGTATGACAACATTTTGACTTTTTTCATTTGTTCTTCCTTAATTACTGAAGGATTGTTTGGTGCTGGAAATGGTACAGGTGAAAATGGTTCTTCTTCTTATTGTGCTATCCCATCATTTTCCCAACTTCATTGGTTACCTTGATGTGTTTTTTTTTTCCTGAGAAATAAATGATACTGATTTCTTACAGTGTGTCTCTAGTCAGAGGGTTATGAGTCTGTGAAAGGAAGGCTGCTTGGGCTATCAGGAGTGTGTGACTGCTGTGGACTGTCAGAGATGAGCAGTTTTGCTTGTGCTGCTAAGGGCTGGGCGCTGCCTCGGAGGAGAGCAAAGTCTGCTGTGACCTGGCTTAAATCTAGGGAGGGGTGAAAGAAGCATTTGCCACAGTTTGGTGGCAAAAGCCAAGAGTAAAAGTGACACAGGTTTGGGAAGTCATTGCCAAAGTGTCAGTATGGAGGAATCAGTTCACAGCAATCTGGAGCTCAGCAAGCTACAAAGGGTAACCAGCAAGCAAACCAGGGTTTGGGTTAGGGTAGTTTATGGGCCACTGCCTTTGTTCACTTTTGTCTTTTCCTTCTGTTACCAAGGTATTTTCCTTTTCTCTCCAGTGGAACATTAGTGAGGTTTTACATGTTCAGATGGAGGAAAAGGAGCAGGTTCTACCCATCTTCTTTCAAAGCACGTCTGATTTGTTGGTTACTTGCTGCACAGAGGAGCACTGTGAGCTGAATCTGAAAGATTACAGGATGTTTCTCCTCCAGCCTGATCACCTTCTACTCCTTGATATCATAAGATGCAGCCACTGGTGTCAAGGGTGGTTATTGTGCCTGAGCACAGAGCTCACACAAGGCATGTCTGAGCAAGCAGGCAGAGCAAACACACAGTACCAGGTAATAATTTGAATGTACCAGTGCATGTAACGAAGAATCCCCTTGCCCATGTCCTCAGGCAGCAGATGCTGTTTCCTGCCAGAGAGCAGAGATTTTACAGGCAATAATGTGTGTCATTTCCATACCCTGAGAAAACCCTTAACAGCACAGTTAACAGGAACAGTGCTGAAAGGAGTACTTGTCATCATGAGCATTAATTTTAAGCATGCCTGTTTTCTCCTCTTATATTCTGGTTTAGCACAGTCAGGCTGTTTCTGGGTTCTAGCCTCTTGGCGCTGCTTTCCAGCAGAAATAAGAAACATGAAAGCACATTTTACAGGAAAACATGTAACAGAGGAGAAAATAGGTCAGATTTCACTTGCCAGTGCTTCTTTAAGTTAACAGCTGTGGGTCAGAATACATTTTTATACAGAAGCACAGCCAGAAAGTTTAAGCTTGCACAGTGTTTTCTCATGGTGTTCATAACCTTCATTTCATGACCTTTGATGCATTCTGTGGCAAATGATCAAAGACAAAAAAACAGGGTTTTGTTGTTGTTTTAAGGGATTTAATATTTTAGTTTTCTGGTAATACTATATTTATCTGTACTGGGTTTTTTAATTAGAACACCCTATGTAAAGATATATTTTCACCCCTTAGGAAAGCAAATGTAGGGATGTAATTTTTTTGTTCATTAAAGTCCGTGAAGGATGGATTCATGACTGCAAAGTTATATCTGATATTACTTTCTTAGTACTTTTCTTAGTACTTTTTCTTTTCTCAGGTAAGGTATTTATACCCATTTCAAATGCCTACACTTGTCTAAATATTTGGGACCTGGATTGTTACTCACAAGTTGCCTGTAATTGATAGGTCACTGTTTTTACTAATCCATAATAGCATATTGCTCATTAGAAAGCAGGATTTGCTGCTCTACTTTCCTCCAAACTGTATAAATTCTAAATCTATATTCTAAATGACTGTGGCAATTTTTCTATACTTTCTATATTTATATTTTATAGAAATATTAGCATCATTCTAATATATTTTAATAACATATTCAATCAGAAAGTTCCCAGAAGTATCTTCATGGTAAGAAAACCATGCACTTTAAGTGTCATAAACAGGCAAGTCTTTCAATAGTTTTGCATAAGATTGTGGAATGTGTGTGATAGACAGGAAAGCCAGAAGTGTCACCAGCTTTGTAGGAATTAGAAGACTATATTCTCCTACCTACAGTTCTATGAGGAAGCCACATGATGGATGAATAATTTGGCTTATGTAGGCATTTTAATTTTCTTCTGTTGCAAGAATGGAGGCAATACGGATTGACTGCTGCTCAAGGATGTTATTTGTTTTCCTTTGATTGTTTATGAAACAGGAAAGTGCCTGTAGTGTCCATGTCACCAAAGTTTATATTTTCCTCTTTTTTTTTCCCCTTACACATTTTTTTCAGTGATTCACCTTTTCTTGAATGGTGCTGACCTGAAACCTCAAATAGATCTGCTTTAGAATGACATGGAGATCCATTCAGAAATTAAATTATTTCACAGTGCTTATATAGTAAGCTTTTTGAAGTACAGGAAGATTGACAAAGTGGAAAAATGTGCTATAAATACAGAAGTGTTTAATGATAAATATAGTACTCATAGGTGGGGTTAAAGACTCTGATATGGCTGTGTGCATTCATATTTATTTACTGCAGAGAAAGGAACTCCACACGGCTATTTTTGCCTTGCTGACTGTAATCCCATCAAGGCAGCCTTATAGACATCTGCTAAGGTTTTTTGTTATTATTTGGTTAAGATTTTGAGATTGAGGTGAGAAAAATCCAACTGTCACCTAGAAATGACCTCGAGGCAGTTTCACAGATTTGTCCAACATGATTTTCACATATTTCTGCAGGCTTAGATGTATTCCTTGCCCTAAAGTGCTTCAGTCTGTGGCTACTCATATTTTCTAAAAAATAATGGTCTCATATATGTGGTGTGCAGTTTAACCTTTATTCAGTCTAGCTTTTTTCAAAACATTAAGAGTAAGGACCAAGCAAGAGAGAAATTACCCCATATATTTTCCAGTAGGCATTGCAATATATATCAACTGGATCCACTGTTAGGTCTACAAATAATTCCTTATGCTAAGTAGCCCCTCATAGCCGTTGGACTCAATCTCTATACAATTATAACCATCATGAGATTTTTAGGGTGTACTAGAACAATCAATTTCTCAGAATGCTTCTTATCTAAACAAGATCAAGTCTTTGTATCTTTCTTTAGCCAGTATCCTGTGGTAGTCTGTCTGAGAATTATCTGTACCTTGCTGCTCTGGAGGGGAGGAGGAAAGGGCTTATGGACCAGAAATCACTTCCGCCCCTGCTGTTGTTGGGCCACAGTTAATCCAACAGTACTAACACAAAGCAAAAAGATTTAAGGTCCCCTTTCTTTTTCATTTAAGTCAATGCACACTGATAAAATTCTAATGAAAAGGAATCCAAGCACAGGAGTGAGTTACTTATTATGGAAATTTCCAGTGATGCATTGTAATGTTGGATTTTCAATTTTTAAAAGTGGTTACATTCCTAATTGGTGAACAAAAAGGACCAATTTATCCCTTGCTGTGAGAAACATTTTTCTTATATATTATTCTCATGAAGCCTCTAATTCAGGCAAACACATTATGTAAATGGAACCTATGAAACACTTTCTAAAATATATGTCAGATTTACATTACTAGCCTGTTGTGTTAGATTGAGGAAGGGACCTTGTTACACTGTGGCAATTTTTTTTTTTTTACTTTCATAATAATCCTTTCTAAAATAAATTGCATTTTGTACAAGCAAGGCTTCTAGCAATAACTCTTGGTGTATCCTAAATGAGTATTCACTAACTTCACCTGGGCATTGTGATCGTAATCTCTACATCTTCATCTTTACTGATCTCAGGAACAAGACTTTTATGCCCCTTTTAAACTAGAATTGGATTCTTTTGATACAAAATGTGCAAATGTTGGACTGCAGCAATTGCTCCAATGCCAAATGAATTTGGATCAATCTGCCTTGCATACAGATTGAGTTTCTCAAAGCCTTATGACACAGATAGCCTGGGCTGAAATATTAGCGGGCAGTGTGAGAGCTAAGCTTGTTTTTTCTGACAAAGTCAGAACCCAGATTTATATCTGTCTTGTACACATTGCTTGGAGTCTGATGGTGTTAAAAGATAGCATTTTTTAAGATAAAATAAAGATGCAGTTTATTTATTTAAGATAAATTTAACATAAATAAAGGCGCAGTTTAAATATGTACATGTATGGCTATACCCCTTCTGAAGACTTTAGTTTTAATTTAGACAGTTGTGATACATTAAGAAGCAAAATCAATTATCTCAAAATAATTTATGGCAGAAACTGAGCATAGTAGTTCATTTGCATAATGAAATGCTGTTAGTATTGATTTCATACAAGTTTAGGTGGAAATATTATATTAATAACACTATTTTAATTTCTGGCCTGGCTTTAAGATACTCCACTTTTGACAGCCTTCTCTTATGCATCTCACCACACACATGTATTTTGTCTTTGAAGTAAAGGTCAGAGAGGTGTGAATTTAGAAACAGGGAGCTTCCCATGAAACTAGAAAAGATACTCAGACACTGAAGTAATAAAAAAGAGCAATTAACCCTTAAAGTGAGATATCCATTAAAGCTATAGGCAAATCTTATTAAATCTGCAATTTATGAAGAAATGTTAGGGTTTTTTCTAAAGTGTTTCTAGTTTTTCTGAAGGTTACATTTGACTGGTGACCACAGGGACTTCTGCACTGTAGGGACAAGGCAACTGTTTCTCTACTTCTCCATAATGACTTGGGGACTGTCCAGAGCTAAACTCATTTTGCCTTACAGCTGTTTTTTTAAAATTATCATTTGGTACATTCAGAACAGCAAGTGGGCAACTAATAAGGATTAGTAATGGGGAGGTTTTATTTAATTCAGTTTTAAGCTGCTTTATTCAAGAAAATCCTTAAAACACAGAGATTATATTTTTGGAGGTACTAACACACTGCCATGAATTCTATAGTATGTACAATACTAAAACATATTTTCATGGAAGATTAAATGCTTGTATACAGTATGTGAAATTACTGATTACATTTTGAAGCTGTATTCCCACACTGAAGTCTTTGTGTTTTACTGTTTCAGGGAATTTTCAAAGCATCATCTCAGGTTTTAGAGAAAATGTATCAGTATTTCTAACCCTAATGATTTTATCACAAGTCCTGCTGTATTTCACTTTGTATTTCAATACTTGTCTCCTGGAGTACCACAAATGTGTGAGAATTCATACTATTATTTTTAAAAATAAGTATACTTCTTACAAGTAACTAAAAAATTGAAATTTGGGGTGAATGTGTGCCTGTGTTCACTCACAAGCAAATTAAAGGAGTAAAGTAATTTAACATTTGAATGGGAATCTCACTTTTGTGTTCAATTTAACACATCTGTCTTTATTTTTTGCCATGTTGAGACTTGAGGTTGGTAATAGCTCTGAAAGATAAGAAATAGTGTATAGCACACTTTACGTTGGAACAGACAGTTTGCTTTGTGTTATGTCCATCTAATCTATATTAGAGCAAACCATTAGGTTTGATCAGCATGTTGCTGCAGTGAAGGCACATTTCACATGTGTGTAATATTTTCTGTGTTGCTCAATTTTTCTTTCACCTTCAGTGTGCTGGTTCTGGATGGGCTTTTGGAAACCACTGGCTCTCTGGCTTTCCTTGCTGTGACTGTCACTGGAGAGTCTCTGAGTGCAGATCAGCTCAGGAGTCACACTCTTTGTCCTCACTTATTTCAAGTGTTTCCTCTCTGCATCTCCACAAGCAGCATTCTGTCAGGCTTGGGTAGCTTTATTTAGTCTCTGCATGTGTGATGGGTGCCTGCACTCCTGGAATGGTCCATGGAGGCTTAGCCTATACAGGCAATGGAGACAAATGGATGACTCAGCTCACCCTGGTGCAGGTAACTGGAGGCTGATCAGCTCCAGCCTCCACTAAGTGTATCAGCCGTAGCAGGAATATCTCACTTACATATGGAATTTTTCACGTACCGTATTTATGCCCAGCACATAAGTTCAGGTGTCTCACTCCCAAACTGAATCACACACTTCTGACCAGAAGCTGAATTACTTTACTCATTAGTATTAAGAGAATGCCTTGGTTGCAGAGTTCAAATGACTGCCTTGAGAGGCTGAAGGCACATGGTGGTTTTCACAAAATATTTACTTCCCTAAATAGTCATATACCTATTTTATCCTACCTATCACCATTTGATGTTTTACCATATATGATCTTTCTTCACCTCATATAAACGATATCTGTTACTAAAGGACTTTTTTCTTGGTTTAGGTTTCAGTTTTCAGTAAAGTTTCAACTTTCAGTAAAACTTTACTTCCATTTCTTCATATCTGATTCATTTTAGAAGTCATGTCTTTTTAAAAGTGCTGCAGTATGCCAGGGTAAAATCTGTTTTTACATATGTAATTATCCTGTGTACTGTCAATTGAAAATTTCTATTAAATTGGAAGTTTGAAATGAAGCTTTCTTTGGATTTCAGTCCAGTCCTTGTTCATCACTCTCACTGCTTTGTCTTTAACAGGAGTCCTGTGCTTGTGTTCCAATGTGTGCATCGCCATGTCATTTGCCTGGACTGCTTCCATCTGTACTGTGTAACCATGCTGAATGACCGCCAGTTCATCCATGACCCAGAGCTTGGCTATTCCCTTCCCTGTGTAGGTATGTTTCTGGTGGTTTTTTTTATAATTTTTTAATGTAATTTTGATTTCAGGATAATATTATTTTTTTAGCACCTATTAATTTTGTGTAAATCAGTGGAATTATACTGCGTTCATAGGAGTTGTTTAATTTGTTGGAGAAAATATTTGAATATTGAAGTGGATTTTGCTAAGCATGTGAACTGGAGAATTAACTGGATTTTAAAGGGCATTTCTTTTAAAATCAAATGTTTACTTTCTTCACATTAGTATTTTATAATAATGAAGTGCAAGCAGATGATAGCATTACACTCCAGTTTAAAAAAAAAAAAAAAAACAACACCTTGACCTCCACATTTTCAATTTCAAATTAAGTAAATTATTAACTTTCTTGGTCTGTCTTCAAGCACTAATGAAAAAGGACTGCAACAGGAATTTTAAATACTCTTCCTTTTGGTGAAGTTATTATTGCTAATTATCACCTCTTTGAATAAAATGTAGTTACGTGTTTTACTTGAGTAGGAAACAAGGTTTGACTTATCTGAACAAAGAGTTAAATAGAATATAGAAGATTTGTTTTGAGAATTGATTCAATTACACTGGCATGTGGACTGCAAAATTGTCAAAAATTTTGCTATGAAGAAGTATATTCTATACAGAGCATTCTTTTTTCTTGGTGTTAAATTAAAATGGGAGCATATATGTTTGTCTTAAATGCTGTATCATGGTATGAGAATAATTTTACAGCATATTAGAAGCTGCCTAGAAGATAGGTTTGCCTGGTTACCTGAATGGCTAATAAATAAGTTTCAAACCCCACTAGATGGTAGAAAAATTGACAAAAGTTCTTAGTGGAGTGGCATCTATTTAATCTGAAAATATGCCTTGACGATATTGAAAGTACAGTAGTAAGAAATAGTCAAAATTATTTATTTTTAATTACTTCAAGAACAAGCAAGCAATGGTTCTTTACATTTCACTAGAATTGCTGTTTATGTGCAGTGTTGCCAGGTCTTATTTTACTTCCCCCTAAACAGCTACTGCATTTACACACTGATGTCATCCTACACAAAATAATTTTTAATGTTTTGTAGGAAAACTTGTCATGAGAAACTGAACGGGAACTTTAGACCCAGTGTTCTTTCCTTGACCTTTACATTAGCATTGTACTGTGTGGTCAATCTGTACTCTCAGCCTCCTTCCTTGCTTCTCCAGAAGTTAATCCATTTGCTGCTCCCACACATATTAAAAAGCTGCTTGAGTAGAATCCTTCCTTTTTTCCCCCTGTTTTATTGTTTTCTTCCATTTTCTTCTGTTAGCTCCTTAGGTTGATCAGTTATGCCAGTGGTACAGCAGGCAGCTCATCTTTCTCCTCACTTGTGGGCCTCCTTGCTGCTGTACCTGGTGTCAGAGAGCTTCCTCCAGATCAGGCTGATATGTCAAACTAATGACCCTTCTGCCTCTTCTGTCTGTAAACCCATTGCTAGTCATGCTGCACTAAACTTGTATTAGGATTTTTCCATATATTTTCAACTCCAGTTGCTCAGTTCAGAAGTTCTTTTTCTCTTAGAGGAGACTAAAAAGTTTTCAGAAGTTTTTACCCCTGCCAGTCTATTTCTCTTTTCTGTTTGCTGAAGTTGAACATTATGGGAATTGAGCAGTGGAAGCAGAGTAGGGATGAGGAGAATACACAAAAAGATGGTGCTGGGGTGCTCAGGGCTGCAGTTTCAGTCTTGGAGTGGAGAGGAAGGCATGGGTTTGGCTTAAGAAAGGCATGCTGTAGAGGATGCACAAAGGATGGTGTACTTCTGCTGTTCAAGTGAGATAGAGTTCAGCTGAGGAAATGGGAAAGAAGCTATTGCTGCCAGTCTAGCCTCAGCTGTGTTGTACTCCAAGTGTTATAATAGCTATATATGGCAAGACTAAAATATTGCTATCCTAAAGTTTCAGCACTCCCCAAACTGGAAAGTTGTTTTTAAAATAATAAACCTTAAAGCAATTCTAATAGCAGTAGTAATAGTAATATAATTGCAATACTTTTTCTCTCTCATTGATTGCTGCCTCTGTCAGTTTTCTCTGTTATGTTAGCAGTTTTGCATTTTAAAAAAATGCACTTGGAACTATTCTCTTTTGGGGTACTTTGCAGAATGAAGAATCTAAACGGAGCTGTTGTAACTTCTCAGTTCATTTCTGCAGCTATCTGAACCTAACTTTCTGATATACAAGTCATTTGGTTGTCTCTAGTATTAAGTTGTACTTGAGTTGTGAGCTGATGATTATTTTTTGTTCTTTGAGAAAGTCATGAGACTGTTTCATCATATCTGTGAGAAGGAGGCATACCTGTGTTGCCAACCTCTTCCTACTCTTAAGACGTAAGGGGTTTTAGCCTGCTTCACAGCTATGGATGCAGCAGCTCTCATCAATGAATTCGCTTAAGAAACTTTCACAGCAGTGTCACACGATTTTCTTTTCCACTTATCATGGTACTTCTACTGAATAGCATAAGATGGCATTTTTACAGTCTACAGTTCACAATCTTCATTTTGCAACTGCAATTTGCAGTTTGTATTTACAGATGGGTATGGTAAAGCACTATTTGACACAGCTTTTTCTAATTACCTCAGTGAAGCCTCAAATGAATTCTCCTTGACAGGAATGAACACCACAGGACATGCCAAGACCTTTCTTATTCTGGCAGTGTGGGTTTAATACATGTTATATCTAATAGAGAATGACTCAAAGTAAAAAAAAAAATTAGGTCTGAGCTTTATTGAAAAGATAGAGGTTTGTTTGAGCCTTCTTCTAAAAGGAATACAAAACAAAGTCATATTCACTCTGATGAGATTTATGTTATGGTAGCTGACCAGGCCGCACAGAGAGCTCAAAAGAGTCTGCATTTAAACATGTATTTTTAAACACCACGGACTAATGCTGAAATAGTGTTTGTGATGTCTTGAAGTTTGAGGTTTGGATTTTTAAAAGTTATTTGATCATTTTCATGTAAGAGTAGATTTACTTAAAAACTGGCACATTTCTTCAAGGCATACGTGCACACATTGCCCTCAAATTCTACAGGAGGGTTTGATTTTGTAATTAAGCATAGTTAAATAGTTGGCACTTCCAATTAGTTCTGTTCATTCTAGTGTTTTTCAAAAATAGAGATAACATAATGAACATAGCCTGCAGTTTCCATTAACATTTGACTCACTGTTCCCGATTTTTATCAAGGGAATGTACCAACATAGCAAGTTTTTTATATCTTTTATTGGATCAACCTAGAGGTGAAAGCACCATACACACAACAGAATAAAAATAAACAGCAGCTGCTACAGCAAAGGGTCACTGTGACAGACGAGATCAGTGTTATCATCGCAAGTGTATGATAACTTGAGCTGGAAAGGATCTAGGGATTTCAGATAAACAGGGCTTCTCAAGTAGGTTTAATTTCTTGCTTCCTGGCACACATGTGCCAGAGGATGCATTTTTTTTCATTGCATTCAGGTATTTTGTGTGGTTATATCCTTGCTTTGCTTTGATTTCTATTATGGGCCTAATTAAGCAGGAGATAAGATGGTTTCAAAACAAAGCTATCATCTGAGCTGATGAGCTATGATATATCACCTCAGTAGTGCCATAGCTTCACTTTGTTCCAAAACAAAATGTGTCATTGCTGTGATTTTTAGAAGAAGAACATTAATTCCTTAGTGTTCAGCTGCTAATCGAGTGCCAGGCAGCAGAACTCCAGCTGAGAAGAGGCAGCCTGGAGGAGCAGAGCGCTGAGCACAGTAGCAGTGCATTGATAGGATTAGCTGTTCACAGGAGTGTGGCAGCAGCCCCACCACTCAAACCCACTGCAGCAGCTCGGAGGAAGCACTTGCAGAAGTGCAGAGGAGCTGGCCGAATTCCATTGGTCATTAAAATAAAAAAACTAAATCTTACAGATTATACTCTCTGCCCTTGTTAAATAGCAACAAAAATCTATCCCATCTCTCTGTGTGGTGTCTTGTATTAATGAGGCTTCATGCATAGAAATTTCCATGAGTGGTGACCTCCAAGTATCTTTGAAATAATTAATAAGGTGCTTAGAGGGATGGATTTGCATATGCATGAAAGATCATTTATGGTTATTTAGCTACTGTGCAGGGCAAAGAATTTTATAGCATTACCTCAAAGAAGGAATTGTATACAAATATACAATGTATTACCTCTTTTAAACACATTCTTTTCCTATGAATGCAGTTGCACTTTTGAAATAGCATTAGAGCATTATGAATCTTGGTCCCCAATGTAAAACAGACTTCCACAGTTCTTTGGTAGTAGAAAAGTTGGTGATACCTAGGAAAGGGAAAGTTTTATGGTGCTGTAGGCACTTTGCAAAATATCTTTGCATCACTTTATTTCTTATGAGTAATTATATGCATGATGTATTTTAGAGGAATCCAGATAAAAGATGCAGTTCTCCTGATGACTATAAAACAGTATTTTATCTGGAAGTAATCTGATTTTACCACAGATATATAAATAAATATGGAGAATTACCCCAATTTGTGTATGGAACTGAAAATAAAAAGGACTAAAGCTTTAAAGTATAATAAATTGCCCCAAGAACCACGTTCCACTGAAGGAAAGCTTCTAGGGTTAGATTAATTTTTTTATCCACATTACATGCTATTTGTATAATAACAGTATGTCAATGCAGTCATGAAACTCTGAATCATCTTTCAAAATCCTAGTACCCTTGTAGAAAAGGGGAGAATGAACAGCTTAAGCAAAGTTTGCAAGTAGAAGGGAGGAGGAAAACTGTGATTTGACCACACCAAATAGTGTGTTTGAGTCTTTTCTGTTATGGACAAAAGCTCCAACCAATTTCAGAAGGTGTAAGTATGCAAGGGGGTTTAAAGTGAAGGTCAGTGTTCTGGAACAGAACCTTCTCAGGAATGTAATGTATAAGCATGCATAGTTTGGTGGGGCCTAAAGGGAGCCAGTTACAAGAACAGGTACAAGAAATAAGAGTTTCCTGGTGTGAAGCTTCAGTATGTCAGCAGTTTCTGAAGTCTGTGTTCTCCAATAACACTGCTTAAAAATATTTGAGATACCTTAGGAAATCACAAAATTTGGGAAATGGGACTGATTATTAGAGGAATAAAATAAAAAGGATTAAAACACACACATTCGCGGATTTAGGAATTAATGCAAAGTACTCTTCAAGTTTAATATTTAAGAGCTAGTAAATTCTTGGCAGCAGTCAAATTTTTGTAATTTCTTGTTGGTATGAAATATCTGAGCATACAGAAGCAGACTTTGACAGAGAAGGGAACGAAAAACCTATGGATAAACCAGATTTTTATTCTCAAGGATTAATTGAATTTGCAGAAGTTTCCTGAAGTAGCTTCCTGAAAATTTTTTTATGGTCTTCTGCATTCTCCTCTCACTGTGGTCATAAAATAAACATGAACTAATGGTGTATCAAGTGCTTTTTGTGTTCCTTTACTAGCACAAGCTCATGAGACTAGCTCAAAGGACATAGTTAGAAGTCACAGCAGCTCTTTCATTTCCATTTTCACTGTTGACTGAAGTTCAAGCAGTGACATCTGAGGTTTTTTCCCTTAAGTCTTTGTGCTGTTTCTGTGGCTACAGATTGCCAACTTCTTATCTAAAAAGCATTCAAATCTACAAAACAAGCAGAGCTTGATCCCATGGTATATTTGAAGCAGGCATTGGATTCTTTTCTGGAACAACTACAGTGAAATCATACAATGGGATACTTTGAGAAATCCGAGTGGCCATAATTAAATCCTGCATGAGATGTCTTACCCATAGGTGTTCTTCTCCCTTATCTCTCACTAGTCCTTCTATTGCAATATATTTCATTTGTAAATTGCATAGAGATGACAGTGCACATAGGCTTAATCTGGTTAGCAATAATGAAGGACAAGAGATAATGAAAAAATCTTGCATGGAAATTAATTGACTTTAAAAGGAACAAAAAATGAACTTTCAAAGCACACTTCTTGTCCTGTGAAATGAGCTGGCCTGTGTCAACATAAAACCAACATACTGGAGCAGTGGCAGAAGTGTGTGCAGAGGGGTCTGTCTGTCTTTCACCATTTCTATGTCCAGCTGAAACAGAGGTGAATTTCTGTCTCATCTGGAGTCAGCGAAAGCTGTGACTTTGTCTTTGGAAAGGAAAGATATTTGTTCTGACTGGAAGCACTTCAGCCCATACTTGTTTACCTTACAATGATTAATTGATGTGGGTATTTGGTTGATAAGTCACTTTTAAGTTGCCATCTGATTGAGAAAAATCATCACATACATGAACAGTAAAATCAAGTCATACAGTTTTATTAGTCATCAACTTTACACTGAACTTCTTGGATGGGTTTTTAACTCAAGCTATTTTCTAATTCATCTTATGTAGGTGCTGTTATAGCAAGTACAATGATTTTTGACTGTACCTCCTTAATGCCTATTTTCTCCAGGAAAATATATTTTTTAAGAAAGAAGAGTCAGCTTCTGAAAAAGGAACTCTTGTGTTCATTCATGGCTGCAAATGCATTTTCAAGCAGGACTACGCTGAGTTGTCCTTGGGTGGTGTTCAAGTCCTGAATGGCCTTGCTCGGTTCTCCCATTCTAGTCCATAGGCAGTTAGTGTTCATGATGAAGTCTGGGTGAAAAATGGGAACAATTGAGATGAATAGAAGGAAGGAATAATAATAGAGGGAATAGTGGAAAGAAGAGTCATGAAGGGAAAGAATCGAGAGACCAAAGAGGCTGGGAATAAAGGAAAAGTGTTGATGACAATTAAAGGCATGAAACAAGAAAGATCTAAAGGGTGAGGGTAGGTAAAATGAGTAAATAATGCATCCAGTTTATCTCATAAAGCTGAGAATTTATCTTTCCAAGACAGTAGTTCATCAGTTTATAGTGGACTGTTCTTGCACAGACTGGAAACATGTTTGTCCTAAAAATGTCCAAGAGACTGAAGAAGATGTTGATTTTTACAGCCAGAATTTGTTTGAGGTCTTTATCTTATACTCATGCAGCTGAGGGGAAGCTGACCTTTCATGTTTGGATAATTAGAGATTTCCTAATGGATCAGTTTTTATGCAAGCAGAGAGTTTCAGTATAATGCCATCCCTGAGGTGGGCTGTGCAAGCAGCAGCCTTTATAAGAAATCATTGCTGTCTGCTAACCTATATACTCCATAAATAACCTGCTGGGACCAACTGTGGCACATGCAGCATGTGTTTAGTCTCCAAAGCCTAGTGATTAATATTCCCTGAGTCACTTTCTGAGCCTTGGTCTCCCACATGGCAGCATGTAGAGCTGCTGCCATATCACAGAACCAGCTAAGGACATTCCCCTTCAACAAGGAGTTGGCTTTAATTAAATTTCTGTGTCCGGGAAGTGAAAATCTAATTTTCTTTTTGACATTTTCTATATTACTACTTAGACAAAATTATGAAAATAATTAATCCCTGTGAAGCAGACATCAGCATTATAAGAGATACAAAAATATTGCATATAAATAATACTACTAATCACCAATCTGTTATCATTTATTGATGCAAGGTCTTATTAAAACTCTTAAATCAGATTTGTTCTTCATATAGCAGATGTGTGAAATGATTGCACAATGCAGATGCAAGTGAGGGTTATAAAAAGTAACATTGTTCAAACTGCTTCTCAATAAATTCTATCTCCCCAGAAATGTATTTCAAGACAACAAATAAATATGGGAAAGGAGAAAAGGTGTGTAATTGTGGAAAGAGGTTTTGATTGTATATCTGAGTCAAATACAGTCCAATATAATGGTGAATGGAATTGTTGATGAATGATAGGTCTGCATGCAATAAAAATATTCTCATTCTGGCTCATAGGGAATCCTTTTTCACATTAAAAAAGCCATCATGTCACCTAGTGTCATTTGGTAGCCTTGTTTCCTTCCCTTCTTATGAGCATGGAAATTATTAACTATAATTATCTGTTGCTTATAGAAATTTGCCACCATATGATAACAGAGTAGTCTTATTTGGAAATAATTCTAGATTCTTTAAGACAGAAAATATTTTTGCTTAATCAAATGGTAAGTTTTGATATGCTCTTACAAATGAATTATTAGGATGCTTGCAGTTAGCTTTTTTGCTTTGATGCCTGATAAATTTGGGATAGTTAGAAAATTTTATGTTTCATTTTCCCATTTTAAAACCAATGTAGGCTCATTATTTCAGTGAAACTAATAGGACAATAGGATTTGCCAGGACAATTTAATATCCCTATATTTGCTGCATTTTTAAAAACATAAACATATAAATATCTGTAAGGAAACTAACACTGGAGTTTGCAGAGTATGGTGATTCTGTTGAGCACAGCTGGACAGAATCAGGGACACCTTCTAAGAAATTACTTTCCTAGTACACCATTCAGTCTGATTCATAGGTGAGGCAGGAATAAAGGGACATGAGATAACAGCTGAGAATGACAATGAAATGTATATTTTACTTATACATTGTTTAAATAAGGGTGAATGAAATTCTTACAAGACTTTCCCATTTCTGAGAGACCTGTGGAAGTGAAACTTGACAGACCCTTGTTAGTCATGTCCTTCTCCAAAATTTTAAGTTTGAATATTCACACTTTTCCTGTTAATAACTTTGTGTACCTTGTTCAGTGCAAATGCTCAAGGATAAACTTAAACAGTTAATAATAAGCTGTAATACATCCACATTCATATTACATAACGTGTGGAATGTTAAGCCTTAAGTGCCTTGAGCAGGCCTAGACTGAAGATGCATCCTATAATTTATTTGTTTGTCACAGAAATCAGAATGTTAGGAAACAGTCATATTTGAAACTGAGACCATCTATCAGCATCCTAGTGGGTGACTGTGAGCACACTACCTGCCTGTCAGTCAGTACCTGTTTTCTTCTCTTCTCTGTTACCCTTTGCTCTAGATGTCTCTTTTTAAACCTCATAAAAAATGAGGTACTGCTATAAAAGCAATGACCTGGCAAAGTGTGCAGCTCTTGCCACTTGGTGCACACCTCAGCTACTCCACCTTCAGCTTTGTGGCTAACACTGCAGGAGATACCAGTGCTTCAGGAATGCTTTTACTGTTAGGCTTTTACAGAAATAACCAAAATATCCATGACAGAGTTTTACTGTATTAATACCAAACTGGAAATCTGAAGAAATTCTCACCCCCATTTAAGATATTTGGTTGTGACTGTGAATTCATATATATCTGTATAAAACATATGTGTATAGCTATATGTGAAAGGTAAATAGCTTAGCTGAAGTTGTCAAAAACCAGACAAATGACGCAACTGGGCAGTACAGTGACAAAGGTCTGCCCCTTAAAATTCTCCTGCTTAGTTGTTCTGATTTCTTCCTCTATTTGTTCTCTTTCTTTATTTTTCCCTAAGAATATGCCTCTCTTGATTCTACATTATTTCTTTTCATGATTTATTTATTTCTTGGTTTCTGGGAAGTAAAATATATTTTCTATTCTGTCCTTCACTGCCATTCCTTTTGTTGTCTGGCTATCTCTGTTGCCTTATATGCTGATCCCTAAATATTGCTAGCACTCCCTCGGATTCTTTTCCACATTTTTCTCTTACTCTTCATTCTCATTTCGTCTTTCTTTTCTCTCCATCACCTTGTCGTGCCTTCCATCTCCTGCCCTCTTTTGTTCTGATTGAGATTTCAGTCACTCTTGATCTCTTCTGTAAGGACCACAAAGCAGTGAGGCCTCTGGGCAGATGAAAGCATAAGGAAAACTGACTCTGGAGGTGGAGTAATGAAAAAGGGTCACTTCTGAGGGTCAGTTTTTTGTCTGTGATCACTAGAAAAAGGGAGTTTGGTATTGTCCCTCAGCTGCATAGGAGAACCAGCTAGGTCTTCTTCCCTGACCTTTTTTCTTTCCCACGTGGCTAGCAGGAATATTCACATTCACGTGTTGAATGCCTGGCACTGTGGCTTGTGTGTCCCCTGGAGGGAGGCAATGGGAGTAGTTGGAAGCGAAGGCTGGTGTGCTCTGATAACCTGGCCAAAGACAGCTGCTTGGGAAAGAGAACCTTGTGTCAACTGGAGGGTGAGCCTCAAAGGCTTGGTTATTAAAACCACGCTCCCTTCGTTATCCTTGCCAGGTAGAAAACAGCTAGTATGAACTTGGGGCTTTTTTTTCCTCTTTTTTTTCTCTGTAGCCTTGCTAGCACATAAACCCACATAGGCACAGCCTTCAGCAGAAATTCTGGCCAGCTAAAACATGAACTAAACTACTAAAAAGTGCTTTTGTTTGTCTTCTACTGTGTTTGGAAACTGAAAGAATACAATGCCAGGTACAAAAGAAGCTCAGCTTGTCAGTTAAATGGGCTGCCCGGTGAAGCCAGATTTTGCTTTTCATGATCCATGTCCTCGAGTAACATCCGCTGTTGATATCACTGCTGGAGGAAGGCTGGAAATTATGGAGGCGTTTTGGGTAATAACTGCTATCAGGGAGACAGTATTTACCAGGAGTCTGCAATGAGACTCTCAGGTAAATAATAAGCATTTTAGAAAAACAACCTAATTATGTATTTAATCGCTTGGAGCCCTTCCATTCACTTGGGAAAATAATGTGCATTTTGTAAAACTGCCTAATTATTTATTTGAGAAGGAAGTAATTCTAGCCTCTGGGGTATGGAGTTTGATTTTTTTGATTTTTTGTGCAGATCTGATATGCTTGAGAATGTATTTTAAAAAAATCGACACCCCACCATCTCAAAATACCAAACCAAGACAATGCAAAAATGTTATTAATGCAGTAGGGTGGGGTTATTTTAACTTTTGTATCCAGTGTTCGGATATTTCTACAAAGGCTTCAAACTTTATTCTGCTTTAAAACAGCCATCTTCTTAGTATTCTCAATAGAAAGATGAGCAGTAAAGTGCAAGCAGCCATATTTCTATGTGGCATACTGTCTGAATAGGGAGTTTTGAGGCCACTAATGAATCAAGCTAAATCTAGTCAGCAGTTATTAAAAGCTAGGGCACATTTCAGGTCTGAAATTCCATAGCATCCTTGCAGAGGACGTGATGGTTTTCTCTTATGATGGTATGAATAATGAATTGCATACTTTGGCCATAACTAGTTACTAGCAAGAGAACTGAATGTCTAATATATGTCAGAATTAAAATAAGTAATTTTGTTCAGTGTGCATTCCAGTCTACAGGGAGTTATTATTCTACTAGAATACATTCTTCCCACTCTCAATTTGTGCCTTTTACTCTGGGTTTTTCCTTAATCAAGAATTTATAGACTAGTTTCCATAGACTATCATTAACAATGTTCTGAATTTGCATAGTGTGACTCTGTATTTACTGTGCATTTTTAAGTGCTATGGAAGTCCACTTGAAAAATTAGTTTTTATTTTTCTAAAATTTTAGAAATCATTTTTGGCAGAGAATACATCAAGGCAGAAGTATTTACAAATCATATAATTACCTTACTTAATGATAAGTATAATTTTCATAGTAAAAAATATAGCCAAGAGGAATTATGGGAAGAATCAATTTCTTGACATTGCATTTTCTTACAAAGGAAATACGGTGTCTTGCTAAATATGCAAAGTCCTATCACAATTTAGAATATTTTTTTTATCAAGACAAATGAAAAATATTGTTCAATTAAAAAAACTTAGTGTATTGTTTTGCTCATGGCCTCTGTGTCTTCTCCTGACTTCATCAGGATTTATGGGGATGTTACATTAAACTCTTTTCCCATCACAGAATCATCAAAAGCCCAGGACAGAGCAGTCACATTTTGCCTATAATTGAACACTTCCTCTAAAGGGCCAAAGCTCTTCTCCTTAGTTTGATGTCTTCCACAATAAATAAGAGCAAGAATTCTAACAGAGAGTTTTTTAACCCATTCTGTACCCGTTTTGTTTCATTCCAGGGTAACTTCCAACTCACACATCTTTTACTAATTTCTCTTATTGCAGGTAACCTGCAGCTCACTCCTTTGTTTCTCTCCTTTAATAAAATTCTGGCGTTTCTGTTTATTATATTAGGTCCATCACCAATGAAAGGAATATTGCTCTGCTGCACAGGAACATGCATAATTAGCCCATGCTTAATCTGGTTGGTTCATATTGAAATGCTTATGTTTATGCATGAACCTGAATACTTTTCTGGATAAAGAAATTTTCATATATCAACCTCATTGCTGGATAGCATCAGTGTCATCAAGATGGACTGATTCAGTGAACTGGTTTATTATTTCTTAGTCACCCAATTTTCCTTGTATTTCTATAGCATATATGGAAATACATCCTCACCTGAAAAACACTTTATTTCAAAACACATTGTATTCAAAAGTAATTTCAACCCCTCATGCATTGTATGACTATCCAAATGTGCAGAAAGCATAATAGTGAATTTTATATACTGGATGGAGCTCATGAAAGTGTTTTCCTTCTTTTGTTACGCTGCTTTTATACGAAGTCCAGTTAAGCAGCACTCTATAATAGATTTGACATTTAAAACTCTTTCAAGAAAACAACTCCAGTTCATGTATTATTCTAATTTTGTTTACAAAATCGTAGGCATTTACAGCATTTGTAGAACTAAAAAATGTATAACACAGTGGGTTGATGTTTCACTCTTTGATTACAGACTGAAGCAGTGCAACGTTGGGATTTAGTGCAGATAGCAAGGTCCAACCTTAGAGCAAATGTAAGATGCTTTAACTGGAGCATTTGTTTTAGCCTTACTGGAGCCTGGACCTAAACTAAAAGTTGGTGAGGGAAAAGTATTCTTTTAGAATGGGATACCTCTGTGCTGGGTTTGTTCTCTAGGTGCCAAAGGAGTTGTGTAAGTGATGTCATTCAACAGACAGACTATGGCAATGAAACTCACGGTAGCCTTTGCTCCTGTTGCACTGTGAAAGTTTCCTAACTTTAGCATGATCCCTTATGTGGCTGCTATGGGTGTGTTAAGGCCACTTTCTGTAGCTGTCACAAAGCAGCCAAAATCAGTTGATAATCAGTTTGTACAGATTGAGAGGAAAGTAGGATAATTGGAGTGATATTACATGGAATAGAAAGAGATTTATATTTCAGTTTTGGTATTCCAGAAATCACAACTGGTGTGCGACCAAGATTTTTCTCAAAGATTATTACTGCTTTGCATGGTAATTAAAGTACCATGTAATTCATATTATCTCATAGGTTAAATATTTTAAAGTAACATTAAGTTGCAGTTGAGAGAGCTTGTTTGTAGTAGAAATCTGTATAGTCCTTTTAGAACAGTGTTCTAAAGTATAACTCATTATCCTACAATTACCTGAGTTGCATATTTTTAAAATAGCAGGGTTATGATGAATGGCTCCCAGTAAAACTTGTGTGAGCTTGGGGTAGATTTTGGTGTTTGAAAATAAAAACTAAAATACTCATGGTTTAAAATCCTTCTTCCCCAGACTTAAAAAGGTAGTCATTTGAATCTTGAAATTGAAAAGTATCCTAGATGGGGAAAACTGTTTAATTTTAATTGAAACATGGAAATTCTGTACAATGAATTCTTCCCAATAACACAATTCCCCCAAGTTCAAAATGTTGGGGGTTCTATGTAGGAAGCTTCCTAGCCATTTCAACAGAGATCAGAAAACAAAGGATACTTCTTAGATAAATTTCTTACCTTAGCTACTACTGGAAAATGTGGATTTATGCCAACAATAAAGACAAAATGAGATTAAATTCTAGTCGTCAGAGTTCAAATGCACAGAAGAGTCTTCTTATGAATGACAATTCAGCATTTTGGAGAGGTTTTAAATATAAAATGTTCTTCAGACCATATGCTGTGATATATCCAAGGAACCTGAAAATATAGTCCTCTGTCTTTTCTAGTTTCTCACAGTTCTGGTATGATGACGTTCTTTTTTAATTCACTCTCTGCTCTATTTTGAGAGGCACTTTTCCATCTGAAATTATGGCATAGTACTAACAATATGACACATACAGTATGGTATTGTTTGCAGCCAGAAAATGGTTGCTAATCCACCAGAAAAATTTGGAAGAGATAACACTGAAATCTTGGCTTGCTTCAGCCTCCCACTTACAAACTGCTGGTCTGGCAGCATGTAGACATAGACTTACACCCAGAAATTTGGCAAATCTAAGCAAAATTTAATGCAATGATTTGTACCTGCAAAGAGTAGTCCTGACTTAACTTGCTTCAAGTACTTATAAAAGTAACTAAAATTACTCTAGATATACATCTATACATTTCTGATCCTTGTTTATCAAGTTTGATACATGTGCAAATATCTGTATTTTGTTTTCACTTAATGCCATCTTAACTTCATTGTGATAAAAACTTTATATTGGGAGGATAGTGCCATTCAAATGCACAAGTGCATCTTTATTTAGCTTTGCATTAATTTTTTTATATTTTTCATTAAGGGACATATATTATTTAGCTTTATCAGGTAGATTTGACTATATTGACTAAATATTTTTCTGACCTTTTTTTTCAATATAAATCAGTGAACTTTTCTGAATTTTTCAATCTGATAGTGAATGGCTTTACATGGTAGTTCAAATCTAGCCACCCTACAGATATTGAATATCTATATGAAATAAAATTATCACAGCTGAAAGTAAAGTATTATTACAATCAAACTGATTGCTTTTTAAGAATGAATTATTACCATAGTTGTTCATATTATTCAAAGACAATTCTCTTAAGCACATGTTGTATATTCTTAAATTCTGTCATATGAGACTTTCCCCTTATTTTGGAAGTCCACTATTTCTTCGAAGTGGCTAGAGAAAAGTAACTTTGGCTATTAGGCTTAGAATGGTTTTTTCCTTGCCCATGGAGAAATGAGATTTTCCAGGTCGAGACAATCATCACTCAGAAACTGCCCTTCTCTAACAGTCTTAACTCATTTTTTCAAAGCCAGAGTTGCAAAATGTATTGCCAAAACACTTGTTTCCGTTTCCATGTGTACAAAATAAAACTCTGGCTTTTGTTTGTGTTATTTATAAGAGATATTGATAGCCTATATGTGGGAGGGCAAGTTTAAGTTCAACTTGTGCTATATGCTTCCTGTAGGCTTCTAAATACCACTGTGTGCAGTTTCCCTTGTGTGCCTGCTCCACCAGCCTGGCTCCTGGAAAACTCACTTAGTGTATTTTTGTGTCACATTGTGTAAGGTGTTATGCAGTTGTGTGATCATTTACAAGTTGTGTTCATCTGTAGCCACTTTAATCAACTCCCCTGTTCTTGTCCCAGAGGGACTAAAGTGGAGTGAATTTACACCCCAGACCTCTAAAGAATATCAAGTTGTGCTATTTTTTAGTACAGCTTAGAAGGGAAACTTTTTTTTTTTTTTTTTAGTTTTTCTCATTTTGTCTTAGAACGTGCACAAGCACTTTTAAAAGTTGGATTTGTTGAAGGGCAGGTCTGGGCACAGTTCAGCGCTGGTGCTGATTAGAGATATCTTGCAAATCTAAGGAATGAAAATGGAAACTTTATGCTCTAAGGGAAGAATCCTTGATTTCCATTGCCACATGCTTTTAGCTCACAGCAGACTTTAAGCTTATGACACTTTTTATATGTTGGAAATCTTCTTTGCATAATTTGAAAGGTTTTAAAAAAATATTATACTACTCCTCTCCCTCAGGGCCCTCTACAGTTGGAATCTTAGTACTAAAGGAGCCTGTTTCTACAGGCAGATGGATATGAAAAATAATGCTAATAAAATTTGTAAAACTCTTTTTAACATTTTTATAGGAATATATTTGTAAAATATATATAGAGTACAGGATGAATGATGCCATTTTATGGCTTAATATTACTCAAGATGGCTTGCATATCTCCCTCATGGTTTTGCCACTGTTTATTTTATCCATTACAAATTCATGTTATGCATTTTATACAAACATAAATATTTGTGTATGTGAGGGACTAGTATGCATGTATATTCAAACAGAATACAGATATGTACATACACCTACACATAATTATACATAGAAAAGTATAGCTTTTGGGTTAGAAGTCAAGAAATCTCAGAAATTGTCGTACTGTTTTTACTATTTCATTTAATGAAGTAATCTTTTCCTTTAAAGTGTTTCTTCACAACTTCCAGTGAAGTAATTTGGATATGATTCTTTATGTTATGTTAGAAGAGCTGAACCACTGACTATTAAGGAACTATAAACATTCAACAGCATAATGTTAAGCATGCCTACTTTGAAGGTCAGTTGTGGTAAGAGTTTCTGCCTCTATTTTTCAAATGTTTTTTATGTCTTATTCTTACATTCTTTCCCCTCCTCAAATATTCTGTTCTTTTTTTTCCCTGTTGTTTTATTTTAACTCACTACACATTTTATAAAAAAAACAAACAAAAAAAAAATCAAAAAAACCTCAAACCCAAAACCTTGGGTTTTTACCATACTGTGGTACAATGTAATATAAAACTCATGTAGTTACAGGAAGAGAAATAAAGGTGAGAATAAGTATTAAGATAAATATGCAAACATAAAGGAATGATGGAAGTGGATTCCAACCAGTAGAAACAGCTGCAGAAGTCAAAAAGAGACTATTGGCTGCAGGAAGAAGACATGGAATTGGCAGTGTCACCTTCTTCCATACTCTTCAGAGGGTCACAACCATGTGATTCAGTGTGATTCAGTCTGGGAAAAGTTTCAGTGTAGCTGATGCTTTGGTTCTCTCCACTTTTTGGTCTTCATGGTTAAGACTGGAGAGATTTCAAGCCAATGTATGCTCTCTGGGAATATGAAAGGGTCTTTCAGACAGCTGTTGTTTTGCTGTGATTGCCTCTTCCCTTTGGCTGTTTTCTCAAGCCACCTCCTTAGTTTTACCCCATAGCTGCCAATTTTTGCACACCCTATTAATTCACCTTTTCTTCTGGACTATTTGGCCATTCACTTTTCTTCTTTTTTTCTTATCTCTTCTTAATGACACTTCTTCCGTGCCCTTAAACAATATTTAGGGAATAAATTATATTTGACACTAGTGCTCATAGCTTCACATGTGTGTCTGCTTTACTTAGAAGCTATGCAGTTAACAAAAAGCAAGGATTTCTTTTTCAGTCTACCTCAAGGGGAAGTTTATTGGTCCTTACTATGGTAAGCTTGAATCTGCATAAGAAATTATAAAGGCAGTAAAAGGAAATTCTAAGGGGGGGGGGGGGGGGGAATGCAATTTATAAGACTGTAGAAAACATTTTAAAATACAGAGATTTGTTGAGAACAATATTAAATATGCAAAGGGAGATGAATCAAACAATGCATAGGGTTGCAAGACTTAAAGATGACTGGATGAGTCACTAAACATCTGTGAAAAACAGAAGCAAAACTGCAATGCCATTAGATATTGTGGGAATTTGATTGAGATAAATATAAGCACAAGAAAAAGTTGGTAGGAAATTATTCTGTCATCTAATTTTGCTGGCTAGTGAGAATCTATATGCCTATTAAGCTCTGAGTGGTTAGCATCTTGGAAACCCTGCTGAAGGACACGAAGACATCACAGTTATTAGGAGTGAAATGGGACACGATAGCTCTATTAGGACCCCCATTTCTAATAGTCCTTTCCTGCTCTCTGAAGCGGTCAGCATGGCATCTGTCTATTTCTTCTCTGTAAATGGGTGAATATTCTCTGCAAATAGTGCAATCAACTACATTACTGATAATGCTTATAAAATCCTTGGTGGCTGGGAAAGGACTTTTGTTACCTTGGATGTCTGTTCTAGGGGAAAATAGCATACATATGTAACAGATCCTGATGTATATGGTGCTACAGTGTCCAGAATGGACCTAAGGCTTACAACACTTATTATGACTCCTAAACACAGTCTCATAGGCAAAAAAATCTGTTAGAAATTTGGATGTCTGGCTTAGTTGTGAAGTAGAACACCTCTAAATAAGGGTCTAGCTAGGAGAAAGAACATTAGTGGTAGATGGAAGCATCGATAAGATATGTAGTCCTGAAAGAGTTGTCCATTGGGAAAGACATACTGATTTCAGATAATGCTATCAAAAGTGATTCTGGCATATTTTGTTTCTGTATACCCATTTGTTTCAGGTCAACAGCATAGACCATCAATGAAATATTAGTTAAGTGTACTTCTGCTTTCTTCTGAAAATACTTTAAAACTTGCATTTACACATTAGATGTAATATCAGACCTTAAGACTTAAGAGCATAAACTGAAATCTTATTTAATTCTGTTACTCTACTGCTTGCTCACATCTGATCATTCTACAGGATTTTAGTGCACTTTGACAAATTTTACCTTACTTGGCTTTTTTAATATACTTCATAGTCAGAGTTACTTAGTGGAAAACTCAATGGTGTGTGTGCTACTATACCCAGCACTGAGTAGATCATCTTACAAGTCATGCCATCATGCCAATGTACACACATCCTGGAGTCCCTTGGTCTCACTACTTGGCATCCTTTCTGTGCACATTCAGATCTTGCCAGTTCAGCTTGCTCTGTTGCAGTATTTCCTCTCAGGTTTACTGGAATATTTAAATGGCAGGTGTTCTTTCAATTCTTCAATTTTAACATCTAATTGTTCCCCTCATTTTCTCTCTCCCACTCCTTTGTGTTTTTACTGTTAACTTTAAGTCAGCTGAGACCTCCTGATGTCCTCAGTGCAGGGACACTCTTTCCACTCTTTAATTCCCTCCCATGTAACTCTCTTTATCTGTGCTCTGTGCCTCATTTTATTCTTACTGGGTCATTTCCTTTCCATTCCTGATTGAACTCCACCAATTTTCTTTTCTCTCTTCTTTTCCAGACTCTCACTGTTTTATTGCTTTGGCAGTATGAAGTGCCTAATTTGCTTTCCATCCACTTTCTTTAACTCCATTGGCCAGCTTTACATTTTACTCTGTTCTTTGGTCTTGTTATGCTTCTTCCCTGCTTTTATCATCTACTACCTCCACTCATATTAGAATCTCTGAATAAGGAAACAGTTGGCAGTCAGCTTTGTCAGTGCTGAAGTCCTTTGAATGAGTCAGAACCTATGGAGTGAATGAAATGCAGCCCAGTTTAATATGGTCAAGCTGTCCTTTCTATAAGTGCATGGGTCCCAATCATATTTCCTGATGTCACCATTTTCAGTGGGCTTGTGGGATGTTTAAGTTCCCTACACTGTTTCTTGGTGCAGATGCTGTCATCTTTCCATTTCAGGGTTTGGGTTGGATTTTCTTTGGTAGGGTGGGGTGCAGTAAGGGAGTCTTACCTTCTCTTTGTTTATTCTCTACTCTTTTAATTCCCATTCCTAAATTTAATTATTCTCTTTCTAATGCCTTTTTTTAAAAAAAAACAACTTATCACTTCTGAGGCAAGAACAGGGAAGTCCTGCTTATCAAACTTGATTTCATTTTCTGGCAAGGTATCCCACCTAGTTGATCAAGGGAATCCAGTTGATGTATTCTCTTTGGATTTCAGTAAAGCTTTTGATATAGTCTCTCACAGGATCTTCCTGGACAAAATGTCCAGCACCTAGCTGGATAAACACATCAGGGGATGGGTGAGCAACTGGCTCATGGGCCAGGCACAAAGGGTCACAGTGCATGGGGTGACATCAGACTGGGGATCTGTCACTAGGGGGGTTCCACAGGGCTCCATTCTCAGCCCTGTGCTCTTCAACATCTTCATAAATGACTTGGACACAGGACTGGAAGGGATACAGAGCGAGTTCAAGGAGGATACAAAACTGGGAGGAGCTGTTGATTGCCTCAAAGGCAGGGAGGCCCTGCAGAGAGACCTTGACAAATCAGAGAGCTGGGCAATCACCAACGGGATGAAGTTCAACAAGGGAAAGCATCGGATTCTGTACCTGGGATGGGACAACCCTCGATGTATGGACTGGCTGGGGAATGAGATGCTGGAGAGCAGAGCCACAGAAAGGGACCTGGGGGTCCTAGTCAATGCCAAGTTGAGCATGAGACTGAGGGGAGACCTCAGTGCAGTTACAGCTTCCGCATGAGGGGAAGAGGAGGGGCAGGCACTGATCTCTGCTCTGTGGTGCCAGTGACAGCACCCTAGGGAATGGCCTGAAGTTGTGTCAGGGGAGGTTTAAGTTTAGGAAAAGGTTCTTCACCCAGAGGGTGGTTGGGCCCTGGAACAGCTCCCCAGGAAAGTGGTCACAGCACCAGCCTGACAGAGTTCAAGAAGCATTTGCACAATGCTCCTGGGCAAATGGTGTGACTCTTGGGGATGGTTCTGTGTGGGGTGAGGAGTTTGACTTGATCCTTGTGGGTCCCTTCCAACTCAGCATAGTCTGTTTTTCTGTGAACTTTTGAGAAGGAATCTGTTTTGGCTGCATTAGGCAGGCTTGGCATCGCAGTGATTTCTCTCAATTGCTGGAAATCACAGAGTGGTTTTCCAGGGATTTGTGTGATACCTGTTCAATTGTTTGTGATATCTGGCAAACACACAAGCGCTCACTAAAAAAAAGAATAATTTTACAATCAGTTGTCTTGGTGGATTCTCTGCTGTCTAATTCATTATGAATTCTTATATTCATCTTTCTCTTTGATACTTACCAGGCACCTTTCTTCTGTCCATCTGCTTATTTTTTCAGGATTTGTGATTATTTTAATTTGTACTTCTGTCAATGTGTTAAAAAACTGTATGAGTGTCTGATATGGGAAGGTGAAGGAAGAGACTGTCAGATCATTTTTAAAAGGTCCATCTCCTGAGGCATGTCCTAAATGTCCTAAATGTCTTAGCTGCAGCTCTGATATTTTTTTCCATACTACCATTCTGCTGATGCAGGAAAAGGCAATTGCATTTCTTTCCTGATGGCTTAAAGGAGTAGTAATTACACATATGATGTTACTAGATTCTCCACATCCTGCATTAGGACAGTTAGGATTGACTTATTGATGACTTCATTAATTCATTTCAGCGGACAAGAGCTTAAAAATTACTTTTTTAAGATTTTCACATATAGGCTTGACACTCTGAAAGATGTCTTAATGTCTAATTTACAGTTCTTTGAAATCACCAGTTTTCCAAACTTATTAGTTTCAACGGTTATTAGGAAATAAAAGTCAATTAGCACTTCCAGTATATACCATGAAAAGATATTTCCCCAAGGTGTAAATGTGTTACTTAGTAAGACTGCTAGCCAGTTACATCTTGTCAGTGCCCAGAACGTGATAGCTTTGGATGCATCTAAATAATGAGAAAATCAGTTTACACTTCACATACTGCAATAAGTCAATAAGCAAAACTTCCCAGCATCCATTGGAAAGCTGTGAAAAAAAAAGATACACGGATACACTGTGCTGTCTCTGCCATTAAGAGGTGGATACTATAAAAGATTGTGAAACTTTTACATGCATATATTGAGTGGATGAAAGGAGTGATTTTCAATGAATATGTTAGTATTTTCTAACCTTCATGAAGTGAGCTATTTAGTCCCTGGAGAGGAGAAAAACTGTGCTCTGACCCTCTCCAGATTGCTAACTGGGCCAGGGAAGGTTGATTGTTAGCATTAAACTTCTACCCATCTCATCCTTCTCTTGTGTTAGAGGACACATGTGCTTTCAGACTGGCTCCTGCTTTCATGCAGTTTCATCATTCCTTCTGGCTTCTTATTCCTTTGGTCCTTTGGCCATTCTTTTATATCAAATGAAAAGGTCAGCTTTCCAGAATAAGTCCTCTGGTAAAAAATGTCAACCCATCATTTTCTTCTCTCTTTGGTTTTAACTCCTTAATGTTTGGAAAGACCTTGGCTTTTCTGAATGGAAACAATCATTGAGCGTGAATTTCTCTCTCTCCTCTTCTCTCTCTTTTTTTTTTTTTTTTTTTTTTTTTTTGGTTAAATTCTGTTGAGGAGAATAATCTCTTCTCAATCCGTGGAAAAATAAACGCACATGGATTTTCAGATCTCGGCAGCTCCACAGCAATCCCATTACAAAAACCTGCAGACAGTAGCAAGCCCTTGAGTACCATTGAGTTAAAAATGGCAGAATAAACTTGCTTTAATTGGGCCAGGATCTTAGGAGCCAGGATTTAACTTCCACAGATATGAGTCACTATCATGAACAAATGCAAGTAGCAATTTTTATTTTGTTGTCACAAATCAAAAGAGGTCATGTACTCAGAATCAGAGTAACAAGAAATATTGCTGAGATTTAAAAAAGCAGCTGAAAAATACTAGGGAAAGTTTTATCTAGAGTGTTCTTGTATGTTTTTGCTTTTGTATGAATTTATATGTGTGATAGAAGCTTGTGGTGTTTGTGCATCTCTATGGTTATTTACTTAAGTGAAATAATAGCTATAGAATATATGGTTTTTTAATACTTCTACATAGATAGGAATGTGGGAGGGTTTAAATTAAAAAATTAAGTATTAGATGTTCTTCAGAATTATATAAACTTTCTATTATTCAGCCTGACTTACAAAGCTGTGATACGTATTTTGCTGACAGGAGAGGATAAAGAAGATTAAATGGCAATATTATCATTCTTATAATGAAGGGGATCTAACCTTGGTGTATGCTTAGCTAAGAAAGGTGAATTTCACCTTTATACAGACAGTCTTGTGGAAGACTGTTCCTATAGCATTGTGGGAGACTGGGTTTTTTGATTGAATGTAAACCATCATGAGCAAATAAGTTAAAATAACTGTCATATAAACTGTTAAGAAAATATTTAGAGATGACTTCTCCACTACTTTCCACTTCTTCCAGTAATTTCCATCTGTACCGTTGTAAATCCACTTCACAGAGCTGTAAAATGGAAACAGGCTGCAGTTTTGTGTCAAGTTTTCTCACTCCCTTTCTCCCTCAGTAGCAGGGTATGTGAATGGCTGCAGACCTACAAAGTCATCTTTACAGTGCCTGAGCCCTATAGAACAGAAACACTTGGGAACACATTTTTCTCTCCTGCTTATCAGTCTTAATTTGCCATACTGCTGCTTAATTCAATTTCATGTATTCCAAATTTACCCTTTATATTAATACAATTAAGTAACACTCTCCTCTGTATTTTTTTAATAGCCTTCTACCTCTATTTTATCCATACATGCAGATGTAGTTAAAAACTAGTAATACTTGAATTGCTTCTATTGAATGGGGTGTCACAGCAGACTAGTTCAAGTGCCTTGCTGCAGTGCCAAGCTTGAACCTTGTCCTGAGTTTGTGCTTTAACATCACTGTGTCACTGGGTACCATGTCCTTTGAGCTAGGAAATCAAAGGCTTCTGCACACAACATCAACCACATCATTTTATTATATGCTATCAGCCACAGAAAGTGGCCTATTTTTTTTTTTCCAGTGACAGAGAAATGATCAAATGGCCTCTTGTTTGTATGAAACATTTTGTGTACAAAACTGAAAGTGAATATTTGATCAGGATTTTTAAAAATTCCATAAAAATCTTAACACTTGAGTAAATTTTATTCATATAAAGATCATGGTGTAGTAGAGCTAGTCTCCCCTCACCATCTGCTGAATCCCTGTTAAGATATTTCTTCCACCTTTTAACTACATTTGTCATTGGAGATTTACACCAAATTCCATTAAATTCTGGTATTCTGCAAAGTAAATAGCCATGAAAACACCATGCTTCTTAGCACAAATCCTCAATCCCCTGCTAACACCTCATATTACAACTGTCTAATTACCATGTTCTGCAGTAACCTTGTGGGACTTCCATAGGTAATTAGAACTCCAGAGCATTTCTGCAATAATCCAGTAAGGACCTCTTAAGTAGAAAGAATTATGTGGTACTAATATTTTTGCACCCACGCGTTCTTCACAGTTAATTGTTTCAATTAATATTTGGCAGCAATGAAGAAATTCATAGAGGTTCATAAACAGACAATTCTCAGGAAACTTTTAAGGCAAATGAGTTGTAGCTGTGGTCACTTAAAGATGCAGGGCATTTTAGAAAAAATTAAATTCCTGGCACATCAAAGTATTACAACAGCAGATTTTCATATTACTACTAAAAGAGATGCCTTAACTTGCCTCATTCCTTTAAGACTGCAGTGTTTGGGTAAATTGTCTTTTCTTTCCTTAGAATTTTTTACCAATTGGTTGTAGATGAAAAATACTGTGTGAGTTAAAAAGCGTGGTGAGTACACTTTGATACTCTTCTACAGACATGTCTTTGATGACAGGGAATAGTAGAGAGAGCTATTGAGATATTTCCTTGATTCTGGATGTCTTTATTTCACTTCAGTCTCACCTTCCCTTTGTTTTTCCTTTCAGTTAAAGATACCACATCTTATGCAGCTATGAAGGCCCTGTGTACGCTGCACATGGTCCTCACACTGGCATTGTAGGCTCTAAATACTATTTACTGTCCTTACTAATTATTCTGATTCTTCACCCCTTTTCAGTTGGTGTCAGGGCAATGGTATTTCTATAGATTTATGACAGTGTCATCTGTGCAAGAAAATTACTTCATCATCCATGAAGTACATTGCAGTGTAGAAAAGAGCTTTGATCCCAAAGGCACACGTCACTCCTCCCTGCTTCCTGCCCCCTCAGCCTTTGGGTAATCCTTCTGCACCCTCACTTTGATGCTTCCTAGGGGATCTTCCACCCCTTTGGAGTGGCCTCAGACACACCCAGTTATTCTGACACCAGGACAGAAGCACCTCCCCAAGAAAGACCAATGAGAGAGAGTGGGCATGTGAGGGGCATGATGAGGGTAGGTGCATTTCTTCCCATTGTGCCCAAAATTGGTTTCCTTTCCATGCTGCCCTTTCCACATTGTCACGTGTATCTCTATGTTGGACAGAAAGACCTAATGCTCTCCAAATCTGTCTGTCTCATCATAGGTACCAACCTGCTTCATTACTTAGCTCCCAGTAGGATAACGACTACAATTTATTACTTTACTGTCAGTAAGATAATGGCTACATCTTATGGCTGTTTGCCATACTCTTTTAGTCTTAAAATCTCACAGTTTTGTTATTGGCTGTTTTCTGCTTTTTGTGTAATTGTAATTTTTGTTTAACTGCAATATCCTGAGAAATAAGGAGAGGTCTGGAAGAAGTCATTGGACAGGTTGATTAGAAGGTCGCTTATTTTTCTTGCATTAAAAGGGCAGACAAACAAATGCCATTCCAATTTATCATCATATGTAACCTTTGATTAAACAATTTTTTGCTATATCAGTGTGAGAGGCTTTAGGCTTCAGAGTAGATTATTGAAATTAAGAACTTTAGCACAAAATAAAAAGTCATTTGTTTAGATGATTATTAAATTTAAAAGTCCAATCTGGAAGTCACCCTAATTAAATGTAAAATTGAGTCCCCTGAACCTCTGTTCATTTTCAAATCAGAGCATGATGCTTCCCTAAAATATCATAAATTGCTCCTATTCTGCCAGTTAATTCTGTTGTTTTGCAGCCAAGATTATAAATTAGATTTGATTAAAATAAAACTAGCTGTTTCTTTGAATGTGACTAAGAACCCTAGTAAATACAGTCTTTCCTTAACCATCTTCTATGTATTACCAAGTTGAGAATTTAGTTTAATTTACATGCCAGAGTTTCCAAATAGAATGCATTATAACAAGCATAAAACTGTAAGAATAATAGATCTATATTTATGTGATTTCTCATTGTTTGTACAGCTTTGAGAAGAGACTGTATTTTCCCATTGGTATGTCTAAGAGAAAAGCAGGTACATAAGTGAGTAGGTGTGTGCACATGGAGAACCACACGTAGTTTTGCCATAAAAATAGACAATCACCATGTAAAAAATTCTCAGTACATTCTCAGAGAGGTAGTACAAAATGCTGTCAGAGAGAAAATACATCACCAAAAGAATCCCTCTATGGTGCCGAATGCTTGAATAATGTTCATACAAATCACTGTTCTTAGTGAATGGGCTGTGGCTTCTGTTTCTTTCTGAACAAAAGAAAATTTACTGTCTGCCACACAGTGTGGGTAAAACTCAGATTTAGTGATGCCAGCAGCAGAGGAAGTGAATTTACATGTTTTCACAGGCTAGGATTTTGACAAGCTTTTGTATATTTGTACAGCCCAAAGAAAGGACACAGTCGCTGTTCCTGTATTGCTGAATAAGTTCTTCTGGATCAGATGGTTTTTTTTCTTTTCCCTTTGCTTCTTTGTTAATTTTTAATTTTTTTAATTTGTATTCTTTGGAGATAAACTATTCCCATTAAATGCTAACTACTTTGTTTTTCTCCAAACAAATCTGGAAGATAAATCCAATTCTAGGTGTGCAACACAGATATTCTCTGAACCTCAAAAAAATCTTAGCTGAAGATAGATGCTTTTTTTTATATGTGTACAGCTTGTTCTCCTATGATATAGAATTAAAATTTCCACAACTAATAACAAAGCAATGCTTCTTGGCATAGCAAAAGTGAGTGTACGCATTATGCACACAGAAGGGATTTGCCTTCCGTGTGAATTCTAATTTCTCTGGGACCAAGCTTTGAAATTTTCTCATAGTTCTCTTTAACAGCAAACAGAGATTACATACCTGTCATTTCTTAAAGCTGGGGGTGGGGTGGGAGGGTGCTGGTGAATAGACACACACTGTTGATCTCTTTCATGGATCCTTTCTAGTTATGGTGGTCCCGGGCAGTCTATGCATATAACCCATGCCAGCTCAGTCACAAGCCTGAACAGTAGTTCTTCATAGGCTGCAAAATGGGTAGACAAATGCCCATTTCTTCCCAGGGAAGGCAAACCCCCCTGGATGTATTGACACTCTGCTATGAAGAAAGTCTGTAGAGTCTCCGCTTTGGAGGCAATCCAATGTTTTTGCAAGGGCTAAATGAACTACTCTCTAGACCCAGCTTTGTACAATTTGCTGAGCTCAATGAACTCTTTTCTTTTCTCCTTTCCTCCTCATACTTCTTTGTTACTTTTAACAATGTGTAGTAGAAAAATTGGCAGTTACTCAATGAAATCACTGTTCAGCTTACACCAAAAGGAAGATTTTTTTTGTGAATTTGCACTTCTAAGAAGATGTCACAGTTTTCAAACGGAGTGGTGAGACTCTGAGTTAATGCTTTTTGAATAGCTTGAATAAAGGGTTGCCCCTGAGTCTGTAAAACAGAAGCAGTGAGGCACAGGACCTCCTGGAGTTCCCTTTGGCCAGTTTGTCTTTGCTCTGCCCTTAACTTGGGTCTTTGTCTGCTGGGCACAATCTTGAGCAAAGTAACCCTCAGTACAGCTTAGAAATATCAATGGAATGCAGGCTCTGACTGATTTATTCTTCCTTTTTTTTTTTTTTGTCTACATTAAAACAGAGTTGGCTCACAGTATTTCTTTGCTCCATCATTACTTTTTTTCAGAGCTTATTCATTTAAACTTCAGGAGGAAAATGCCACATTTGGCTTTTTTTTATTTTCCCTGCTCTTTTTTTTTTTTAAATTCTGTTATTGCTGTACATTAGTGCTGCTCGTAACATAGCATTTCTATCACAATTGTATGTGGCTACCAGAAAAAACCTGCTTCTTGGCTGTATCATGCAAAAAGCTATACAAAACATAATTAATGAGGCAAAGCAAAGGGACTCACAGGTGACATTTGTTCTCCTGAAGATTAAGTGGACTTTGTGGAAACCATTATGACGATGTAAGAGAACAAAGGAAAGGGAAAAAATGTAGCTAGGATTTTGCTGGTTTTGTATGTGTGCTAAAATGGAGATCTTCAGCAATATGCAACACGGCCTTCCCTTTCTATTAACCATTCCCCCAACCCAGTGCCTGAAGTATGAATGTATGCATTTTGTCTGCTAGAATGAATAAGGAACATGGGTATCCAGTGACTGTGATCTTCATTAAAGTTGTGGAAACCTTTTTGTATAGAAATACCAAGTTTATAATGCTATCATTTGCATTGCACGATTGATACTGGAATGAAATCTGTCATTTTAAAACCAATTTGATGCTGTTAAGTAGATATTTCCAAGGCAGCATTATAATCTGCATCCATGATTCTTACGTCAGCAAAGCATTGCTCATTAGAGATAAGTTGAGTTGATTCATTTTTGCTCCTGATGTGAAATTAAAATGTGGCAACCAACCATATGCAATACTTTTGGCAAGTTCAATTTATGGCTTATAAAAACTAGGAAAAGGAGAGAGATCACATTAACAGGTGATCATAAAGATGTACTTTCTGGGGACATTGTATCTTTTCCCAAAAGAGTATGCTGATAACACTAACATATAATAATTACAAGAAAATTTTGCATAAATGGTTCTATATTTTATTAAGATCCTCAACAGGATGGTGTTCCATCAGTTCTGCCTAGATAGATTCTCCTGTTATTTCCTTTTGTTAAAAATAGAGTTGCCATAACAACTTCAGGCAAATTTCACATAACTTATATAGATTAATATTTTTAGAAGTATTTAGAATTTTGGTGGCTTTAAACCAAAAAAAATTTTATATAGATATAAAAAAATATTTTTATATAGATAACACTTATTGTCTTTTGCTTTTCTTGATAAGAGAATCCTGCATTTTGTTTCCTTGAATAAGCTGAAGAAATAAAAGTGTTTAAAAAAAAAAATCAAAGAATTTTTCCCCAAATCGCATTTGAGGTAAGCAATCATATTATCCAGTTTAAAAATCTTCATAGCCTTTGAAAGGTCTGAACATTGATTTATTGGATCAAAAATAGTGAATAAATAAGTTAGGTTGTTCTTCTCTATTACTGCCAAATGATTAGGTTAGATTATCACCAAACATACCCACCTAGCACTAACAAGGTACCTTTTTGTTTGGCTCAGCAGAAAGTCTCTAAGTGAAACAGGTATTGAGAAGCCCTTAAAGTATTCAAGGAACTCAGGCATAAAAACATTGAAATATGAGTTGCAGCTGAATTTGGGGCAATGTTTTTTGTTTAGATTTGAAAACAACAACAAAAAAAAACTAAGTGGTTTTTTGTAAGACTATCTACTGCATGTCCTATTTTTTACATCCTAGAATAATTTAGTGATTAAAAAGAGACCAAAAAAAGGAAAGGGTGAAGTAGCTGTTCTCGTTTTGTATCACAATTTTTTTTTTTTTAATATTTGTTGTAGTTATTGCTCTTGTTTTTTGAGGCTAAACATTCTGGTATACTATATCAGCCTCCCTCAGATGAATTCAAGTGCCATAGTTTTCAATATTTGTGGTACAGCATTTGTTTCCAAGTTCATAATAATTCTGCCCCTGTGCTATAGCAGAAAATACACCAGAGGCTTATCTTTGAACTTCTGATAACTTTCCAAGTAGAATTTTGGCAGTTTATTGTCATGCATATATTACTTGAGGTTTCTGCATAGTCAGCAATAAACAAATTAACTTTGCAAAGTTCACTCTGGTTTTTGTTTTATATTTTTTTAATATTTTTCTTTGATATGTATGATTTTCTATGTGAACTCCTATTTTACTTGCTTAATGCATTAGTGATGCTTTTATCTACCTAATGTTTTGACGCCTTTACTACCTTTGTTTTTATCTTGTTCTTCTACTGCTTGTCTTTTACATACCATTTTGCTTTTGCAAAGTAAGAGATAGGATCCATTTTCTCTGGGTGTATTTTTATTTGACTTCTAAGTAGTACATGCCATAATCCAAGAAAATGAATGTTAAAACCTAATTTGCAATTTGTCATAATTAATGTATTTTATTTTTTTAAAGTAGGAAAAAATTAATCTCTATCTTTTTGGTGTGTTGCACCATTGATTTTTCAAAGCAAACCCCACTGAAATCAATTGGGAGTCCTGCATATAAATCCATGCCACACTGTGGTGCCTTATTTATGGGTTTTAATTAAAAGGGAAAAGACATTGGAAATCTCATTGGAAAACACTATGGAGGTCTTTAGGATTTTGGTTTTTTAAAGGTCCTCCCTTTGTATGATTCCATCAAAATGCCAAAACAAGATGTTTATCTAGTCATGTAATGACTATGAAAAGTAGATAATTGATATGAAAAGTAGATAAATTTAATAAATTGAAGAGCTTACAGCATCATTCAAGTGATTAAAAGGATCCAACTTTCCCTTCTCCATATCCCCACTCCACATTATTCTTATCTGCAGAATCAGACTCCCTATTAGATCTTCTGATAAGAGTCCTGCTTTCTGAGACTCACAAATCTCAGCACAAGGGTGAAGTATTGTGCCTGTGGGTCTGTATGTTATATCACACACTAAATCAAGAAGAGGATTCAGGTTGCAGTAAAGACTGAGCACAACCTTTGAGAAGCAAGGCATGGAATTTCATTAAAAAATGAGTCATGTTTAGATGTTGAAGAGTGTGCACTGCAGTAAGCTAAAACCACCACTTACTTGCTAAAAACCAGTCCCTTATCTATGAAAACAAGCCAGACCATGTTTTCAATAAAATTAGCACATAAAAGTCATGTGAGATCCCAAGAGAAAATGAGATCTATTGAATACCATGTTTTTTTAATGTAGTTACAAGTAGCATTTTACTTGTGGATTTCAGTGGGTTTTGTTGGCTTGTGGGGTTTCATTGTTTCTGGTTTTGTTTTGGTTCAGAGTTTTTCTTCACTGATTTGCAGAATTTTCCACTTGAGCACTAGAATCTGTTGCAGCTATTAGGTCACCCATTGGGTTCACTACAGTCAGAGGACTAAGGTCACTCCTTAAAGATAAAATATCTCCTCACAGCCTGGAGGTCTCAGCTGTGACCAGGGTTCAGCTTATAGGTTAGTGGTGGATATTTAACTTAGAGAAAAATGGATGGAAATTTCCAGTTCTGTACAAACATAACCCCTAAATAAACCAGAGGCCGTCAGGAGGTGGCCAGTATCAGCAGACCAGAATAAGTTTGTTTTCTTTTTCTGCGACAGCACATCTGTACTCATTTATACACACACACATTTTCATACTTTTTTCCAACCATGTATGTTGTGTCTATATGAATTTGTATGTAGCTAATATGAATAAATTACAAAAATGGCTACTTTCTGCCATTTTGGACAACACTACATGAGTCATGTGTTCACTGATAAGTAGAGTTCTCCAGATGAGCTCATGATACTGTTGCAGTCTATTGAGGTCACCCTTTTGACCTTACATCCCTCACCTATATGTTTGGGTCCATTAGTTACAGAAAAGCTTCCCTTTCATTTCTGTGCAAAATAATACTGCACCATCCATGGATTTCAAATAACACTTGTTCTGTTTGTACAATAGTAGTGTGATCCTATCAATAATTCTACAGAAATGTAACTTGTGGATCAGGGATGAAAGGACTTAATTTAGTTTTATAGTGATTAAGTTTATATGAGGTTACTACTACTGTAACTTAAAGGAAACAAGTGCAAGTTATCTCTAGTTAGACCAGATTAATTCCAGTGATATTTCTTTTTTTATCAACAATGACTTGGCTAATGTATCTTCTTCCATCTCAGAAGGGCAATAATAATTTAATTGCAAAGGTATATGATGCTAGCATATGCCAGAGAAAGAATGCTTTGCTTACATGTTCCAGTTTGCATTACTTCTGTGACATGTTCTTTAACAGTAGAGAGAAAGTCTATTGAATTGATCCTTAAGTTAAACTAAATAATAATAATTTTCTACCAGAAATAATATTCCTCCTCAGATTAATTTTTTTCGTCCAGGTTGTAACCTGGAGCTGTATTTTGTTTTCCACATGTCACATTATACAGACTTGTCAACAGAGATTTTGTAAAGGGAAACTAATGCCAAATAGTTCTCTCTAAAGCTACGGTTTAAAAGTACTGTGAATGTCTATTTTTTTATAATCCATTCTTTCTTATAAATATATTAAAGATAGCCCAAGTACCACACAACTTCTTAGCATCACCAGCAGCAGCCATACAACATCTGAGGTATAAGTATCTCCTTACTTAACTGAGTTTAAGATAACTGTTTTTGCACTCATAATCAAACAGAATGAGTGTAGGGTGTTATATGGATGTAAATGTTTAAAGAAAGGATAAACAGTCCACCAGAACTGTGAATAATGAGGACAGAAAATGAAAAAGTTCCTCATCATTAAAAATTTTTGGAAACAAAAGTGGCAATAATTGGGAAATTGAACACTCAATTGGGAGAGCTGTTCAGGAAAATATGTAACTAAACTGGATTGTTTTGGAAATTGGATTTCAAAACTCTCTTTGGTCTCTCAGTTGAGGTATGATCATGTTTACTTAATAAACACTTGCTTCTCCACTTGTGTTTAAGGCTAGGAAATAGAAAGGTGTTTGAATGGAAAAATGAGTAAGTAATATAGATTTGTGGGTCCACATTCTGTTTGACCTGTATGAAAAGCAAGTAATTTTTTATTTGCTGCACAATTCTTTTTCCTGGAAAACACCCTTTATTCTCTAGACCTAAAATTCTGGCTGTTCTATGGGGTAAATTCCTCCATATTGATGTATTTTTGCAGGTTTCTTTGAAAGAAAAACTTTGCTTTTTGAGTGGAAATGCAGTTTTAGGTTCAGAAAATACTAGCATGAGTTTTGTCATTTTGTGATAAGTCTCACTTTACTAGGGAATTAGATGGACATATGTGGTATCATCCACAGTTCTAAATCTGTACCATCATAACTCATAAATTCTGTTATTCAGGTATTCCTTGCAGTATGCAGTAATGAAAAATGTCCAAGAAGTAATAGTGGAGGAGCTTCTTCTAAAAATTCTGTAGCAGGCTATCTATAATGGATCATTTCCAAGAGGATTTGATATGACTTTCCCTTTTATTCTTACACTGATGAGATGTCTCATTATTCTCAGCCCTTTCTAATACATGGGTCATACTACAAGATTTAATTTATTTATTGTCTAGGTGATTTCCATTTCCTTTTATTTACCCTTTAGGCAAAGTAGCTGACTACACAGCAGCCCCTGCTGTTTGGAAAGGACATGAATGGATGTCTGAAACTTAGTTTATTTGGCATAAGAAATGGAGCCAGTCAGAGCCACTTCCACATGGCTTAAAAAAAGAGAAGTAAATCTGTGTGGAAAAAAAATAATCTCCTAGGCCATATATATAAAAAATCTTGTTGCATCTTGTTTAATTTGGGGAGATTGGTCACTGTCCCAGAAAGGTCTGGTAAGGGAGATACAATTCGCTGCTTTTATATTCAAATTGCTTTTTAAATGTCTAGATGAATACTGAAACACTTTCTACATACAAAGCGTCTTGAATTTACTGCTGTATTTAAAAAAGTTACTGCTGTATTTAAAAGCCTCAAACAATCCTTCATAATTCATTTATTTTTTATGATTTTTCATCTTTGAATTATCCAGCACCTAACACTAGGGATTAATGGTTCTTTAAAATGACTGACTGAAAGTTTCTAACATGGATATAAGGATACATTTTTGCCACACTGATGAGTCTAAAGATCAAATTTTCTACATTTATTGTAAAATTATTAATATTTTTTTGCTTGTTGATAGAACTATTGAAGTTATTAGTACTCTCAGTGAGTATAGACTTCTGCACAGAGCTAGTCAGTTTTCTCCCTTTTCTTTTTAAAGTCACTAATACTTTTGAGGTGTTCCAGATATTGCAATGTACTCATTTTAGAAAATGATTGAGTATTTAATAGAGCCCATTTAATTCACTTGAAAAGATTCATTAGCTTTAACTTTTTCTATTCCATGAATGCGATATAATCATGCTGCAAATACATCAAACCCTTTCTGCTCATTTTTTACACTGCCACCATATATGTCAGTTGAAATAGAGAGGAAGCAGCCCAAATCCTGTTTCCATTCTTTTAAATCCATTTATAAACCAGTTTGGTCTATGTCTATTATGGAACTTTTTTTTTTGATGTTTTATGGCAATTTTTCAAAGAGTCCATAAGCTTCAGCCTCATCAAATATGAAAAATCATATTTTTTGTTGACGAAAACCCCCATGATTTTTTATTGACTAGGTTCATTATCTCTTTTAATGTTTCATTACAGTAGTAGCATTCTTTCCCCTGGCAATACATTTCTGTCCTGATGATGCTAGTTATTCTGTAGCTAATTAACAAAAAGTTGTTCATCTGGTAAAAAAGAAGCAGACATGTTATTAATATTCTCCTTAGTAAACTGTCTTAAATAATTAATGCAAATAGACTTCCAGGGTTGTGAATCTTGATGAGAAGTTACTCTCAAAGACTAATTATTTGATTTAGATATTTTCCCTGCTAATCCACTGGTTTTTGTGTTGATTCATGTAAATCTGATTTTGCCTTAGTCTTTTGAGGAGGAGGGGAACACAAAATTTAAGTTTTTTAACAAATGAATGCCAATACAACAGAAAGCTAGACTGAATTAAAACTCTTCTGCAAAACTCTAAGGCATTGTGTTTGCATGTGTAATAGAACATGAATGTACAGTGCTGGGAACTCTCACAGCAAGAACAGTCTCCTTACATTACTGTAATATTTGAGTTCCAACTTTATGTTTGCTTAAAGGAAACTCAGTGCAAACACAAAATAGAGAACTAAGATTTACAAAGGAGATCACGTTTTCCCCTTTTTAAGAAATCTCTTGGGAGGGAAGGAGGAAAAAAGAGTGCATTTTTGTGGGATGATGCATTCCATCTTTTCATCCATATAGTTTGTGGAATTGTTCCAGCTTCCCTGGTGTTGCACAAAAGCACACAATAATACACTTGTGCAGCTCTGGGGTCTGAGAAGAAAATGAACCCTGCTGATGCCAGCACCCTATCAAGCAACATATCCTGCAAGCTCAACATTGCACATTCACTTCATTTCCTTCCTGGGCATTCAGGCGCAAGTGAACTCAAAACAAATGCCATCAGTTGATTCCAAAGTGTTCTGAAAGGCTTAATATAAATTCCTTGCTTCTGATGCTGTGATTCACTTGAACTCTGGGAATTTATATGTATATTCTCCTGCCATTTTTTTTCCTCCTTTCACTGAGGATGGGAGCACTGTATGCCTATTTTCACCTCTCATCTCTTTTTTTATTGTTTTTGCAGAAGGGCTTATTGGAGAAGGATTATTTTACGCACTCTGAAAGCAAGCACACATCACTCGGTGTCTTGTAATATCAGATGCAGTCCTAGTAGAGTAGCTGATTTTACAAGACACCTGCTGTAATATCTGAGGGCAGGATCAAGCCCTGCCTTGATGACTGAGGGCAGAAGCTCACTGCTGATTCATGGTGCTGTATCTAAGTGTGAACAGGAGCTAGAAGTTTAGTCTCTAATGCCACATATACTAATCCCATATACTAGTCCCATCCTGTCAAACTGCTTGACTCAATCTTTAATGGATTGATGACAGTTGTTTGGAAAAGTTCACATGTAAAACTTCTTCTCAGAACTTACACACGCATCTCTGTTCAGAAATGCAAACACAGCTGAGTGTCTTCAAACTTAGCCAGTAGGGCACCACATACCAACTTTTTCATGAGTTAGCAAAACATGCCTGTGTCACTTAGGTGCCAGTGTTGATGAAATCCATTTATTTAAAATTGTTTCTGTAGGAAGGCCAAAGATATTGGAAGTATTGAAGGGGAGCTTCACTTTGGAGAGGCTTTGCTTCTTAATGTATGGGCTCGCTACCATTAACCATGTTAAGAGCAACCTTACATGTCATAAGTATAAAAATCTTTCATTTAGTGTCCCCTTCTGGTGTTTTTTTACAGGAGTGGCACCGTTGGAAACAGTGTTTGAATCAATGTGTATTTGTGTTTTCTTCTTTTCTTGCACAAATTAGGAATTATGATAAAATGGGAACATGTGTTTCAAATCTTTACCTATTCCTAAGGTAACTTAGCTCAAGTAACTTGTTATCCCAAGGGAAGATGGCAGCCTATGGAAACCTTAGATAGGGTGGACTGGAAAAGTAATACTTTAGATTGAATCTAAATACATCCTCTGTCTTATGGAAGCAGCATCTTTTTTGTTCTTCTCCTCTATCCTCCCCACTTTCTTTTAGAAATGTCATCCCTTTCCCTTTTCACTCAGCTTCTTCAAAAAGCAAAAGACAATTGATTTCTCTGGTTGGTGCCATTATCTGAGATGCAGGAAATTCTATTTTTTGTCTAGGACACAGCTAAGCAAAAGTAACTGTAGTCTGTCTTTTGTAAGTTAAATTAGGAAGTGATGAATAGCTTCAATAAGAAAAAAAAAATCATCTCTTCGGTTAAAGAGAATGTGAAGATTTGCCTTTCCTCACTCTAAGTCACCCAATGTGACCTATGAAAATTTTCAGACCTGGAAGAAAGTTACTATGCTTTCTGGTGTAAGATTTTCCTAAGTGTTGCAGAAAGCAGGCTTCATTGATTGACTTTCTGAAAAATAAATATGTAGAACTTTTTTCAATTACCAAAATGCTTAACGTGCTGAACTTTGTAAACTGTAGCACTGCAATCTACATTACTGTCACTATGCAAGTGTGTGAAATAAGTAGAGCTCATATACTGAAAGTCCTTTCATGGTATTTGCATGGATGGTAACAGTAGCTTTATCTGCTAGGAAAAAAACTTAGGACTTCAGGACTGGCATTTAAGTTTGCAAGCATCCAGAAAATATATTTCTTATAGTGGTTCCTTATTTGACTATAATTGAGTTCTGCATCCTTTTTGGATCAAATATATTTTCATTTTGGAATCTTCTATTTTCCCCAGCCATGACACAAACACCACACAGGTGCAGCAGGTTAGGAGTGGGGTTAGGAGAAGCAGCTCCTGGATCCCCCATGAGCGCTCCCTCTCCTGTTCTCCAGCAGCGGATGCAGCTCTCATTGGCAAGGGCAATGGTCCAGTGGTTGCCTCAGCAAGGCTTGAGTGGCAAAGATATAGGGCTTTTTTCTTTGCTCCCCTCTCTCCCTCCCTTTCCCTTCTTTGAAATGAGAAAATAGGCCACCAATTTAGTGGGAACTGAGTCTGGCCAGGCAGTGCTGTGAGCTTTGTGTGCTCGATGGCTGCCCGCCATTTCCCAGACCATCGGCAGCCCTCTCTTACTGTTTTCCCTGGCTGCATAAAGAGAACATTGTGTCTCTTGGAAGCTCTGGCTCATACCCTGCCCTCTATGTGAGAAAAGGAAATGCTCCTTCTGTTCATGACTTAGCAACGGTTGGCAAAAATGATGTCATATCCATGGTAGCAGAAAGACAAAAGGAGAGAGAGGGACTGCTTTTTTAGACAGATTTTACACACCACACTGTTCCATGAAGGGCTGAACAAAGAACAGGCATTGAAATACTCCATTTAGGAAAGAATACCAGTCTATTTTTTCAAACTGGAAAGAAATGTTGTTTATTTATGACTGTGTTTGAGAGTCCCATTTAGTAAATTATAGTATGCTATGTATGGGATTATTTCTCTCTAGGTTTGGTCACTTCACTGTTTGCTTCAGCCCCTCTATTAGAAGTACATGTGCAAGTGCGCTCTCCTTTATTCTCTTTCTTTATTGCTACTAAGTATGGGTTCATATTAAGTAAAATAATATTGAAAATTGTGCATTAAACATTACAGACAACTGTAGTATTCTGCTTTTGTGGTCCCTCACTCCATATTTTTATAATATGGCATTACTAACACATTGATATTGACCTCAGTAAACTGAGCATCAAAATGTGGGCTTTTCTTGGTCTGTAGTGTTTTTTATCTTTGTTCAGATATGCTACACTGATATTCAGTGCTTTTGTATAATGAATAGTTTTTGGAATAGACCTGTTCAGGAAGTGTATGTGCATCTATGTGTCTGTTCAAGGCTAAAGAGGAAAGAGAGGAGGAACCTGGAAATTTCAGATGTCTTATTATAAAGCCAATGATCCTACCCTTCAACTGAGATTTGAGCAAATTCTAAAGATCAAATTCAGGCCTCTCCCTAGCTTTGTGGTCGATGATTCTATATGATCTTTAGTTATTAAAACTCTGACAGATTTATGATGGAAGCCAGCACATTTAATCTCCCACTCCATCTTTGCTCAGTAGGCCTTTCCCTGGAGAGCAAGGGGTAACCCCCTTGGTTTTACAGCAAAATTTGGAAACTTACATATATAGGGACCTGTCCTTTTATGAAGTCCTCTGATACTGAGCACCTTTTGTTGACTTGGAGCACGAAGTTCTGTCCAACATAGATTGAATCCAGAGTACAAACCAGTGCTCTGCATGCATAAATCCCAAACCGGAACTGAAAATATTTTTTTGCTTATAGACGATGCACATTAATTCCACTGCAGATACCTAAACCATGTTCCCAGATGTGAGATAACCAGCTTATGGAAAGGTGTCACAGACTGTGATTGTTACTGTCATGGTCACTGCTTTCTCAAGTAGTTCCTAAATTTCTCTAAGAATGAAAAATACCACAAGAGATTTTAGTTGTCTTCCAATGTGTTCCTTTGGGAATCAAATGAATGTAGCTTTAAAATGAAACAAAAGCTTAAAGTGGGCTTCTCTGAACAGTGTAGTATTAATCTGTTTTAGCTGCTTGTCCAGTCTATTTTTCCATTGTACAGTAAGGCATGGCTTTGTTTTGCAGGTGATTCAAGTATTTCTATGAGCATCTTACCTTGAGACAGGGAAAATTTCTGTTGGATCCCAAAATAGTTCTTGCCAGCCAGGTTGGTATAGAGCCTCCACAAGCTCCTATAGCATTTTGTTTATTCTTGCTGCAGAACAAAATGAACCTCATTGGAATAGACATTGCCAGCCCTTCTTGAATCAGGTTTGAAATGAATTTTAGTGCTGCTTTAAATTGATTTGGAACAGAATTTCATTTCTGTTTTCTGCCAAAATTTTGATGCCATTAATCTCTGCTGACTTGAAGCACTATCATAAACACGAGCCCTGGCATGTGTAAGGAGAAAATCTCCCAGGTACACAAGGCACTAGGAACAGGCCCTAGAGACCCTCAAGCGGCAGCTACAGATTTTTGTGTTTGCTGTGCTTAAAATGTGGTCTACTAAACTTGGTGTCCATTCCAACCCTTTGGGTTTGGAGTGGATTTAGACTGTAGCCACAACAGCAATTTTTAGTAGTATGATTGTTTCTGAGATATCTGAGAGAAATTGCACAGGTGGCATATGGCTCCAAAATTAGCATTTGAACTTTGTAGAGAGCTGAATATGATCATTTCTTGTAGCCACATTAAGAATTTTTTGCTTTCCTTAAGGGAACTGCTTTCTAAGTTTTTGCTATGTTTTTATTTTGGATAAAATTGTTTCTGTCTTCATTAAAATTCTTTTGTGAATGTTCTGATGAATTTATGGTAGGAGCACAAGTACATCAAGGATAAATAAACAAAGGTTCTCAAAGTGTGTTCAGCTTGTTAATTGGCTATGTCAATAGCAGATGGACATTTCTCCCTGTCCACATGTCCTTATGTGCCTACAGCTCCTTCCTCTTGCTGCAAATTTAGTATCAGCCAAAACAACAGAAGAGAAAATGTCCTGCTATTGCAACATTAATCTTTTCTGAAGGATTCTCTGATGACAAAAGATTAGGTAATTTTTCTCAACTGCCAGATAGCACATGCTTATCTACGGAAGGAACACAAGCTTTTTTCCTGTGCCTTTTCAACACCTGTGGAAGAATTTGGGATCCATAAACATTGTGTGGGAGTTACTGCAAAAATTTGGATTTTCTAGTTTGAATGAGAAGGCTGAAAAGAAATATGTATTATTTAGTCTTGAAAGGGAGGGAATAACTATTTCTAAAATTACAGACAGGAGGAGTCCATTGCACAAACTTCTAATTAATTTGATTTAGAAAAAAATTATGTTCTCCTGAAAATAAAGTCATGATTTTAAAAGTACTGAGCAAAGTACACCAAAGTGAACATAGTGCACCTGAATACAGTCTTTCCAGATCCCAATTTTCTTAAAGATAGAGAGTTCACCTTATCAGAGAAGCTGAAATAAAAACCAATCCTCTCAAAGAGTGAGTAAAAGAGCACCTCTCATCTTTTAGCCTGTGCTCAGATTTCTGAAAGTTATCTCCTCGTGAAGACCATATTTATGTCATCAGACTTTTCTGTATCAGCCTTTTAATCTGAACAACATCTGCCTTCTCTTCTGAAAGGCTCCTGGCATTTCTGTGAATCCTACCTTCTGTGCACCCAGGTGGAAATTGTCAGTTTTTCTTAAAGAAACTAGGTCATGGAAGAATCCTGACCACAGTGCCCTGCATTTGCAGCCAAGGGTCTGAACTGACTGTCACAAGCAGGCTCTATTCTGTGATTTCACTGGACTGAGGTTTAGTGACAAAACTTGCAGCTGTGGCTCAGTGCATTTACTCACTGATTTATCCATCCTCATGAACATGCCTGTCCTAGATGGCATGTAATAATGAAGAATGCAGCGCTAGAGGAAGCAAGCCTTTCCATAAACAAAGTCAAGATATTTTCTTATGTAAAACCATACCTTTTGACAGCTCTTACAGCATAGAATGGTTCTGAGGCCACAGGGCAGGATATTTGAGTCAGCCAATACATTAGAATGCAACTGTGATGTGCTTCCAGACAGTGTCCTAGATATTTTTTAATGCCATGTAGCACAAGGTAGTGCCATTTAGACTTTACCACATGTGTGCAGGTGCAGTCAAACAATATCAGTCTGGTGTCAGCATACTGTTGTTCTGAAACATCAGATCTTACTGTCAGACTTACATCTGCACTGTTGGACTCTACTTCATGTGAACTTCTGCATCCTCCCAAACAGATCTTCCTGTTTATTCTTACCTCCTCTCTTGTCCCTGTGTATCCACTGCCTTTTTATGTCCCCAAACTAAATCTGATGCCTTAATAACGTTTACATCTTTACTGTTTGCTTGTGATATAAGCCACTTATTTTCCTTCATTTTAGCATGATCCTTGTTTTACCTTTGCATTTCCTTTCTTTGTTTCCATATTGATATATTACAATGGGAATGTTTCCTAGATTTGGCCAGGACCCTGAGGTTACTCTGTACCACCTCACAATGTTGCCAGGAGTGAGGAGAAAGGGACTCTCTGGCTTCCAAGAAGGGCATGGTTCCTGGTCCGAAAAATGCAGGGCATTTTCAGACATTGTTCATTGCCTCAAGGTCCATGTTGAGCATTTTTGTAGGTGGATCACTGTCTCTCTTGTATACTTTTGTTATTAATATTGTTGCCCATGGATTTTTTAGTGGGAGTATTAAATTTGGGGAATACCATTCCAAAACCAGGACAAGAATATAAGCCCTTTAGGAAAAGAAGCCTTTTCAAAAGCTATGAAAATTGTGTGAAAAATATACTGCTTCAGAAACAGTTTTTAGTAGTCTGGTGCACTAGAATCTGTCAGGTAACATAGTAATACTTACTGTCCTCTTGGCTGTGGTGGGTTTTACACTCCAGATTTGTTCTGGAGAAGAAGTTCTCCACAGTTAATAATTACCATGTTACTAGCATGAAATTGCATTCCAGCATGAATGTCAGCAATTTGTACTTGGTACTCATTTTTTTCCTATACTTCTCTGATAGAAATATTCTGAAAAATGCTGCTTATTGTTAATTGACCATCTTATTTGGCATGCATGTTGTCACCTTCATCAGGGACACCAAGAAAAGTAATGCTCAGGGAGCATAACCATATATTCACCTTCAAGAGTGGATCTCAGAACTTTAAATTCAGGAGAAAAGAAGCCAACTTACCTTGAGACCTAATCACCATTCACTTCTGAATTTTTTTTATGGACATCATTTTTAAGAACAGCATTCTACCTTTGGGTATATCTGTCATTTCAGTCATTCATATGGGGTTTAATTTAGTTTCATTGCAGCATATCTTCAAATGCCTTTCAGTAATTTTTATATTTATTTGTTTGATGGAACAAAGGTTCTACTTATTGCCAAGCATATCAAGGTACTATCTTATATGACTCTGAGTTTAGTTGAACCTGCTGTTGAGCAATTTCTTTCTCAGTGGTTTGCTTTCTGTGTCCAGGACCTTTAAGTTATTTTTCAGAAAGTTCACAAAATTAACAGCATTTTCTCATTTGCAGAACAGACTAATTCCTAATGCTTGCAATTTCAGTATTGGATGAAGTATTTGTTTGAAAGAATGTATTACCAATGCATTTTGGCTTGCTCCTATCACTTTCCCCAAATCAGGAAAATATTTCAAAACTGAGCTTGCCAGTATCTTTGGCACTCTGTTGTCCTGGCACCTGATGTCTGTGCTGCTAAGTACTGATACCTTGGCTGCACTTCTGCTATCCATCAACTATCTGGACCAGTAGTATCAGAACAACAAAGTAATGCTTTGTGGCAGTTCTTTTGAGAAAAGGAAGACTAATATTTCATGAAATCATCTAATTACAAATATTGTTAAAACAGTTGTGGTTCCTGCTGTTGAGATCAGGTATAGAATCTAGGTATAGCACAAAGCCTGACATCATTCATGAGAAATCATGTAGGCTTAAATTAAAGCTCATAAAGTGTCTAAGTTTTGGTTGTGGTTGTGATTGATGGACTTTGACATTAGAGTGAGCAGATGTAGAACTGCTTCTGGGACCAATACTAGTCTCTGCCTAGACTCAGTTATTAGGTGGCTTCATGAAAAAGTAGAAATTGCTCTGGGAGACAGAGGTTGCTATTTTTAAGAAGTAAATGCTTCAGTCTTGGCATTCAGAGACTCAGCTCTGTGGGAAGCCAAATCCTGTAAATTTAATATCTGGAATAACAGAAAAGCTCAAGGAGTGTTGCCAGGTGCATTCAGCTGGCATGTCTCTGAAGTCCTCGGGTGAGATTGATATCATATGAGCACACGTTCTATTGTATTGTATCCAGAAATTAAAAGCTATTTGTCGTGGTTTAACCCCAGACGGCAAATAAGTACCACACAGCTGCTCATTCACTGTCTCCCAGCAGTGGGCTGGGGGGAGAATTAGCAAGATAAAAGTGAGTAAACTCATGGATTCAGATAAGAACAGTTTCATAATTTAAATAAAATACAATAATAGTTAACATAATAATAAATTTTAATGAAAGGCAAATAACAAAGAGAGAGAAATAAAACCCAAGAGCAACAAGTCATGCAAATGAAAAATGATTGTTCACCACAAAATGACCAATGCCCAGGCCATCCCTAAGAAGCAGCTCCCTCCACCAGGCTTCCCCTAGCTGCATATACTGGGCATGACCCCACATAGTCTGGCATATCCCTTTGATCAGTAGGGACCAGCCCTCCTGGCCATGTCCCCTCACATCTACTTGTGCACCCCCAGCCCACTCACTGGTGGAGCAACAAACAGAAAAGGCCCTTGATGCTGTGTAAGCAGTGCTCAACAGTAACAAAAACATCCCTGTGTTATCAGCACTGATTCCAACAAAATCCAAATCACAGCCTCTTACCAGCAACTGTGAGGAACATTAGCTCTACCCCAGCCAAAACCACCACACAGTTGAAACAATGCTTACATTCTTGCTGAAATTCTCAGCCAGCACTGCACAGCTGCCATTCTGATTTTGTATCTCTTACTGTTCTGTTCAAGATATTCCGGAATAAATAGTTAAAATGTGAATTGCCAAATTTGCGCTGCTGTGTGTTTTGAGGGGGGGTCTTATGGAGCCATCTAGTTGATGCCATTTAGTTTCAGTAAGAAATGCTTGGATGATTAAAATTATTATTTTTTAGATAAAAGTGAATACTGCCCTGTTCTTGAACAGGAGGAGACGTTACACATTGAGATCCTCTGTAGCTCTCCATTATTGCTCACTTGGCTGCAGTATTGTTTCTCTCAGCTATTGATTCCATGTAAAAGAGGGTTTTTTTGGTTCTCTTCACTATTCTTTCATGCTCATAGTTGTTCTGCTTCACTTTATGAGGTATTAGTGCAGGTTGTATACATGTTATGTGTGTATATTCTATGTACTTCTGTATTTGTATTCCTCATTTCATCAGGAGAGACTTGGCAGCGCTGTTGACTCTACTGTCCTGTGATATAATATGCTGCTATCAGTCCTTATACATGTTGGCTTATGCTCATTATTCTTGGGACAGGGTGAGTAGGACAGGGATTTACTGGAAGAAGTGTGAGCACTTCCATGTTCTTCACAGCCATCTGTAGACATTCAGACCTGAGGTAGATCCATGCCTACCTTAAAGATATCAGGTTTCTTTTTTGTCCCATAAAGTTTGGATCCTTTTGATTTTCCTCCAGGGATTCTTAGCATATTCTGTTATCTCTCTACCATAATGTATGCAGAATTGCAGTTTTGCATGTTTCCTGTGATTCTATCTGTTGGAGAAGGGCAAAAAGAGGGAAAAAATTTATAAAATGAAAATGTTTGCCTGTGAAGAATGATTCTTTTATGTGGAGAAAAATTCAAGTGATTCATTCTGCATTCATTACTTTCTATGAAAGCAGTCCCATCTACAGGGTATGACATAAGTACAAATATACTACATGTTGATGTAGCTTTATCTAAAATCAATCAATGGACACCATCATGTTTGCTGATAAGAAGAATAAGTTTAGGATTGAAATATCTGTCATTTCAAAATGGAAGAGATACATAGATCAGTACAGCGATTCTATCTTTTTTATTTGTTTGATCCTTGTATCATTATTTGTTAGTAAACCAGAACATGTTGGAAAAGCAGTTGGACGCGCGATGTCCTTCTTAACTTCTTCATTTATATGCTCATAAGGCTGTCAATATCTAGGATACTTCACATGTCATACAGTTATTATTTTACTATGATACATAAGCTCAGTTGTTCAGGTAAGATAAGTAAAAAATTAGACTCCAGTTACATTGCCATAATGATTTTACAGCACACAATTTTAAAGTATTTTTTTTCTAATTCTGTCTCTCCTCATAACCATTAGAAAGAATTCTGCCAAAAATGGCAGGTTTGGTGCATTTCATACCTGCCTTGTGGCTGATCACAAATTCCTGCTTTCTTTCATCAATATTTCATGCATTTGAAGTTGCAGTAGGAGGAATACCTACTTTTTTGCCTCAAACTTCACAGGAAATGAGATCTATGTTCCTTTATCTTAGACAAATACTTGAATAGCAAGTACAAGGAAGCTCTAAAACCTTACTTAATAGACATGATCCAACAGAGAGAGATAAGTAAGCCACAGGTTTAGAGTTACTTCTACCTATTAATTATAATATTAATTATAATGATAATTATATCTATATTACATATATATTATATTAATTATTAATTATAATAGGAATAGTATTTTTTCCAGATGTATTTACTATTTTGTGTTATTGTACAGCTTCCATTACTGCTCTTAAATTGCACTCATAAAAAAAGGGCAATATCAATATTCGTACTTTACTGATGGGAAATTGAAGCAACAAGTCTTGGTCTAGCCCAAAGCCACACAGGAAGCTAACAGCTGAGTAGATCCCCTGAGGAGTATTTTTGTAGTTCTCAAATCTGGAATCACCATTTTATGGCCTCTGAATTATTCATTTCCCATTGGAAATAATTACCACAGAGAACTTAGGGGTTTCCAGGGCTGCTACCAGGTAGAACACAAGCATGTCATAGTATGGTTTCTATGAGGCCTGTGTAAGACTTTCTTTAAAACCTATTTCATGTGTTGCATTTATGTGCATATTATGGATTGTCCTTTGTTGTTTCCATGAATTGCATATGAAGTACATACACAGAAAAGAAATAATTAATACATATATGGCCTCAAAGAGACATAAAGCGTAACCAAACTTATTAAAGGTATCTTGGCTGGGAAATTACAGTATTTCAACAGCAGCAGCCCAAACAAGCACTTTTCCAAGGGAAATTACTTCTTCATCTCTGACAGTAAAGTTGAAAATCTTTCCTGTGTGTTGGTAGCAACAGATAAAATGTTCTTGTATTGAGTACACAAGGATTCTACTACACAAGTTACTGGTAAATATTTCTCTGATATGGCAAGTAACAAAATGTGTGAAAATATACGTGTTCAAGGGGTTTTGTCTGCTGATTTTTTTTTCTTATACAAGTAAAGGGTCAAGTTAAATTATACAATTAATTATGCTTCATTTTCTAATTTACAGTTCATTAAATTCGATTTTAGGAAATGTTTAAGGGATAGCAAAATTATTTAATATGTGTAACACCACATTCATTGTTCTCTGTTTCTCAGTCTCCTAAAGCAAGTAGAAGTGAGAAATTGCTACATGGATAATTATTTATGTGCATTTGGTGTGATATAATGAACCTCTGTGTTCCAGACAACAAGGTCTTGCACATCAGCACAATACAGAGCATGGAAAGAATGAAAAGAGAGCAAATTCATGACTCTGCAGTACAAATATAAAAATTTCAGAACTGGAAATTAATGCCATAGCTAAGAGTGGTCAAGACAGAAGCCATGGATTTGCATATATGAAATTCAAAGGATACTTTCATGACAAAAGGATTTCTTTCCCTCTTCAGAAAGGAATACCCAAGCTATGTCAGAGGTCTTTCTTGCCCTTACAACTAAGGTTTCAGGAGAATTATTTTGAGCAGTGAATTTGTTATGTCAGTGAAATTATTATTGGTCAAATCATGACATTCAGAAAAATCATTCTGATGTATTTGTCACAAGCAATATTTGAAAATCACAATTCTTCTGTAGAGCACTGGTTAGCTAAATATGTATTCCTATGCCTGAGTGAAATTACAAATTTAGGGAAGTGTATACCTGTGTTCCAAACTGCAGAAAAAACAATTTCATTAACTCCTAGGGGGATGCTTACTCTCATGTCCCACTTTAGAACAGGACTAGAGGTGCTGGCTTTGTCTCAGTGTACTATTATTTACAAGAAATTGTAACAGCAGCAAGCTATTCAAAACCAATCACCACTATGTGTCTGATGACTCAGCTGACTTACTGAACTCTTAGTGCCTTTGGCTGAGCAGTTGGCAATAAAGCTGCTGCTGGTGGCTGGCCATTCCATCAAACTTTTTTACTGTCTGGCTTAATAATTCAGTGGAAGTTAGTAGTAAGGGATAAAACATGGTAAAATTTGAAGAATTTCAGGTTTACACTTCGTTCTGTGAATTGCAGTGCATCACCTGAGCTATGATCTGTGCCCTGTGTCTGCTCTTTGCCCAGAGCAGTGAAGACACTTTGTTTAACCTTTTTGAGGTGTGCAGCACCATTTTGCAAATGCTGGATGGGCCACTAGTTATCACAGCGCTGCTCTCACTGATCAGCTGAATATCAGCTGACAATTTCACACCTTCATGTACTAGCTTTCTGATATATATGAAGCCTAGTACAGTAACAGACAATTAGAGTGTCAAATGCTAAAGCAATTAAAAATAAATGTAAGAAGTTGTGCAAATTCGTGGGTGAACTTTTATTTCATTATTGTCTGTGCAGGTGCTCACATCATACCACATGTTCTGGTTTCTGGTTCAGGAAATCTGATGTAACCAACATATTGTGAGGTTGAAAGGAGAGTGGGAGTGAAGCCAAAAGAATTTGCTTCCTTTAACCTAGAAAAATGAAGATCTAAGAGGGAATATAATTCCTGCCTACAAATGTTGCAGATATAATAAATCTTAGAGCATGAGAAAATCTAAAGAACTATGTTGACATAAAACCAAATGGGTATAAACTGTCCAAAGATCAGTTTAGGATTCAAAATATAACTCTTCAAACATTTGAAAGCACCTTTTCTAGAACAAGTTTTGTGAGTGTTAACAGCCTTAACACTTTCATGATAAAGCATGATAAATTTCAGATAAGGATTTTAAGAAGTAGCTGCCTATAGAGGTAAATATCCATATTTGGTGACTTAGGAAGTACATTTATGTGATGTGGTTTAACTTTAGTGGTTTTTTTTTTTTTGTTATTTATTTATTTACTTATTTATTTATTTATGTATTTTAATTAATTTTTTTTCTAGTTTCTGGGTTTTCTTCCCAGTAGTCAAAGCAAACAGAGTAAAGAGATAAAAATGTATGGAAATCAATCCTGAGATTTATTAATTCTGTTTTAGAAGAGGCACAGCACTAGATTTTCCTGTATGCTTGTGGTTTACTGGAGGTTATTTTTTAAAACTTTATCCTTTGTTGATAAATGGAGTTCCACCTTAAATAAATCAAGATATCAATACTATATCAAAAGAAAAGTAAACAAAATATATGATGTAATTCAATTATTAAAAGGCCGGTACCAAATTATTACAATATTCATTCACTTTTATATCCTGTATTTGATGAAATTAATGCTATTTTCTCTGTTAAAAATGTGAGTGAGATGGGATAAATAAAAAATATTCAAAGTGTTCAAAAGATAGGAAAAATTTTGGTCCAAGACCTGAACTTTGTGTGTCCAGATAATCAGCTCTTTTGAACTACTTGAATTACATATCAGCCCTTAAGAACTACTGTGCTCCAAAAGACCAATTTTTGTACTGGTATGTATATTGTTTTGGTGAATTTGACCATTTTAATTTGCTGTACAAAGAAATTTGTTTTCCAACATAAATCTTCAAATGGGAATTGAATTTTTTCAAATCACTGCTTGAATGCAACTATGTTGTTTTATATTGGGAAGAATCAAACTTACACATATTAAGCTCATAGTATAAGACTATTGGATCAAAATTGTCCTTCCATTTACACTTGTGCAACCACACTGAATTAGTAACTCAGCAGATTAATATTTAAAGCGTTGCTGAAGGACTGCACTGCATAAATCCCATTAATGTTAATTCCTAGGCACTCTGCTGAAAATGTACCTTTAAGTGTCTGTCAGACCAGCGATTCTTATAAAAACTTATAAGCCAATTTAATTTGGAAGTAGCAGTCTAACCCAGTGCAGATGCAAAGTTATTAAATATTAATTCTTTAAGAAATTAGTCTCAGGCTTTTCTTCCAGAAAATAATTGTTGCCAATATGCCTTGCGTTGATCTAGGAATCTTCTCTGTTATGTTAGGGGTTTGTTAGCTTTTTACTGCCTAAGCTTATGTTTTCTGTTGATTTAACTTATCTGTCATTCTCATCTGAGAACTTTGTCTTACTTAAGTACTTTTGAATACGTAGGAAAAAATGAACCAAAAAATATTGTTTGTGAGCTATTTAGTCATCTTAAGCTATATTCATAATACATTCTTGATTGCTAATCTATTAAGAAGGATTTCTTTTTTGTTTCCAAGTTAAACATACATTTGAGAAATGGACAGTGTGCCAAAATATATCCTCTTTTTGCAATCTTTGATAAGGTATAATTAATACTTACACTTCAGAACGTGTTAACAAAACAGATCTGTACCAGTAACAGGTCTGAAAGCTAAGGGAAGGAAAACCTGTTAACTACCACAATCATAATATATTTGCTGAAAAAAGTAAAAAAGCAGATGCTACTGATTCATAGAGATAATTTCCACACAGGAAACCTCAAGTAACAATAATTAAAACAAAAAGAGAGGCCTAGGTTAAGGAGTGTAATTGCATTGAAGCTTAGAAAATGTAGTTAGAGGGGTCTTTAAAAGAGGGCCAGAACTGTAGGGTTTGTTTGGAAAGGGCGAATATAGTGCTGTGGTTTACCCCAAATGTGCTCCGTCAGTGCTAAATCTGATTCAGCCCTACAATGCTATTTTAAAAACTGTATGAAGGCTGTTTGATCACACATAATATGCAGTACCTGCAGTGGTATGAAATGCTTTAACAGTGGTTTCTCAAACGTGTGGGACCGTGCATCGGGCAGCTGCCGCTGCCCCAGCCTGCAGAGCGCTGGGGACAGGCAGGTGGCACCACGGGAGCAGAGCCTGTGCTGGGGGGGCCCCCAAAATCTCCCTGCTGCTTCTGCTGCTGCAGCACTTCCCGAGGGCCTCCAACTCAGGGGAGAGCTCCATTTTGGGCAGGAAGCACGTTTTGAGGGGATGGCTACTGGCTTCAAAAACAGGCTGTCCTTCCTTAAACCATGACAATTTCCACACTCAAGGAGACTCTGGGGGAGGGGGCGGTGTTTTTCCATCTGACACACCTGGCAGAAGTGGAGTGACAAGGCTGTGAATAAACAGGCTTCCTGGCACATTCAGGTCTTTTGTCAAGACTCCCTGGACAAGCATTTTGAATCTGTTTTTCTGGAGTTTCCCAATAAGATGAAATAGACTCTGAAATAGACTCTGCTCGACAAGTGTTAAAATACATTTCTGCTCTTGTTCTGGTTCATTTTCTAATGCAGACTTTGCTTTCAAGTTTTCTAACATCTTCCACTTATTAGAACAACAAAAACATTTTTATTATATTTTGATATTTTTCTTTAGGAACGGTGTCAGGTGGTACAGGTGGAGCCCCTATTGTTACAGCTTTACTTAAAAGGAACTAGCTGAGAAGCCTTGCAGACTCTTAATGTTCATACATAAGAATGTTGGGGTAACAATTTTAAAGGGAGAAGGAAGCTAATTAATGTTTCAGAACGGAGAAACCAGAAAACTCAGGTAACTGAAGGTCTGCAATTTTGCTTTCACACTCAAGGAATGGAGACCTAGAGAAGGATAATGTTAAAAACAACTGAAAATTATTTGTGGAAAATCTATTTTAAGTATTGTATTTATAATTTTCATAGCAATAACGATTTTGTTAAAAACTTAATGATTTTGAAAAAAACAAGTTTGCAACATAATTTAGTAAGGTGAGAGATCTTAATGTTCTAGAAGAGCACAAAGTAGATGGCACAGTTTTTTGGTTATGTAAAAGCCTCAAATGTCAAATGAGGAATTAAACTGCTTGATTATAACAGAAACATGATGTTTAAGAGAAAATATTCTCTTTTGTATTTAAATTTTATGAAACAAGAAACTGAAGAAAAATTATAGGTTGAGTAATTAAAGAGAGAAAATACCAGTGATGCAGAACAACCTTGCTAAGTTGACAAATTAAGAAAAGAAAAAGCAGGCATTTCATTAGGGAAATACATCTGGAAAAGAAACATTCATTATATTTATAAAAACAAGGAATCCATTCCTCAAAAGTGCTTAGTCTGGTGAAGATTCAATGGGTCATTCTGAATAATCAATCTGACACTGATCTTGGTGCAATTCTATGGTACACAGAGCTAAAGTGATCTTATATGGTCAGGTGGATATCACATAAAGAAATAAAAGGACCTTTACTCCCATTTTTGGCAGTGTGCTAAGAGTTTCAGCAGCTCTGCAGAATTTCTGTAGTTCTTTGAAGTTGAATACTGTAGAGGGTTCAGTAAAGAGTCTTATAAATTTCATCAGAAGGTATAATGGATGTCAAGATAGAAAGGAAAATAGTTTCATGTGGTACAAAGAAGTAAGTGACCAAGTCTTCTTAGTATAACTATGAAAATCTCAATACATGACCTAATAGCTGCATGTTTGGGAGACAGAATTTTGATAGTAGTGGGTTTTGCTGTATCAGGCAGTGGTGCTGAAGACAAGAAAATACAGCCTTTTTAAGAGTGCAGGAAGTTAAATGTTATTTCACCTTATCAAGGTTCGTGATGGATTCTTCATCACAAGCATCTTTTAAAAAAAGCTGAATGTTTTCTTAGGGGAAAAAATTGTGTTTGACTTGAAGCAGAGTTAGTTTTTTGGAAGGAAGGTATAGCAAGCCACATGTACACAGACGTTCTTTCTATTTTCCAATACATCAGTCAGTTAAACATAACCATTTCTGAATACTTCATGGGCTTTCTAAAGAAAGCATTTTTATAGCCCATTTTAAAAGTTCATGTACAGTTTTCTAAAATGCTTTTTTCTTTTCTTCCTCTTTTTGAAGTAGATAGTGTTTTCTAGTCTCAATTTCCATTTAGGCATGGAGAGGTGAAATCACTTGCCTGATAAAATACAGCTCTCTTTATTCCCAGGACAGTTTCCTACAGCACCCTGTTTCCAAATTATCACAAGCCATATTATTTCTGTAGGAAGTCATATTCCTCAGAGGAATCAGGCATTTATGCTTTTTTGGCCAACACTTTTGATTGAAGAGGAATAATTTGAATGGACATTGTTATACTTATTTGAGATGTAAGTTGATGAAATACATGCTATTTCATGCATTGAGTGGCAGAAAATCACAGACAAGATTAACAAGTGAAAATCTTGAAATATTGTTCTACTGTCCTTTTCTTCACTATTGAAATAAAATTAAAAAAAAAAAAAACATAAGGAGGTAAAACACATGGACCATTTCAAGGATTCAGTGTAATTGATGTCTCTCTAAAGTGGTCAAGCATTTATTCCTGCATACTGCTGAATGGTGCAGTAATTTAGCTCATGGGAGTAAATCATCTGTGTAAACAGAAGATTGCATGATAACTCTATCTTATTTTAACAACACTGTCAGACATAGTCACACTTATTCCTCATTTGTTGAGTTCTGTGCCTGTCCTTTACTGGCCTTTTTAATTTCTTCATGTCATTGCCAAAAAGCTGGCTTTATGTAGTACTGCTCATGTAATCCACTGGCTTTCCATGGAATACTGTTAGAAGACACTGGCAATCTTTAACTGTGCTTTTATCCTTTCACAAAGTAAACTGCACAACTTGCAGAAACAGTATTTACCTGCCAAGGACTCTTTATTGATCCCACTCAGTGATTGCTACCTTTGGCACTAGTAGTAATCATGCAGACTAAAACAGCACTCCTAAAGCACTTCCTTGGTCCTTAAGACCCCCAAAGAACTCCTTGCACAAAAGCAAAACCACTGCCTATTAATCATTTTGCACTTTATATTTCTCACCTGACAGGCATAAGTTTATCAATTTTTTTCTGAACATCTCTGGTTTCAAATAAATAGAAACTTAGTCTATACAGAGATTAATTTCTAAATTCTCTGGTTACTTATTTTAAAGTGGGCTGTAGTTGTGCCCAACTTTGATTATGTTAAATAATGTTTTAGAAGATGCTTAGAAATTTCCCACGGTAAATTTTGCTGTTTTCTCAAAGCTTGGGCCATGCTTGTGTTGTCACAGAAGTTCCTATTTGCTTGTATTTTTCCTCACCATTTCTCTTTTTCATAATTACTATTGGCACACAACAGTATTTCTTCTCAACTAAATATATTTCAAATAAGGCTTGTAGTTTTGTTTTGGGTTTTTTTTTTCCTTCAGAGCCAATCTCTTAATTTTTTTTTCTTGAGAGGAACATTGGAAAAGGCAGACTGTTCTGCTTTGCACCTATGAGTTCCTGGAAAGATACTTAGCTGCTAAAGAAGACAAAAACATTTATATAATAGATTGCTGACAAGGCTTTTTCCAGCCTGCATACACTTACACTTTACAGATTATTTCATGATATATTTTTAAATATGCTTCTTATTTACTTCTATTAATCTCTGTGAGTCTCAAAGAAACCACCTATGCATTCCTATTGGCCAGGTTCTAGGACATTTAACTGCTTAGATTCCTATTTCAGGGAAGGAATTGTAATCATACTAAATATGGAACCATGTTTGTAACCAAGCTGATTTAGAGGATTTTGTTGCAGTTTATGTCATTATTGTTATTATTGTTGATAACAATATTGTCTGAACAGTAAAAAAACAGGGAGATAGAGCAAAGTTTACAAGCATGTAGACTCTACAGTGGAAAACTATATTTCACTTTTAAAATGACAGACATTCCCTTAATTGCTGTCCCTAGCTGATATTTAATTAAAGCATATAAGCAATTTGAATTAAATGCCTAAGCAATTTGAAGGTCACATAAAATTGAGGTTTTCTCTAGATAATGGACAAGTGAAATATGTTTTAAAATGATTTTTACTGGTGTGAATGATTAGGGAAGAAAAGAACAATGCATACTGAATCATTTATTCCTAAATATATATATATATATATGTGTGTGTGTGTGTGTGCATTCATATATGTTTGGACTCTTTCTGAGTTTTGGAGGGGTGTAAGTGTACCAAAAAATATAGACCAAATAAACCATATCACAAAGGGTCATTTTCTGTAACAGAAGTCCTTGGCACACAGGCAGCTTCCTGTCTACAACTTCTATGTGAATTCCAAGGAAACTGTTAAAGCAAGTCAAATGTCTGTAGGGTGTCCAGCGTAACATCTCTGCTTTCCAGTGTTACTTATAGCCTCCTATAAGATCCTTAGTATGTCTATGGCTTACTTTTCACAAAAGCAATTCTTTTACTGAAACCACAAATCCTACTCAAGTTAGTCTTTATCAAAGAAACCAGACCTGGCCTCTATGGGCAGAGTTTTGTACAGAGCAGAACAGCACTCCCTCCCCACTCTTATTAGTTCTTAGTCTTTTACATTCCTCACAGGAAATCCAGATCATGCATTAATAGGCTAAATATCATGTGAAACATTATCAGTGGAATTGCTACTAATTATGAAATACTGTAGTCTATTAATTCTGTATTCTCTGGTTTCTGGGAGATCCTAGTTTGTTTTCTTATTTCCTTGTCATGATGGGATTTTCAAAGCTATCTATGTGTGTAATTTGTATGGGCACCATACCTTACGGTTGGAATTGTGTTGTCTGGCATGTATGTTAAGGCACCTCGTAAACTTAGACTTTCACATTTCTCCTAAGAAGATGAAAGCTGTTTTCTCTAGAAAAGCTACTTAAGTCTGACCAGGAGGGCGAACTTAGAAATTCTAGACATTATTCCAATGCATATTTAATTCTGAAATATCTAGCTGGTAATGAAGAAAGATAGACATGGGAAAGAAATTAAAATGAAGCTTACAGCTAGCTGCTTAAAATTATCAGAGCAAGTGAAAGCTCAGTGGCTGGTTTCCCAGATGCTATTGCTCATCAAGACTCCAGGCCAGTGAAGAGGGAGCATTATAGAATTTGGTTAATAAAGTAATATATGATGTATTAGAAAACCCTGTATTACAAAAACTTTAATAAGACTTTGCAGAACTGTTTCTTACCAGTTCATTTGAAGTTGGATCCATATGTGATACCTTCCAAAAGTAATTCAGCTCCACTAAAACCAGAATCACTAAGCTACGTGTTCAAGTGCAAGCACACAAAAGGGTAGATCTGGGTTTAACTTTAATATCAGTTTACATGCATTCAGAATTACCTGACTCCGAAGTACTGTTGTTAGGTTTACTTGTGCTCAAAAAATTGTAGCATGTGCACACATTCAATCAAACTAGAGTCTGAGAGTTTCCAGTTGTAGCTGAAGTTTCTTTGAAGTCATGAATTGGCCAAAGTTCAGTATAAGAAGTTTGCAAGCCTTAGGACACCCCTTATTTTAATTGATATCTGATATAAAACGGATAATCAGATGAGCCTCTGCTTCCATTGAGGTTTCCTTGGAAATATTTCCTCAGTGCTTCAGCATGGTAAATTCTCCCATGTTTACAGGGAATTAAAGATTTCTGAGTTTTCCTCGAGAATCTCTGGTTTTCATTGAAGTGAATTTGCTTGAGTAGACTAGAAGAGGACTAGAAACTTAGTCCTAATTAGGCAGGTTGGAAAGAAGATTATTGCTAAATCCTGGACGTTCACTGTTGCCCAGAGGGCTAGTGATGATCTCAGTGGGCTCTGGATCACTTTTGTTTTGGTCAAGTGATGAGGAAGAACATTGATTTCAGAGATGTTGGAGAAAGCTCTAAAACAGGGCTAATATTTCTTAAGTTTTTGGGTTCTTAGCAGATGGAGAAGTAATGGATTACTGTGGGAGGATGGAATGTAGGAGCATAGAGATAGTGCTGAAGGCAATCTCACCCCTGAGGAGTTGCACTGTACTAATTACCAAGGATTAGGAACAAGCCTGCCCTTAGTAGGCCACAGCTGTGTCCAATAAGGATGGGTGTTATAAAAGAGTGGGTTAGGTGCTTGAGAGGAGAGCTGGAGGCTGTGCTGCAATGAGGAAGGGTCAGCTGGTTCTGTGAGGGACAGTAAGGGTGAGGCAAGGGACAGGAAGGAGTCAGCGTTGCCAGGAGCTGCCCATGAGAACTCAGAGAGGAGGTAGGAAAGTTTTACAGTAACAACAGGGTACTGCAAAGGCTTTTTCATATGCTCCTTCCTTGACGTAGGCGTCAGAAAAACAAATTGCAGTTTACACTTCTGCATTCAGCAGGAACAAGGATTTTAATGTGTGCATTCTATGATGCTTCTGGCTCTTTATCTCTCCAAGGAGCTGGCTAACACCATTATTAGCTCATCACTGCATAATGAGGTCATGCTTGCAAATCACAAAACTGCCAGTTCCCTCGCAGGTCATGTGTCATGCCAGGTGCAGAATTTGTGATACGGTTGCCTCATTCCAAAGGCTGTTCTATGGTTGGTTCACATGGAGTCACTAAGGAATTGGTGATCCTGAAACAGCTACCACAAATGTGGAGTTTGTGTAGCACCCTATATGTTATGTTTGCACTCTGAATAATGAATGAAACAATGTCACTGCTGGGTAGTCTTTATTGTGGTTTTAAGTATGACTAAATATACTGTGTCTGCAACTAAACCAAACATTTTCTTTAGCAGCACTGAAAATTCAGTAGTTAGCCCACAATACAAAACCAGATGTTGATTGGATGCCTTTTTTGTTATTATTGCTGCTGTTATAAACTTGCTCAAACCATTTTCCTCTCACCCCTTCCACAAGATTCTTCTAATAGACATTTCTGATCCTCATGTTTCTTCCTATAAAGATTCACAGTCATGAGAGTTATACAAATTTTTGGAAGAAAAATTAAATTAATACTCTTACAGAATTCTTTTTTTATTCTGCATTAGTTGAAGAATAATCAGGAAAATACCTGCAGTGAGACTACTGAAATAATGAGACTGGGAAAGAGATGTTTATATTCAATAGTACCTACCAATTCTCCAGAACATTTGGCTGATCTTGCAAAGATTTCATTTCTAGGATACATAAGTAAATAATCTTACTACTGAGTGATGGTACTCTCTGCAAAACTCTTTGTTTGATCAGTGACTAACACAACAGTAGACCTGTAGCAAGGTTTTATCAAATAATTTTGAGTACAAATAATGAACATAAGGTATTTCACTCACCCTTGAACTGTGCTTCGATAATGAGTTAAGATCTAAAATCTAATCAAGATAGTAGAATCTGAATAAGTTGGTTGCAGAACAGTATAAAATTCATATGGAGTCTCTCTGTATTACGGAGTTGCAGTTTGCAAGGTTTTTTAATGTCCTTAACTGCATCTTGCAATGGCAAATTCACTTTAATAGACACCTGGCAAAATTAGATTATTTGAATGCATAAACTGAATTTTTGCACTTTTATGGGAAGAAGGAGCTATTACAATTAAGCCAGTATAGGGTTTACGTGTGCAATTAGCCACTGATTTCACATGCACATTTCTTTTCACAATGTATTTGGGAATCAGCAGATTAGATCCTTTTGTATGAGGTAAATTGAGCATGCAAATATTATTTCTTTTGAAATGCAATAGCAAATAGCTCATTTACTTGCATAATGTTAATTGGTTATGTTAACCGCATTCATGAATGCACGTTTTATCTTTGCTACTTGTTCCTCTAATTCTTGATAGTACTGTACAACAGTAGAGTACGTAGTCCTAAACAAAGGATCTTATCCTTTCTATTGTGCCTTATAATAAAACAGTAAATAACATTGGGTCAGCCTTTAAAAATGACTTCATAATGCTGCAGCTCCATGTCAGGCATTTAGTAGAGAGAAAATTATTTTCAAAAGCTCTCAGCACACCGAAGTTCCCACTGTGAACAGTGAGAGCTGATGAGTAGTAAGCATTTTTGACACTCTAGCCTCTCGTTCATATCAATTGAATTTAAACTATATTTTCCAAAAAAAACTATGTCGTCTTCTATGCAAAACCACTTCATCCAAGAGATGCCTTATTCCAAGTGTTACAGCTGTGAACCTGATTCTTTTCTATTTGAAGAAGTAACTAACTAGTGTAACAGATGGGGCAGGAGGAGGTGAAATAACTGTCGTATACCTAGCGCAGAAAATGGAAGAAAGCTACTGGTGAAATAATCAGTTGTTTTCCTGTCCTGTTCTGCTTTTGCATATGTGTGCTGGATCTGCTCTTTAGATGAAACTGTACAAGTTCTACAGTAAGTTTTATTGCCTTTTTTTTTTTTTGGCAGATATACATAATTTAGCTCAGTGCATATACGTACACTTTTCAAAATCTTGCAACAATTCTGCTGGTTGGGGAAATTAGATATTTATCATGTAAATCTTGCATTAGAAAACACTGTCAGAAAACCTGGAGGATAAAGATTTGTATCCATTAAGAGAAAAGAAAAGTAATGACCATGAATCCCAGTAATTTCCTGCATTAGTGAGCCAATGTGTTTCAACTCTGAACAAGAACCGTCTGCTGCAATAAAAGAAATTAGTCTATTTACAGTCACTGGCTGGTTTCTTCAGTGAGCTGGCAGATATCAGTGTTGGAGAAATTTTCTTGGCTAATGAAAGATGAAGAATGCCTTCAGGAAATAGTGATTCCAGCTTTCATGATCCAGTGATGTGAAATTTTGTTACCTGTATTTGAAATTCTGGCTTAAAATGACCCCTCTGTTTTATTCTGAAAAATGAAGAGAGTACTCAGTCACATTGAAATTTGGCAAAAACTGTGCTGGAAAACTGGCATTTGTTGATCTTGCTTTCAACTAAGGCACCAAAACTCTGATTTTCTCCTGCTCCTTTCATTGATTTCTGAGCCTGATCCATAGAAATGTGAGGAGCTTTTCTTGCAGCTTTTTTTCTCCTTTACCTTTGCTAAGATGACAGGAACATGCAATTTCTTTACTTGCTGATTTTAGCTTCTCATCAAATTCATTAAGAAAGCACTGAAAAAGAGCTAAAGGAAAGGAGTAAATACCCTGATTTACTAGAAATCACAGCAATTCCACTGTATGTGAAATAAGAAATAATGTATAAAGCAAGAGTCTGAGGTAAATGAAACATAATTCTGTCTTCACATTGTGTAGCTACCTTTCAAAAGTTGAGAACTTTCTTTTCAAAACCATGATTGAGATAATTATTGTTTTACCCTCTTGCACTCTACTTTAAATTAATTGCTCAGTTTTATTAATGTTATTCAGTACCAACTATTTTTTATTAGAAGAATAGTGTTAAATTTGAGTTAAATCAAGCTCCCAAGAAAGTATACTTTTCTTTCATGAAGGATACTCCTTTCATGAAAGGGCAATATACTCCTTTCAAAAATATAATTTCTTTTCAGGAATCTGAAATATGGGTAAAGTGTAATTGCTCACAACTTAGCCATGAATGAATTCAAAAGGAGGGCAAACAATGGGTATTTTTTTTTCAATTAGTTCATATTTTAATGTTTTACCTGATGATGGTCACTTATGTGCTGTATCATGAGGTAAAAACCAGAGGAACAAAATGAGCAGGGTTCAGACTGCTAAATCATATGTGGCACAAGCAGCTTTGACTGTTTGAAGTAAGAACAGCAATGGCAAAAGAATTGTAACAGAGCTATTGAGTATTTAGGTAAGATTTGTGAATTTTGGTTTTTTTGTTCCCATAAGTAAGAAAATATTCAATTTTAATAATAAATGACAAAGGGAAGAACAGTAATCAGATGTTGAACAGTCTGTAACTTGGAAAATTATATCTTTAGTCTACTTAACATATCCAATTGCCAATCATCTTGCTTTTGCTACATTTGTAGAAATAAGACTTAATTTGCTAATTAAACAGAAAAGTAACAAAAAAAGTTAAGACTATTATTTGCATGTGATATATTTGATAAAGAAAGTTTTACGTTTATGCAGCAGAAAAGAAAGTGTGGAATTTTCTAGCTTTGTATCCAAATGTACCTGCAGCTTTATCAAAACTTAGCATTCAAAACAATCTGGATTATAATACTACCTTTGAATTTTTCTTGGGATGGAAAGAACCTGAAAAACATTTGCATTTCATCACATGGCGATAAAGAAAAAATCACACAGCTCAGTTTGAATACAGTATTGCACTTTCTCTGAGTTACATAGAAATTATTCCATCTGCCCCTCATCTTCTGACTGAGAAGTACAGAAGGTTCTCTTTTAATTATTATTAGTATTAGTAGTATTAGAAGTAATAATAATAATATTGTTTAAGAATTGTACAATTAACTCTAACATATTAATTGTGTATCTCGCTGGGCATGACCTTAACTACAGTGTAAACTTTTAGTCGAGAGCTGCTGTAGTCGTTTAGATTGAAAAATTCAGTAAAGTGATAAGATGAGAAGTCCTTTGTATCCTCTAGTGATTTTTTCCTATAGAAAGGCTAATTTTGTGTCTCATGAAGCAAATATTCTGACATGGTTCTGATCCTAAGTACTCTGTTTTATAGGAAGCTCAAGGTAATGGGTCTCGCTGCTTCTTTTCTCCCTCTCTGTTGAAGATGTCCTTCACAGAAATGCAAGGACTTTTAAAGTGATTTCCAGGCTTTCAATCCTCCTCTATCAGCTGCTTAGTGTCTCAAGCTAATCTAACTATGATATATGGTAAATATTTTCCCTTGCAGGAAAAGTGCTTAAAGTTATTTCTATGCATTGATTGAGCACATTAGGCTAATATTTATCCATTTGAAACCTGGAGGTTTAGCAGTACATCACTTAATAGCTATGCACTGATTATAAGAAGTAATTATACATAAGAATATCAAGGAATATTAAGTCCCTTGTGGAGGAACCATCATAGATATTTTAATGGTGATTAAATCTGGGGAAGCTGGAGTAGTTTGAAATGCTGCTTATTAATTTCAGAAGGTGCACGGCTCTCTGAGCACTACATATAAATAGGAGCACTAACATTTATGGATTTAATGACATTTTTGAGTCTCAGGAATGTGCCTTTCAGGTTTCTTGCTGCAGCAGGGTGCATTTGTTTGTTCCAGAGGCTTCTCTCTATGCAAAGTTCAAGTTGTTTCAAATCTGTATCAGTATGGAGTCAGTTCTCAGCAATAATGTTTATCCCTCTTGTTTGTCCTTGAAGGGGTTCCTCAGCCAGTGTGATCTCTGAGTTCTAAAGACCTCTTCTTAATGTACGTTTCTTTACTCTCTTCTTTCTAAATAATTACCAATACCTTTTGTCTACAGTGTTGCTGCACATTGTTTTCTCTTGCTCTTCAAGCCAAGGACCCTAGTACAGGATTAGTTGGAGAGATGTACCATTCCAATTTCACCTCACAAAAAACCCCAAAACCAACACAAACAAACAAAAAGAATGAAAAAAAAAAAAAAAAAAAAAAACAACCAAACCAAAAAACACTAAGGAAAGGAGAAATGCAGACTTCCCTAGGATCTTTGGGAATAGGTTTTTTCTGATGGGCATTTATTTAGATGAGCAGTTTTTCAAATGGGCATGCATTTATGACAGAGTCTGTATTTTTTTAAGATCAGAGGGTCAAATTTTGATGTTCTCTATGCAATGAAAATTTGGGTTTTATGTTATGAGTTTGTTCAATCATGGATGACAGGCAGTGCCTTCAAGTTTGGTGTGCAGATGTCCTGGTTTTTAATTTTCAAATTAGCTTTAGCTTCTGCCATGACATTGTTTTGAAAGAACATAACAAAACCATACAGTATTTTTTTGTTGAAATATTAAATTTTTGCAGTAGCATGAAGTTAGCGTGATTTCACTGGCACCACTATAATGACTATAAATGCTATTCAGAAAACAAAGCCATAGACTGATCCCATTGACTTTTGAATCTGCTTACACAGTAGCCTTAAAATCTGACCCATTTTCTTTGCGTGTGCTATTTGGCCAAGTGATTCTTTGTCTAATTCCATAGAGTTGCATCAGGGGTTGGTACATGTACAATAAATGTATGCCCTTTTAATTCCCTTATGAAATGGAAGACATATGTTATTTATTATGTACAGTGATGTCAGACAATAACTTAATTTTTTTGCAATTTTATCTTGTTAGCCTTAGATGTAGATGGAATGCTAACTTGCAATTACCATCTTTGGCTAGTGTATGATATAGTGATTTATAGTCCCACTATTGATTTTAATACTTTTTAGAGTCTAGACACTCTTCATATTATTGTTTAAAGTGCAGGTCTGCTTTCCGAAATAATTCTGAAAATGCTATAGTACGATTTTGTGGCCATAACTATAAAATACAGTGTATGCATATAAAACATGGGTCTCATTATTATCAGAGCTTTTTTTTTTAACTGAAAGAGTCTTTTATGCTGAAAAAATGAGTTGTTGTCAGCTGTCTTACACCTGTGCCTCTCCTAAACTTGATAAAGCACGTGCCACCATCTTCTGCCACCATCACTATCTTAGAGGCAGGGGTGCTAATCCCTGAGTGTGAGGGGTGATGTGCTGTCACTGGCACAGCTCACATGAGACAGAGATCAGTGTCACCTTTCTCTGGCCCCTTAGCCCAGCTGGACAGGCTGCAGTGTTGGAAAGGGCTCCCATTCCTGCAAAAACAGGGTTCTGTAGTGACAATGGGCTTGAAGACACACTAAGTTTCATACCAAATAGTCCTCTGCAACCCTCGTGTGACGGGACTGGGAAGGAAACATAGGGAAGGTAATGCTGTGGAAAGTGTAGAAAGTTCTGTAATTTATAGGTTACCATAATTTAAAATGTAAATTGAAATTGATTACTTAGATACATTAACCTCAGTGTTTTTCATTAATGCTACAAATTATTGTCTAAAATAATTAAGCTGTACCTTCCAGATTTTTTACCAAAGATTTTATAAAACCTTCCTTTGGTTTTGTCTGACCTTCTCTCTTGAATACCTTCACATTTTCATTTCCCTGTTGTTAAACAAGGAATGTAACAAAAACTACATCTCCTTGGATAAAACAATCTTGCTCAGTATATGAGACTTCTCACCTGTTGCTTCTTCTTGATTTGCTAATAACATTTGTGAAGGCAAGGGCAATGAATGGGCAGATGTCCTCTTTTATCTCTTGGATTAAAAATGCAACAGAAGATGCTGACTGAATATAAGAGAATCTGGAAGCATATCATGTGATACACTTGCAGTATTCTTTATTATTTTCCCCTGAAGTAGTTGCTAGGTTTAGAAATAATCTATAAAGCCTGAAAACTCCATGACTATGTCATAGAACGCAGGGCCATTAGAGTGGTGCAGACACAAAGTCCACCTGCTGTGAATGGCAGGCTCTCCAAGAGCCACCATCAGTGGTTCAGGGAAGAATCATGAACTATAGAACTATTTGCACTTCTTAACAGATAAACTGTGGAGCCTTCATTAACTCCAAACTCCTCTGGACAAGTTGTCTCACCTGGCATGGTCCACCCTATTTCCTCTGATAAATCCCAAATTGCATGTGTTGTGAGAAAAAAGGGTAGTCATAGTCCTCAGTACTGATTCTCAGAGATTCATATACTGTTATAAGAACTTTCAGCCATGAGCTGTCTTAATTACAGGTACATTAGGGATTTGCAAAACATAGTATTAATGTCCTAAAATCAAAACTGCCTAAATCACTTTTATAACTCAATAAAATAGAAATTAATAAATAATAATAAAAAATCTGTGGTTAGAATCATTAAATGAGCAATTTTATGTAAGAAATAATATTTTTTCAGAGAATGATTTATATGTTTATGATATATATGCATATTTAGAATCAAAACTGGTCAGTGTTTAAATTATAAATATCACATAAAATCCTGTAATACTGAGAACTCCTGAGCACAAGAATGCAATGCATTGCTAAATATGAAGATATAACTAATCATTTTTGTTGATTGAACAGTATCTGTTTCTCTTGCAGAAATACTGGAAATAGCCTCCTGCATATTTGTGTTTTAGAGAAGAGTGGAGGATCCGTCATTTTTCTCTAGAAATATAATCTGTGGGTTGATGTTTGGCTGAAGTAATTTGCTAATGAAAAGCTCTGTGAAAGATTTAGATTAGAATTACTTGGGAAGTTTAGATAGAGGTCCACTTTTCTTCAGCTCTTTCATATGTTAATTCCACTGAACTATCAACTGAAAATACCTTCCTTTTTCTACCTGCAGTCATGACAGATTCAAATGTGCCTTTCTCAGTGATAGCTAATGTATCATCATTCCTCAGCAGCATAACTTCTGCCCTACTTGCCTGGTAAAAGTGACTCTGTATGCCAAGTCTCCTAAAACATCATGCATTACAATAGACTGAGCTTTTTGTCTCTGATTTAGAATAGAATATCTGCATCTTTTGCAAATGTGCGATCTGCAGCTTTTGGCAGTGGAGCTTTGATGCAGATGTGGAATTTCATAATAATTTGCTTATTTAGCACTAAAGGTGTAGTTTAGATTAATTCTGGTATCTTCAGAAGCATGCAATTTATTTCAATCTGCTGGTAAGATGGAGTTTGCTTTGTTCATTACCTTGACTAATAGTCATGCTTAATTACTTATTTTACCTTTTTTTCCCCACGTCTTCATGTTTACTATTGTTTAACAAATGTTATTTTGAAGTATTTCTTCTAAGTTTCCCAATATTTGGGGAAAGTACTGACCACAGTCAGAGGAAAATAACTTCTCATCTTTATTTTACTCTGGCATAAGTTCATTGCTTTTTCTGCCTTGGTCTTTGACAAAATAGTAACCTTATTATTCTTAAGGTCTTTCAACCCTTATTGTTCACTTCAGTCTGCAAATCCTGAGCCAAAGTTATAGGAAAAACGTATTTTTGCTGGTCAGTCTGAAGATTCGTAAATCGCTTTTCAGCAGGAACAAAATGCAAATGTATCTGAAACCAGTTTTAATTACACTTGTCATGTTACAGAAAGAAAGCTGTCACTTTGAGCAAGAGGCTTGAAAAGGCTGTCATCTGACACTGACAGGTAGTGCTCCTGCTGGAAGAGACGGTAAACAAACTTCCAGCCTGTATAATACTGATTTGGCAGTCAAGACTAGAAGTTTAATCTTTAATATTTAAACGATATGATAAATATTTTAAGAGAAGAATATTTTATTTTTCTGGGATTCATCAACCAGTATTAAATCAGGATAGACACTTCTTAAAGTAGCTTATGTCTTGCAATTGTGTAGCTGGTGTCACAATTATGTTACTTTTGAAGTAGATGAATGCCATCAGAGGGTGACTCGGAAATCCCTGCAAAAATTACCTTTATTTTGAAATACCTCTCTCAGTTTATTCATGTTATGAGTGATGATTTTGATTTTGCAACTTTCATTTTCTAAAAATTAGGGTCTGTTTTTCTTTTAATGAGTGAAGCCAGTACTTGCAGATGTTACAGAACATACAGAAACACAAACATTTGTCATGCTGAAGTTTAATCACCCCTCTGCAGTATTATGGGTTCATTAGTCATAACTCTACAGCCAGTGATTCACTGAAAACTAAGCAGCGGGCTGAGTCCACTGATCTATATGAAAATACATGGCTATTTATACTATTTTGGCTTTTCTCTCAGGCTGAACTGAAGCTGTGGTATGTCCTATGAACTCTTTACACTGCATGCTGTCCTGATTATAACCTGACATTACTGTACAGCTGCAGCAAATGAGATAGCTAACAAAAATGCCCTGCTTTATGAAAGGCTGTTTCTGTATCCATCACAATTTTTGTGAAAATACCATCTCCCATTCCACCCCATCCCCAGATGTGCTGTCTCCCCTTCCCTGTTGAGAAACAAGCAAAGAAAACCACTGTTCTTGAAAAGTAGGCACCAGAACCAGAGCAAGCTACTGTTTCCAAGCAGAAAATACTTTGTAGAGAAAAGAGGAATTCATCTTGGGATGCCTTTAAAACCACCTTTCAGGCAGTAAGGCCTAGGCTTTTGTTTCCTCATTACTAATGGCAGTGGAAACACCTTTGTTCCATTGCTTTTTTTCTCTCACATGCCCTGGGACCCCTTTGAGACATCTAATATGGGCGGTACTTGAAGATATAAAGGTCCTTTAATGCATTCTCACTATAATATTCTTAGTTCTTTAAGTCACTTCCATTTAGTCTAGTAGCTCTTCCTACACTTGGAGAGTAATAGGTTTTTCTTCTCCTGCACTATAAAGGCAATTTTTCTTTGGTTTTTGCAAGTCCCATTATGACAAAAATAGGAATATTCATTAGGTACTACATCTGGAGCAATTCCAAGAAAAATTTGCCTTTGAATGAAGGGTGACAAATACAAGATAAAAAGCTTAAAATTGCCTTTGTACAAAAGTTTACCTTGATGAATGGTTTTGTAGACAGAACAACCCAGCCATTCACTTTTCTGAGTCTGTGTTACTGTAAATTTAGGGAACAGTGAATGATTGTCATTTCCAGAGCACTTTGATGTCTAGTGAAGATCTTTAAGTTGTATGGTTGCTTCTATCTCACTTGTGAACCATCTCAATGAAGATTCTGTATATGCCATGTATGGCCTCCTGCTTGGGACTAGGATATGGTTTTCGCTATTAGTTGTAAAAGATTGGTGTTTGGAGCGGCAATGAAGTCTGTTTCATTCCATATAGTTGCAGTTTAGATTGCTAAGAAAAGTGGTTATGTGACCAAAAAAACAGCTTTACATAATTTTTTTAAGGTTTTCATTTAATTCAGTAGGTAGCTTAGAGAAATTAAATGCCAAGGGGGGAAAAACATAGGAAAATTTTAGAGTCTGATCTTCTTGTAGGTTTCCTGTGATGGTGGTTTCTGGAACACTGTGGCTGTAAATTATTGTAAACTATGAAATAATATTGCTGTACTACAAAATATTAAAGGGAATCCCTGAAATAATACATTGCGCAAAGAAAATAAATCAGATTATTTGCATACAAGTAGTAGATTTGGATTCATATTATAGTAGTCTTCCAAATCTATTGAATGTCCAAAGACAGTTGGTTGATCTCTGCCTTTTTGTTGCTGTTTTTCCCTGTCACATACTTCCTGGGTCATTGTAACTTGGAAGTCAGCTTGGTCAGCTATTTCTTTCTCTGCAGAATCACACATTGGCTTAAGTGTATTGCATTAAGTTTTGCATGTTTATGATACTGGTTCATAAACTGGAGCAAAATTAGTTAAAAAAAAACTTTCTATGAGAAGAAGGAGCTATTTCCCAATGCAGGGTAAAGCAGCATGAAACATGTTTGTTGTGTTTTCAGCATAGAAAATTTGCTGAATAACTGAGATTTGTCTTCCATTTTCCTGTAGGTGTATTTCTAATACCTGGTTGACCTGTGGTTGACTTCTAATACTCACCCTAAGGGTATCTTTTCTTGAGTTGATTCTTGAAAATGAGCTGCAGGTCTTTCAGCTTTAGGCTTGATCCTGTTTGCAGTTTATGGCTGGAATGTCAAGGTTCATCCAAGCAGCCTGCAAAGCCTTAAATTAAACAGTCAAAAGCTTCAAATAGTAAAACCACTAGAAAGAATGTCTATAGTTGATGTCATCCACTACTGCAATGTAAATTTCCATCCTATTTTTTCCACCTATAAGCTGTGTCACTGAGTCTATAGGTACTATCTTGACTCTTTGTTTCATTGCTAACCAGCACACAAATATGTACACATGATAGACAATTGAGTAAAAGGAATGAAACAAGGTATACGGATTTCTTTTAGTAGCACACGAAGGAATAAGAAAAATAGTCCAAATATATTCCAAATCTTTGGATGAAAAATAGGAGGAATCATAGGTGAGTAAAAAAATGTGTGACATATAAATCCATGTCTGTGGGGACAGACTCAAGCTATTCATATTCAGAATCTGTATTTGTCAATTTACTTGTTAAATCATTAACAGAGTGTTATGATGTTTTCAGTAAGTGCTATGTGACAGAATAGGAATATAAATTTTGTAACGTCATGTCGCAGACATCTTTTTGTGAAAATATTTCTTAGGATTTTTCCTGCTGAAGCTGAGAAGTTTCAGCAACAAATGTAAACAATGGTTATCTGCTGCTGTGGAATGCAACAGGTCCATCTGTGATTGGGCCATCTTGAATGTTTACAATTAATGGCCAACCACAGACCAGATAGCTTGGACTCTCTGTCCGAGACACAGATCTTTGTTATTCATTCTTTTCTATTCTTAGCTTAGCTAGCTTCTGAGAAAACCTGTCCTTCTTTTTCTTTTTAGTATATTTATAATGTAATAGATATATATCTCATAAAATAATAAATCAAGCCTTCTGAACATAGAGTCAACATTGTCATCTCTTCCCTCATCCAAGAACCCCTGTGAACACAGTCACAACGTAATGGCCAGAATGTGGCATAATGACTGCATCAGCATGTGGTGACAGTAGGTTGAGATATTGTTAAAAATGGTGGTATGCCTATTCAGAACATTAGGCAAGTGTGGTATTTTTCAATAAGAAAATACAACAAATTTCAGAAATAAATTGCCAGTGTTCAGTGATTGGAATTACAAAGAAAAGCATTAATTGTGAATTGCTAAATCTGAGCGTTGTTCATATTTGAAGCCTAACATTCCTATCTTTTAACCCAGCTGAAAATTTACTGTCTGTCTGCAAAATTGCAAAGCCTAAGTATTAGAAATCAGATATTTAAGTTAGTTTTAGCTCTTATGTTTTCAGATGATGCATTGATTTAATTTGTAGTTGAGGAAGCCAAAGACAGCTGATAAATCATGGCCAAGAACTCAAATGTTTCTCTGCTTCAATATTTGAATTAGTGAATATTCATTTTTAAATTGATTTCCATATGATAATTTCTGAATTTTGCATTGATTCTCTAGGTTTACTGTGAACTGTGAGTTGCTTAGGGGCTCCTGGCTTTTAGTCCATTTTCCTCCCGTGCATCTTATTTCAGCATGAGTTATAGTTGTAGCACATGTTTCTCTGGACTTCTAGTGAATGAGTTGGGGTTTTTTTCTGAATATCAGAAATCTCTTACTGACCTGTAGTCAGCTCCTTCTCTCTAAAGGCTTTTCATTATTTGTGGTAGTCCTACATTTAATTACTATTTATGGAATTTGATAAATAAGCAAGCACAAATTAATTTTGGCTTTCATCATTTCCTCAAACAGAGCAGTATGTACACATAGATAATTATACCATTTCCTAATCAATAGAGGAAAGAGAATTTGTTCCTGCAGGTTTAGTGCACAACTTTTCATATGGAAAAGTTACTGTGTTGTACATACAGTGTTTACAGCACAGCACCACACTGTGTACCAATCCTTTTGTCTTTGCAGCAGATAATGAGTCAGATACAGCTCTTTACTCCTACTGCCTTCTCAGCAGTGAGGTCATCACTTTTTCCATCCCCTTTTTAGCTGTGTAAATTGTGCAGTGATTTTGCAGTACATTTACCCTGACTTGCTGCACATAAACCTACGTGGCACAGGAATTGAACTGTTCTGAACTCCACTAAAATCAGTAGCAATATCCTGACTGACTTCCATGGAGGATAGAAGATTAATCATAATATTCATTGCACTTTATTAGGGAAAAAAAAAGGGGGGGGGGGAGAAAAAAAGCACTTAATAAGATGACTGCTACATTTTTGCTATTTAATGTTCTGTATTTACTTCCAGTTTTATTTTTGAGTTTCTAGGGGCATCAAGATTTTTCCACTACTTTTGATATTTCTTTGTTTTCCCATCTATAGATAACATATGGTGATAAAAAAAAGTTTTTGTAGTTGTTTTTTTGGTTTTTTTCCAGCAGGAAAGGAAGTACTGTCTTTTAAATATACCTTGTAATACTTGTCCCTTCTAGTTCTGCAAGTCATAGTATTCCAGTTTATTGTAAACCTAAACATGTATATTAGGTTATGACATATTTTTGTTTCTCCAAGATGCAGTTAACTCAGAGGGACAAAATAACTCTGCTTTTCATTCGAGTCTGATGACATCCAAGATTTTGAAATTGTGTTTGCCTTTGTAACATGCATGTAACATGCATTCGGAAGCATGTTCACAGTACTAGTCACAGTATTACCTTACCTTTGATCAGAGGGGCATCTTTCTTTGGAACAGCTGTATTGGAACAGCTAGTTATTGACTGGTAATAGCCATGCAATTTACACAGCACTTCCAGTTTCATGGTCGGTTGGTAGGGATCCACCCCCATTGTAACACACATTGACATTTTCTATTACTTGAAAATGGAAAGGGAAAGAAGATCTGTTGTTTCCTGGCCTTCTCTAAGATATCACAAGTTTTAGTAATTAGAATTAAACAGAAAGTAGAGGGCTGTGTTCCACTTTGCTTGGACAGCAGTGCTGTTGGTTCCCTGGAAGGTGGAATCAAGAGATGTAAAATGGTTGGCATTATCTTCCCAGCACATCAACATGAGAGTATTTGTATGTCCCGTGATCCCATTCCTTCATCCCTCAAAGAGATAGCCCGTGTCTTATAAAACAAAAGGGAAGAGAATGAAAAGGAGACAGAATGTGGGAGAGGAAATTTAGGAAGGAATGTGATACCTACAAGCATAGACAGCTTGGGTGAAAAGTCTAAAACCAGTTAAAATAATTCATCCTATGAATAATTCTTTTCATCTTGGAAGTTGCCAAATGTTTTACCATGAAATTCAGAAATGACATCCTATTTGTACCTATAACTATTCCTTGGTGATACAGTTAATGTGACTATGACATTTTCTTTCATAGGCCCACCTACGCAGAATTTTGTTCTTCATCCAGTCTGAATTTAAGTCTGTCTTTAACAGCATAAAAACCAAACCAAAGATACTATATAAATCTTTCAGTTTGCATTCATCATGTATAAAATCAGCTTGACTTCTCTGTTTGTTTGTTTGAGAGTAACAGTTAAAAATGGAACTGTGTTTATGCAGATTTAATTTGAGGACATAATGAATGTTGATTGTTATATTGAGGTATAAGTAAATCCCTATAATAATACACAGACTTACTCCTAGAATACTCAAATATTTTATTAATAATGATGAATTAATTAATGAGAAGTTTTGGTCTGTATAGCTTTTCGGGAACAGTTGAGTAATGCTTTTTCTTATCCCCGTTTCAGCTGATTTCACTACAGTCATTCCCTCTTGTGTGACAATATCTTCTCTGGTCTCTTTCAGCAGCTAGCAATATCATCACTATCAAGAAAGCATGGTTTATATTCCAGGGCTCTGACTAGTAATGTTGTCAAAGATAATGCCCAGCAGCTGAAATTTAATTTGTTTTCTTGAACCTGTGTTCTTTTTCTGCATCTGCTACACGAGACAAAAGGGAAAGAGCAGAGGAGGTCTGAGATCAAATTCATGCTGTGTGCTTACTTCCTACAGAAAGATTTTGAACAGCTTGGTGTCATATGACTGTATGCTCATTATCAGGAGACAAATTAACCATGTTTAAAACAGGACTTTTATGAAGCAAATATAACAGGAAATACATGGGAATTCACTAGAAATGGCAAACAAAATCTGGAGAGGCAGAATGTAGAAGCCAGTGAAGCAATTTAGCTCTGAGGTATCTCTGTAAAGGGCTTCATCATACAAAAATATCTATACCAGAACACCAGTGAATGTCTCAATATATCAGAATTTGTAATACTCCTCACACTATTATGATATTAAAAATCTATATTTCCAGGATTTTTTTCAAGTTCCACTTTTTCCTTTCTTCCCCTTCCCTGTAAGTGGGGGAAATCATCATCCCAGGGAATGGGTGGTAAGAGGAAAAGTTTTGAGAAAAATATTAGTGTTTCACAGAAAAGGAAATATTCATGGAAAGCAGGCAAAAAGAGGAACAAAGATACTTATTTCAGCAAGTAATTAAACTGCCAGCTACACACTTGATACTTGTTAATTGGTAGTGCTGACATATGCTATTCCTTTGTGTGCATCCACCCACTCGTTGTGTCCTTAAATTCTTTGCTCGTTTGTGCTCACTTGTGGTCTTGTTTTCAAATACAGCTTCATTTTGATATGCCATTTTATGAACCATCTGAAAAGCTCATAGATATCATTGAATCCTCACTGGAATAATGTGGAAAAAGCACACTGTAGATAAATGTTTGGAATTTATTATTAGTGATACACATGTAATTCATTCTGATAATTATACTCTGAAATAAGCTATTTTATTTCTTAACTCTTGCCTTGTATTTTTCTTCCACCTACATATTGCTTGAAGGGATGGGAAGAACAGAGTAGATGACCAGCAGCAAACAGTTATCATGAACATTCAGAGAGATGTGGAATTGTGTAGCCAGGCTCCTGGTTAGGTTGGAAGGACCCTGTGTCTGCATTCACTGACTGGACAAGGAGCACCAGAAAACTGCCTTTGCCTAAACTTGTGAACATTTTTCTCACTCATATTTCACAGTAAATCCTAGGTCAGCTAATCCACTAAGGTTATTTAATGCTACCTGGTCCTCATGGCATCCATTCAGTAAACTTTAAAAGCTGCTTAGCTAGTTTGAAAACAAAGATCTAGGTGTTTATTCAGAGCTCTTGAGTTTACTAAATGGCATTGGATATCTCTCTAGTAGAGGCTTTTGAGAGAAAGCCATTAATTCTCCATCTTGTAGGAGCAAAGCACCATGAAAATAGCCTTTCTTACAGGAAAAATGTTTCAGAATGTTTTCAGATCTCATTAAGGCTTCAGGTCCAAAATGGAAAAGGGATGGATCATAAAATTTAGTAAAAGCCTTTTGTAAAAGCAGACAATACAAGAGAAGGTACTTATAAATTTCACCCACGCCACCTCTCTTCCTGTTAGAGTTTTTTCTGCATCCAGATTTTTTTAATGACCTGATATTTATAAAACCTAAGAGTAATTCAGGAAAAAGGTATGTATTTTGGGGGTTTTTTTGGAGGTTTTTTACATGTAGTCTCACAAATCAGGCTATTTTGAGAAATTAATATTCGTGGGTTTCAATGTATAATAATAATTTAATATATAATGTGTTTATTATTAAAATGATTTTTTATTATTCATAAGATCTGTAGAGTAATAATAATAATAATTTTTATAAGTAATTTTCTTCGTCCATCTTTAGTTGGTTTTTTTTTTTCATAGTCTTCATTTGTGAAAATATTCTTCCACAAAAATATAGTGGATACCTGCAAAGGATAGTCCTGGCTTTGTGGAGCCAGGTGCCTTTATTTTCCAGTATAAATAAGGACTGCAAGCTCTCCAGCATGTGCCCCTGAGCACCAAAATTAGGCCTATGCTTTGAACTGGACTCTGGAGAAATGAATCTTTCACCATCAGCCACAGAGAAAAACTCAAAAGACTAATCTTCCATGTGTAAAGTTATTAACATATTATATCAAAACATGCTTGATGACAGCCTCCTTCACATTCAATTAAATAGTAAGATGAGCAAATTGTGTAAGCTGGTGGTTGTGAGGACAGCTTGGGGTAGTGGATGATAGACTCAGTTGGAGAACTCATCGTGTTTCTATCCACCCAGCTGCAGGAGATACTTTCAGTTATAGGAGTGATTAAAGGGTCCCTCTTCCCAGTGTCTTGTACATTATCAACAAGTCAGCAAGCAACTAATTTTATGGCATAGTGACAAACAGATATTTTTTGACTGCAGTAACAACTTGACTTGGAACTGAACCCCATTTCTACTTGCCATCTCTCTTTATATCTCCACTTAGTGTAGAGGTGATTTTCCTTTACGACTGGATTGATTTCTGTTAGGCTACCTGCCAGATAGTAATGCTTGAGATTTGGCATCTTCTTTCTTCAGCTGTTCCATAAAGTACAGTGCTTATAATTTAGTAACTCTAAATTTCCTGTTAGCATTTTTATAAATGGTAGCATAAATGTTCTGGTGGTATTTTGGAGGATGTTCCCAAGGTTTTTAGATATATGTTGCCAAGCGGACTGTCAGTGGTTGGTGTAGACTTTCTTCTGATCAGCATCTGAGACAGAAGAAATTATATGTCCTTTATTGTCTGTTGAGCAATTATGGATGCTTTCAAATGGGAAATAGTCTCTTTTCCAGTCCATATTTCTCTTAACAACTGCAAATGCTTTGGAAAGGGATTGTATCACACAATATCAAGCTTAATTTTGCATGGTGTAACTCAATGAAAAATCTCTCTGTATCTGTACCTTCTCAAATTTTAACAAATATACCTGGAAAATAGGAGTAATTATCATCCTTTTGTGATGTCAGGAGTAGAAGTAATTCTTCTATTCACCAAAGCTGTAAAAAGTGACACAGAAAAATTATTTGCAATAAAAACACTTGACATTCTACTTTCCCTTTGTTTTTCAAGGTAGAGATTTTTTTTTTCATTTGCTACTTTTTGGATCGTTCTGCAGAAACATATTCCTCTGATTGTCAAAAACTATCATTCAATTCAAATCTAAGTTTATTCATAGCCATATTATAAAATATTTTTTTTATTTTTTTCCTTTTCCTGCCAGGCATTTACCTCTATCATGTCTTGTCACATCCTACACAAATTGCCGAACTTTCTATCTACTTGCCTGGACTCTGTGTTGATAATCATAGTATCATAGAGTATTTTAGGTTGGAAAAGACCTCTAAGATCACTGAGTCCAACTGTTAACCCAACATTGCCAAGGCCACCACTAAACCATGTCCCTAAATGCTACATCAACACTACCTGTAAGTACCTCCAGGCATGGTGACTTAACCACTTCCCTAGGCAGTCTGTTCTGATGCCTGGCAACCCTTTTGGTGAAGAATTTTTTTGAATATCCCACCTAGACATCCACTGGCACAACAGGAGGTCATTTCCTCTTGTCACTGCTTGTTTCCTGGCAGAAGAGACCAACCCCTACCTCACTACAACCTCCTTTCAGGTCGTTGCAGAGGTGCTGATATAGAAGCACTTGGGTCATTTCCCCCTGATCCCACTCAAATTACTAGTCCTTACTCAGTGGAGTCCTAGTGTACATCTCGTTATAGATATTTCTTTCCAGTTCACATTAGGACAACTTTCAGGATAGGGTTTTTCTAAGGAATGTAACGCTTGTAGTTCTGTTAAACCATTTCAATGAGACAATGAAAGAAGCAGTCATGAGAGATATAAAAAATAACAGAATGGGATACATGGCAACTGTGATGCAATAGGAAGGGAGAAAGAGCAGCAGAGCACACAGCATGAGATGATATAACCAAGTGACGAGTAGGTGAGGAAGATTCATGCTTACTGCTCTGCACCATTGCCTGTAAATGTCGCTCGCCAGCACAATGCAGTAAATTAGATGACACCCTTTTCTGGTTTTTTGCCAACTTAGAATTATTCAGTTATAAATTCTATAACACTAAATATTATCCTACTTGCAAATATTATAACTTCTTGTCTTATACGACTTATTTGTTGTTCCAGTGTGAAGGTTGATATTGAAGTAACTTTTCTGTTTCCTTGGCAACTGCAGCTGTTGTCTGATCATACCACCAAATGCAGACTTGCAAGCAGGATGAGCAACTTATGTGTAATATTTGTTAGCAACAGTGACCTGCTGCTGAAGAGGAGGCCAAGATTCTGATAATTCTCGATTATAGGGACAAACTTTTTTAATTAACTGTGCGAAACTTGTTAAGGACACGCATTAGCAATTTGCATTCAAAAGGTATCAAATAGGACAACCTGTTGATAAGAATACCAATAATGAGAGTTTCTGTTCTTTGTTTTCAAGGAAGGAATTACAAATCAAATCTTATTAGTGTTCATCTTGTTTGCATTTGTTTTATTAGCAAGTACATAAAGAAATAGGCATTGTGATAACAGAGTAATACATTATACTTCCATAACCCAATTAAGCTGCACTGATTACATGGAAATGATTCCATAAAGGATTCAGATTATATCATCTCAATGTTGTTTACATTTGATTTTTAATCTCTTGCATTTGTTGTATACCATTAACACCTTTGACCAAGATGCCTTGGTTTTGTTTGTTTCTAGTTGTATTGGCAAAGCAATGGATTTTTTTTGTGTGTTGCCTGCTCCTACTGCTATTTGCTTGCTACTGGAGGAGTGGAAATAAGTCATGTAAACAAAAATAATATAAAATTATCTTTATGTTTACTGGACTTACCCAGTGTCACAAAGAAAATAATAAACTTCCATGCAGTTCTAGGTCAGAAATGTTGATTGTTGTTTAGAAGAATCTAACCCTGCAGTTTCCAAAACTAGAAGACATTCTGGAAAGTCATGAGTTTGTATCAAAGTTATGAAACTACACTTCAATGGGATTTAAATTCAATGCTAGGAAAGAGCTCATTATTTAAGGAAATGTGTAACAATCTAAACCAAGAATGTATGAGTAGTATAAATTGTGTTATTTGGTTTAGTGATACTGCCTTTGCTGCACTAGTGATCCACTTTAATAGTATCTAGAGTTTCAGGGGAAAATGTTATTTTTTTATAGTGTGATATGAAAATTTGCATGTCTAATATATTCTGTGAGAGACTGTAGTATGTTTTACTACTTTGATCTTTTCAGTGTTCAGTATTTTGATTGGCTGGACATTTTGCTTCTTCCCCACAGGTTTCTGAGACTGTAAACAGGGGAAAAATTAGGATAGCCAGTCAGTCAAATTATAGAATATTGAAAAGGTCAAAGCCATACCGGACTGTACTTAACTTATAGAATATATGAAGCATTAAAAATCTAATAGCTTGTGCCATGGGTTGCAACAAGAGAGAATAATGCAGTAGGTTGAATCTGTACCTATGATGGTAATTATAATAGAAATGGAAAATGGTGCAACCACAGCCTACTGGCATTCTGACAGCCTTTTGAATTTTAATATAAAGGCTTTTTGAAAAGTGTTTTGCATGTAGAGCTAGAAATGTATTTATTTCTTAGTTTATTCAAACTGAGGTATCATACAAGTTCAAACTGTAACTTCATTTATAATCAGAGACTGATTTGTAAAAACAAAGGTACAGGACAAAAGCAGAATTGCTATCTCTCACTTATAATGCTTTGCATAACGTAACACAGAGATGTGATCATCATTATAGAAATGAAAAGCAGTCAAAATGTCTGATCTGGTAACTTGGTATAGTAACTTTAGGAAGTAGTGATGTTACAGGGAAGATAAAATTTGTCCAAAACCTGCACATATTAGCTTTTTCAATTCAGATATTATTTTCCAAAGTATTGGCAGGGGAAATAATAAGGGGTAGAAAGTCTTTATTTAAAAATTAAATTTAAAATTCTAATTCCATTGTTCTCATCTTAGCAGAAAGAATGAAACTGTTTTCTTATTTGAAAACTAGCTAGTCGTTTTAAAAATCCACCTACACTACTTTTTTCATTCTAGTTCCTTTGTAAGTGTGAATTGTATGACTTCCTAATGTCTCTGTGTGGGCCTGAGCTGCAATGGAAACATCAGGATACACAGTTAAACTCTGCCAAGCATGTTTTAGTAATTTAAAAATACTTTTTAAACTTCTAGACATTTTCAAGTTCAATTTCCATTTTACCCAGCAAGGAAGATACTAATAGGCTTCCCACTTACTATCCCAACTTGGATTTTACTTCCACATTCTTTTTAAGACAGGTCAAGACTGGTGGGAAAAGTAAGGAGGGATGGAAAGTGTAAGAGTTGAGGAAAAGTAGAAGAGTTAGAGATTTCCAGCCATGTCAGGTAGCCTTTTCTACCAGGTCATCTCCCTTGTAATGACATTTACTGTTTGCAAAATAGCCAAAGTTGATGCTTCACAATCTTTATAGTGCTTTCTTTTATTATAGTGCAAATGCTTCTGGGCTAAGCAGAATGATGCTATATCTGAATATATTTTTATGCTGTACTATTTCTTGGTGAAGTATTTAATGGTTGGAAAAATCAACTGCCATGTCCTGGTTCACATCTTGTTAATTAGGGTACAGACAGATTTTACACAGTATTTGCATCTCTACTATTTGTGTCAAATGGTAATGTTTATGTTGGGTGGCTAAATTTGTGAGTTATGCAAATGATAGGAACAAAATTTTCTTTTTGTTAAAAGTTTATATACCCAGTAGGACTATGGGTAGGAGAAGAACATCTATGAGGCCCTGTATTTGTGATATCCTGATTTTTTGTTGGAAATATATAGTAGCACTATCTTCTGCTAAGAACTAGGAATATATAGGAAGGTGTGCCTAGTGTCTGCCCAGCTAAACTGATATCTCTTAAATACACAAATAAATAGGAATATAAATGTTTTTAGCAATGAACATAACTTCCTGTTACCTTTTAAAATATTAGTACTGTGAGACTAAAAGTTTGGTACAACAGCAGAATTTTCTCCCCATATGGGGGTTTGTGAAAACCTAACACCTCCTAGTGATTATTCAAACATGCCCTCATGTGTTTCCAATTTGATAATCCTCTTTTAGCATTGCCTTTCTCAAGGAATTTTAATAACAGCAATCCATCCTTGTCCATTTGCTGCCTTCTTTCCCTCTTGGAGAATTCACATGGCAATTGTTGCAGCTGCATTGTTGATGCACCTCTAGCAGACTGGTGTGCCTTGTCAGGCATCCGAGGGGTAAAACTGTAAAAGGGTGATGAGTATGAAAACTCCAAAGAATTTACAGCCTTACATGCAGAGTTGGAATCTATAATCTGGAAGAACTTCTAGATGTATCTGTCCACCTACCTTCCCAAAGGCAAGTCAGTCATGCCATGCCTCAAAGGTTTGTTCTCAGAAAAATTGCAGTGACACAAGCTTCACCTTTTCTCCAGTGTTCACCTGTCTTTTACAGGCTTCCTGGAACAGAGGAACTGTATCTCTTTGCCTATGATTCATTTGCATTGTCCTCTACAGACTGTGCTCATGGAGAACAGTACTTCTCACCTCCCTGAAGTCTCTTTATCCATATTTGTAAGCTCTTATCTTCCTTTTCTTCAATATTATTTTTTGATAAAATTAAAAAAAAAACCAAAAAAAAAACCCACAAAAAAACCCAAAAAAACCAAAACAAAAAAAAAAACCCAGACCAAAAAAAAAAAAAAAACAAAACACCACACCAAGTGATGAACAAATAAACATCTGTTGCTTCCTCAGTCTGCTGTCCTGGACTGAATTATGCAGAACATAACATACTCCATCTGAGTCAATCTTATTCTGGCTAAGTAGACTGCATTCGCCATGCATGGCATTTCCCTTTGCATTAACTTATTTCATAATACTTTTTGGCTACAGTGTGATATCAGATATTGTAGAATTGGTCTTCACAAATACAGAACATCTATTCCATGACTAAAATTATGAGGCACTGTGGATATTCAAGTACTCTGAATACTGGTTATTTAAATTTTCAAATAAAATTTAAAAATTCAGGCCAGAGAAAATCTCAAGGAACTCTGCTGACTTCTAAGGTAGATGGAGGATTAGGCACCATGAAAGCAAGTTAAATTCAACATGCCAAATATGAGATTGTAGATACTGGAAGTAGGCTGAAGATTGTAACACTTTCCATGTTGGCCAGGATGCCTCTGTTCTCATCTGAAAAAAGGGTCTGGCTGTCTCCCAGTATCTTCTAATCCTTGGCCTTCCCCAACACTGACAGAGAGGGGTGAAGTAGGAAGTACTTTGTGGGTAGCAGTTTGACAAGCAGCAGGGCTCTAAACAGTGTGTATTTGTTTAATTTTACTCTTAATGGGCAACAAATATAGACGTTTTAAAATGTAGATAAACCTGCTTGCTATTTGATCATTCTTCTAGCTTTATTATTTTCTTCCTCTTTGTTTCTTTTGAATCATCAAGTGTGTGTGGGTTTTTTAACTCCAATTTTAAGTTTAGAAATTTTCTCAGCAGTCTTTTAGAAATCACAGACAAGAAGGTAATTTAACACCTTTCCTTCATAATAATATAGAGGTATGAAAAATGCCAGTTTGCTGTACATAAGTATTATTCTCAACTGAAAGAACAAATTTTACAGTAGATGGATGACTGAATATGTTGGGTGGATGAGTTAGCTACACTGAAACTAGAAAAATACATAATACCAGCAAAAGACCTCCACTGGTTTTAATTCTCTGTAATTCTTCTTACAGCAGAAGGCAACAGGTTTTTAGTTGTGGAAAAATATACAGATTTAATGTACTGTGTGTGTCAGAGGGGAAAAGGCAGAAAAAAAGTAGTTGTAGGATGTGTGTATAAACTAACCAAGAGAGGAAGAATTCATGGTATTCAGAAAACACAAGTAATTTCTAAACTGATAAACTAAGATGATGTACCAAATTATATTTATGTAATTATTTGAAACAGAAAACTAATATAATTCTTAACAAGATAGATCTGTCTGGGAGGCAATTTCTATCTGGGGGGCAAAAATATCCTCTAATCCACCCACAATGAAGGTTCTGTTCCAAGACCTCTCTATACAGGCATAGAGAAGTTTTTAATGCTAAAATGAAATGTGCTGTTTGCCTCAGTGTTGCTGTTTGTAGCAGAAAATGTCATTGGAACTCCATAGTGTTGGCTTTGGGCTGATGGGTTCAGTGGATTTTGTGAAAGTTGGGCATATACTCTCAGCAGATTTATGCTACACTCATCATGTGTCACTTGCTTTGTTATGTAAATGTAATGAGGTATTTTTTCTGTAAAATTAGAATTATTTATGCAATCTGTTTGCTGCATGTTATTGTAGAGAGCATAATAGTCGGTTTCGGTTTTTATGATGCCAAAAGCATCATAGATAAATCATTAGATAGAAGACTATCAAAATTTCCAGTAGAAGAAATCAAATAATGTTGGCATTAAAATCCAGGGTGTTGCTTTGTCTGTTAGGGACTATGTCCTACGTGACACATTGAAAATACTGTAAACTGGAATTCTCTGTTGCTAATTTTATGTGTACTGATTGGGTATTATATATTGTAACACTTTCCATGTTGGCCAGGACACCTCTGTTCGGATCTGAAAAAAGGGTCTGGCTGTCACCCACTGTCTTGTAATCCACGGCCTTCCCCAGCACTGACAGAGAGAAGCATGGAGCACTTTGAGGATAGCAGTTTGACTAGGCATTGTCTCATTTTACATGCTCTGAGACTTGGTTTATGTCTTATGGCTTTTAATTAAATTGGTTTGTTCCCTGCAAAGAGTGTATTTAGAGAGTCTCCAGGGAGGTGAAGATGACTCTGTCTCATTATTTACCCCTTCAGCCAATGAGCCATTGTCAAAGATATCATATTAGCATGCTGGCCCTGTTATTCCATTTTATTTTTACAGATTTATCAGGATTTTTATAAATATGTATATAGAGGTAAGTTTGTATTTTTTGTTCATTATTTGTTTATTATTACTATACTCATAATGGACCAGAGACTGCAAGCAGTAAGCATCAACATTTTACTTGGCCCCAATAAGAGGAGAAATCTAATAAAAGTCAAAGACATTTTTTCAGTAAAAAGTATTTAATAAAGTGGCCTAAGTTTAAAGAATAGCATTGAAGAAAGATATTGTTCTGAGAGAAATACATTTGGAGGTTTTTTATATTTCAGTTGAGACAAGAGTCTCAGTTTCAATCAAGAGACAGAAAGAGACTGGTTCAAAAATTAATACTTGAGAGTTTCAATTTGAATAACTTCATATAAACAGCCACTGTCACCTGCCATGAGGACAGTCAGAACTATGAACAGAGAGACAAGCACTATTAACTGTACTTTGTAAAACTAAAGAGTTAAAAACAGCAAGAAGTTCTTTTGTGACTAAAAGCTGGACGAATTACACCATGGAGGAAGAAGGTGGAGAGCAGAGAGAACATGATGGCTTGAAACTAACCCTAACCTAACCCTTCGTTGAAATCTCCTGTATTTTTTTTTGTCAGTGTATAGGCTTGACACTGTTCCTAGGAATTATCCCTTCCATTTCTCTTCGTCTGCCTTCCACAAAATGGCCTAGGTTCCATTTTACCTGATCACATAACATTTGAGCAACAGAGACAGCAACATTTTATAAATTTACAGCTATGACAGCAAAGCAAACTGATATCAAATGTTACACAAAAAAATCTCATTTTTCCATGCATAATTTAAGGCTCCTGAAACAAAAATGTCTGACAGTTTTAAAACTGGAGTACTGGTGCATATATGCAGTTTATTTTTGTATCTCAAAATCTTCATTGCACCAATTGCCACAGCATTAACAGCCTTGATATTGAAGTGATTTAGGAGCTATTTTAATGTGCCTGTGCATAATACCGTAAAGTTCACTGCATTTTGATGCAGTAAATTTTTTTTAATTTAAAAATCAGATGTGATTACGGCTTTCTCAAATTTGTTTGCTATTTCAGAATAAGAGAGAAGAGTGTTGTTATTGACTGGAATTTTGGCCAGCATTTTGCAGTTCTTAGGCATGAATCAAAGAAATACTGGGGATCCTACCAGTGTGTTGAATCCAATGGTTATTTAGGAGCCTGAATAGGAGGCAGGCATCTTAAGCTGCACTGATCTAAGTGATACCTCTGCTTATATATCAATGGCTCTACCCTGATTATTCCCATTTAAGAATTCCAGACCTACTCAGGTAAAAAAGGAATTTAGCTTTTGTGACCATGAATTGGACAATGTCACAGTATAAACTGCTGAAGCAGCTCAGTTTTGTATCCTTTCCTTGCTCTGGCCAAGGATGTGCTCTAGCCCTGCTGCAAGTTTCATCCTGGAGAGACGCATCCATCATTTTTTTGCCTGAGAGAAATGTTAGCATATTTATTACAGGTTTTTTTCTCAGGAAGATGAACACTAATTGAGATGTAACTATGAGGGTTGAAGCAAGTTTTTAAAATATTTCTTGAAAATATTCTCATTATTTTTTTCTGCCAATTGAACGTGTAGATCTATAAGTGAGATCAGTTGAGAGACAAGTGTTATCTTACAGAAACAACAAAGATTTAGAAAAGGATTTGAACCTGAAAAATCAAACTAAGGACTAATCCTAGTGTTGTTGTAATCTATATAAATGATTGGGAGTGGTAATAGAAAATACCTTCTATATTGTGCTGATGTCAGCTACAATGTATGTGCAAGCTAAGTTGCAAAAACTGCCTGCCTGCCAACTATAATAGCTAATAGCATGGATTTTCTCATGCTAAGACATTCTGCTTGTTCTGTATGGATGAATGTATTCAATATACCTGATTTTCTGAACTAGAAGAGAATCAATGACTGAAAAATGTTATTTGACTGGTTTGCTTACCAGATAGATCCATATTAATATAAGACATCCTGAGCATGACAACAAACACAGTTACAAAAATCTCAGCTTCAGTTTTGTCCATGATGTGTCCTGATTAAACTGAGTTGCAATATTTGATACTTTCATTCATCATTTCATTATTATTGCTTTTGACAAAATTATACATTTTGGAAGTCTTGCAATTGAAACCTAATTTGTTATCTCACTGTATGTCAAAGAAGCTCTTGGAACAAGACATGATAAGGATGTTATTTTCTCTCACCCAGATCAGTTCAATCTTTGAAGTCCTTGAAAGTGAACTGCATGGGTATTTCACATTATTGTAGAGTGCTTCGTAAATCCAAAAATTTATGACAAAGAAAACTAGTGCTTTTCTTCACATTTTACCTGTGAGGGAAACTGATGTGTAGAGGAATCAAGAAATTTGTTCATGACCAGGGTCAGCAGCAGCAATAAGAGCCGTAATGCCAAAAGAGAGCTTCCTTGTTAGTCCTTATCTGTTTTTGTGGCTTGAAGAGCAGTGCTGACCTGGCCTTGGGCTGTTGAAGGTTTCCTTATGGCTGCAACTAGAACACAGAAGTTTTTTGTAAGCTTTGTTGCCCATTTTGCTAAATACACTCTTTGATCCTGCTGCTATATTTGTTATATCCTGACTTTTTTTTTTTTTTTTGTTAAGGTCTCATTCATTTTAACACGTGGAACATAATACATCTCCTCTGCGTCTGAATAGGTTTTTTTCTCAAGCTGTTATTGTAGCAAAAGCAATTTCAGTGGAATTCCTTCAACTATATAGAAAATTCCTTTCATTTGTTTATTCAATACTTTCTAGGTGTACAGGGTTTGGCTGGGAATTTTCTCACCACACCCATGGCACTAAGCTATTTTATGATTTACGATCTAGTAACTTGATTTTTCTTTCTTTTTCTTCAGCAAATGGCTGGGCTGAAAATGCAAATTTCAGTTTTGCAAGGGTGTCGATCTCTGTCAATGTTCCTTACAGAATAGGTTGTTCTACTAGCTCACTCTGTGGTTATGTGATCTACAAATGCACAGTACTGTGAGAACCCAGCTGCCATCAGCTATACTAACCACTTCTTTGCATTCAGAAAGTGGTTGTGCAACGTGCACGGGCAGTTGTTGATGTTGTTGGTCTTCATATCTAAGTCACAAAGGATGAGCATTAGACTGCAGGCTTCACTAGAAGAGAAAAAACCCTCCACCAAGATATGATACCTACCAAAACAGAAGCACAAGCTCAATCCTATACTGTTCCTTTCGTTTCAATGTAAATAGATTTTATTGAGTGAAGTGGATACAGGGACTATCCCAGCTAATAAAAGTCATTCAAGGATATTGAGCTGAACTTAATGTGTCTTCTGGAAGACTTGCAAGAAAATTTTCGTTGTTAAATATAACAGACATTTATAGAGCATTTTAATATTTGCCTATATCTAGTGTAGACCTGCAACTGCAAAACCTTGTGTGGACATCAGGAAGAATCTGATAATATTTGATGTAAAGTAGAAGTGTTTTTTATTTGTGTACTGGATTGCTCTTGGAAGCACATTCAGTGAGTGAATGACTTGAAGTGAACTGGTATTGAAAGAAAGCTGGGTGACCTGGAATAGGAAGAAAGCTCACAGAACTTAACAATAATAAATAAGGCTGTAGTTGTTGGATATGGTTTTCAGACATATTTTTAAATGTTAGAAATTGTCTCCTTTTGGGCCTGCTGTGATGAATTCAAAGAGGGGTCCATGGAAAATTGTTCTCTCTTGGATTCTACCTTCTGCTTTGGTTCCTGGCTTGTTATGGTTAAGACATGATAAATTTCATCGGTATTAAGAAGAAAGTTCCACATGCCACTGATTTTCAATTTACTCCATTTCAAATTTTTTGTTGTTGTGTTGAGGAGGGTGGGGTAATGGTGGGGTGAGAAGATATTAAATTGACAGGAGAAAAATATTCTCTCCTATAAACCCTAAGGTAGTTGGAAGTACATAAATATAGGACACCCAAAAAAGAGATTTGACTTTGTGTATATCCAGGTCAAATATTTCTCTCTATCAGAAAAGCTTATTAATAGGTGCTAGGATGCTATCTCATATAACTTAGGAGAAACCTCTCTGATTTTTTTTTGTTTGTTCATTATCACAGAATTTTGTTTCCTTTTCCACTTCAAAAAGCATAACATTCTCTTTTTTTTTTCTTTTTTTTTCTGCTGTCTGCCTTTTAGCTACTTAATCTTTTTATTATCACCATGGTACAGTCTGTCTGGTGCATATTGCAACATTGACTGTCAGAGGTAATTGAGAGTTATAAGGCACAGACTGCCCACAAGCTGCTTCTTTCTGAGTTCTGACTATTTGACAGAAGATGTTAAAGATGTTTGAGTTTCATTCTCAGATTTGACCAATCTGGCAGAACTGTTAGCCTTCGAAGTGATCATTGCTATGCATTTAACACTGACAGGGTTAATCAATCAAAATTTACTCTACTAATAAATTCTATAAACTTAATAATGTTAGAGGTCCAGAACAACACAAAAACCCCTGCCTTAGTTCATTCTCTATGTTAATACTAATGACAAAGAGAATCTGTGGTGTTAAAAATGCATAACTGTTATAATTTAAAATCTGACCTTTATCTAAAGTCTTCTGCCTGCACACCTACAATTTCCTCTAAAGAGCAAATTTTGAGTTTTAATTGTTATCAAGAATGTCTCCCAATTTCCTTCTCAAATGTTATAAAAGAATACTTTTTTTATAACACTATAAACCAAATAGTTTGGATTAATACAAGCTTTAGCTGAAGCAAAAATTTTAAAATCAAAACCAGACAACATGTGGTGCACCATTGATTGAGATATGAAGGTATAATATGCAGTAACTGGCCAAATTTCCAGTTAATGCCTATCATTCATTCTGATGTCTTTTTTTATTTCATTTCCCTTCAAACCAGGGAGGAAGATTTTTAAGTAGTGTGATTTTTACTGTCTGATATGTCTAAGCTCTTGCATCCATTGTTTTTGTGGTGGACGTACTGAATCAAGGTGAAGGGAAGAGAAAATACTTTTTCTGCATCCTAATATTTCAAATCAGACAGTTGCCCAAACAGAACTTCAAGTTTGGGCAGGAGGAGTTCTGAGACATCTTTTACTTGTAAGGTATTTCTCGTGGTCAAAACTTATCTCATCTTGGGATGCTGGAGGGTATAGCTCTTTAAACTCTTGTTACAATAGCTGCTAAGACTTTTTATCTTTAACAAGATATTCAAGATGAAGCAAAAAATATCTAATATGGTTAGCTGAAATCTGGGACATTACAGCTGTCTTTACATTTAACTCTTAGTTTGCATCTTATTAAACTTTTTGCAAGTGAATTTAGTGTAGGCTTAATTAATGTCATTAGAGACAGGGGACTTGTCCATAGTTAGACACGTTGCTGTAACCAATGTACTGGTATTGGGAATTAAGGTTCTTTCAAAAAAAAAAAAAATCTAATGCTCTTGAAAAAATGTACACTTTGATTCTATCTCTGCTATCTGTATAGAGGCTTTTATTCGTAAGCATTATTCATTTTTCATTTGCCATGACTTTGAGAAGGAACAGGCACATCAAGACAGTTTGACTCTTGCTTGCTCCAAATATTCCACAACTGCATCCAAATCAAAGTCTAAAACAAAAGAATTTTTAGATAGTATTGCTCATGATTAACCTGAATAGCTCTGATCTCACACCAACTGAATGGACTAACAGAAAGCTTTTTTCCAGAGCATTAAAATACAGTTCTCCAACCTGCCTTTCAAGACTGATTTATATTAAGCTGCAGGTTGGTATTTTAGTAAGGTCTAGACTTCTTTAACAGACCTGTTGGATGCTGCTTTTGTTTTGACCATTTTAAGGATGCCAAGAGACCAAAGGGGAAGTTATAGGACTCTTATCTAATACTACATTTCTAGAGAACAACAGTTGAATAAGATTATCAACATGAACAGTAATAGAACTAGATATCTGGCACTGAATTTTAATTTTCTCATGAAACCATCAAAAATTGTATTCCTAGAAAAATATCATCTTATGGAAATGATAACCAAACCCCCAAAATTCACAGAGAGGTAGTTCTATATTAACAGATTGAAAACCTTATAATCGTGTGGACTCGCTCTTCTCCAGCTCAGAATGGCTTTGAGTGACCTCCTGTAAAGCCATTATTTTATGTTAATAAATTACCAGAAGGACCATTTAGCAGTAATTCATTGAGATTAAATAAGGATGAACTTAATTTACCATTATGAATTAAAGCACAGCTCAAGGCCATAGAGTCTTGACAAACAGGGGAAAGGATGATGGATGCTGGCAGACAGAATCTATTTTTAACTGGTTATTTCTCTGGTTTTGAGTTGTGGGCGTTTTCTTCGTAAGCATATTTTAGGAGAACAGGATGATGGGTTTTTCCCTTTTAATACTTTCTCCTTTTTTTCCCAGTCTTTTTTTCAGTGTCACTTTCTTATTTCGGTAGTCAAAATATTGCCCACTGTATTTGTAAATTGATTGCACGGAAACAAAAAGCTTGAAAAGATTTTTAAAATGAAAATTTTATGTAAGTAATGCCTTTGGGGTTTTTTTGTAATCTGGTGAATCAAAATATGACATGGGAGGAGATTATGTAGGATAATAGGTTCACTTGTGTTACATGGCAAGTGTCATCTTTCTTCTGTGCACCTTAATGTCAAAATTCCAATGTCATGCATTAGTGACTAGACAGAAGTTGCAAATGCTTTCTGAAGAGGAATCAACAATCAGAGTGCAATGAAAACACCATTTTTGGCATGGGGGTGCTCATCATACGTCACATTTTGTTGAGGGGTTTCCTTTACATTTCATAATTGAGTTATGCCATGGATACCTGCAGAGGACTTCAGACAGAGTAAGACTCCCATAGTTTTTGACTTACATCCAGCAAAAGTGTCATGTTTCAGAAACTCCATGGAAAGTCAAGACCCACAAAATCAGGGGGGGTCTCTTGGGGTACTTGAAAGTGAGAGTGGGTTATTCTTATTGATGTTTATCTCCTTATACAACTAATGAGTTTTTCTTTGTGCAGTCATCAAATTTTTGCCCCTGGGCTGATTTCCTTGTTAGCAAAAGCCAAATATTCTGGTCAGATTTCTTCACTGAGCTGGGTTTGGTCAATTTTAGAGCTCAGTTCTTTGTGTTAATTAGTCTTAGTGCACTTCCTTTATGAACTTTCATCTGTAACATATAAATTTATCAGATTTCTCAATATGGCTGATAGAGATGTCTCATTAATATATATTCCTTTTTACATGCAGAAAAACAATCAATATGATTTGCATTGCTCTTGCTTTCATTCGAGTAGTTTTTGACATGGTGAATCCTTAAGAAGTTGCAATAGGTTATGGCAAGTGGGTAATTTAATTTTCTGAGCAGTCAGAAATGGAAAGGAGGAGGAAGCAGCTGTCGCTTCAATGCCAAAAGAAATGGCATTGAACATGGCATTGGCACAGGTCCGTGAAGTCGATACAGCTTGTAGCACTGTTTAGCTAGTTTAGACAACTTCTCTGCAATATTACTGGCTATCATGCTAGTCAATTTGTCTTTCTGACAGCATTTATTTCCTTGTTGTTGCTCTGTCATTGTGCTTTGGGGTTTGTTTGGTTGGGTTTTCTTCTGTGAATTAGATTGCAAGACCCATAGTACATAGACTATATTTTTATTCAGTGTTTATTTAGCATGAATCACTTGATCTGTACCTGGATGTTATGCTGATGCTAGTAGTAACAATATCAATAATATCATAAATAATTGTTATCCAGTGGTCATGGATAATTTGCACAAGAGCCATATATTGCATGGTAGCTTTGGTTTTTGCTTTAGGACATAATGTTGCACTACAAACTATGCTGAAAGAGTCCATTGCAGGGATTTTAAATTAAATATAAAGGATTATGCCTTGTAACTAACGTAGACATCTGAATCAAAGTCTGAAATTTAAATTACACATTTCCAGATAGATATTTAAATGTCAGACTAGTGTTTATTTGTGTAGGCCTTTATTATCTCTTCGTCTCTACTGTTTTCCCTAAGGAAAATACCTAATGTGTAGATTTGGAAGCTCTTATTTAAATCCTTCTGAGGTGGTGGTTGTTGGTATGTTGGAAAGAACATTATAGAACCATCACACACAGTTTGGTACAGTTAGAAGTCCACATGAGGGTAAATAAAATTGGGTGAACGTGAAATTTGACTGGCCATTTTGCTTTAGAAGAGATGGCACTCTAAGATAGATGTGAAGTGGATCTGCTCTGGTGGAATAACGTGTTGCTTCGACTTGAACTATTCCTAGCTGCTGCATATGTAGAGGACTCAGGCTTCTGTGTTGTCATTTCTTTAACCATCATGAGAACCACACTGGTAATGAAAGCATAACTAAACAATGATTGGGGAATAGCAAAGCCTTATTGAATTTATTTTATTTCAGTGAACTACAGAGCATATTAAATTTCTTAGGTGCATGAAAATATTAGGATCTTTATTGCTCAATTAAATTATGCTTTTTTCATGCTAACTCTGCTTTAAAAATAAAGAGTACCAAAAGGCTAAAAACACAAGACTGAAAATAGGCTCAAAATACATAAAATTTGCAAGATATGTTTTTGCTTTAAAATATGCTTAACAGTCAAGTAAGTAAACAAAACCAGTTTTTTTGCCCTGGTTGAGATATTAAAAGCATTAAGCAAGTCACTCATCTAGTAGATTAATATCTATTCCTGGAAATTATAAAAGAGATGCTTGCATCAGCATTTCAAACATTTTAAAACCTTCAATTTTTATACTGATTTAAGGAAAAATCTATTTACTTCTGGCACTTATTTTTTCATTCTACTCCCTTACTACTCCCACACCCATTATAAACTGAAGTGATTAATTTTCAAGGGAGGGGTAGATTTAATTTCCTGGATTGTCTTTTTGGCTCTCATTGTCGTCTGTATTCACTTTTTTTTTTGCCAAGTATTCATTGATTTTTGTTCACTGCTAACAGATGACAGGTATAACTGTTCAAAACTAATTGATAAAATAGTGCTTGCAATAACAGTTAGAAAAGAGCAGCAGCTATTAGTTAGCTCACCTTAGGTACCCTGCAATATTCACATGGATATTAAAAAAAGCAAAAAAAAAAAAACAAAAAAACCCAAATAAATTAAAACAAACCTTAATTTTATAGGCCTTAGCACTTATAAAGGATTTTCAAGTTTTAACAAATAAATTCCTTTTTTTTATAAAAACACTCCAACAAAATAACAAAATAATTACTAATGACCTCTCCAACACACTTTGAAATGTATGGATAACTTTTGATTTCAAAGGCATGATCTTACTCATTTATTTGACTTCTTAAGATAGAGTTTGAATCATGTTGCAGCCTTTGTGTGAATCCTTATGTTCTACGTCATATGTGAAAGGAGTGCATGGTTAGTTAGCTTATGATTAAGATATTTTTCATTTGAATGCTTCATCCAGAATATACAGGAAGGCTTGTTTGGTTTTGTTGGTTTTTGGTTTTTTTCAATAAGCATTTTTCTTTTTGCACCAGGAGTACTATGATCTGCCTTTGTTCTGCATGTCTCATGATATTTTATGCTATGCTTTGTGGTCTGTCAGCCAAACATCAGTACAATCCTGGGACTTGGGTGTTAAATTTAACAGTTCTTATAATTTATTTTTCTTTAACCTATCATCTCTTTTTACTTTGGGGTGTGTGTGGCAAGGGCAGGTTACTTGTGTACTGTGGGGAAAATACCAACAAATGCTATGCTTTTCAGATGATGCATCTAAAAAATCTGCTTCAGACAGATTTAAGTTCACTCACTGGCTTTAGAAACACATCAAGCAAAGTTTCTCTGAGGCAGAGAAAGAATATACAATAGAGTTTCTCTGAGTGTTTATCTGTGTGCGTATGCACCCTGCATCTGTAAGTGTTACTAGGCCATGTCTTTGAGAGCAGCTTCTTGTCTTTGTGTATCCCTCTGTAGTTTTTAAAAGAGTGAGGAATACTGTTTCCTCTCTATTTCTTCCAATGTTCTTATGAGTGGAAATAATCCTGTTCTTGCCTAAAGCAGAGTGCCCTTAGTAATTTCATAATTGTTGAAATCCACTTATTGCTTCCTTGAGGATGTATTTTTGTTCCTCATAGACCAGTACAACCATTAAAATGGTCTGTCTCTGGTAGTACTACAGGTGAAGCTCTAATTCTGCCTTTTTACCATATATCATGACCCCATTTTATTCAGATTGTCCTCTGAGTTTTATCTGGATGAAAAGTCACACTATGCTCCTGTGCTCTATGGCACCTCCTCTCAGCGTAGCAGCACTACAAAGGGAGTTCTGCACTATCTGGTCTATCTGCTCACTAGCCTCAAAGCCCTCAGATTCTTTTTTTCCAGGAAAGTCCACTTTAATTACCAGTAGGAGCTGCAGTTTCTCATGTAGTGGGATATGATACTATTAGTCATTCCTGTAGCTTTTAAATAGATTAGCTTCCTCTTTGACTATTCCCCTTGAATAAGCTTGTGCATAACACATGGTCTTGAACCTCCACCATTATTCAGTTTACTGGAGGGCTTGAGTTGCAGCATGTGTAATTTGACACAATACAGTCTCGGGGAAAGATGGGCAAGATAAAAATGAATAGGTGAGAAGGAGGAGGGTTCTGCATTCCAGGATAAGATGCTAAATTTCTTGTAGCCCTTCCTCTCTGGCAGCAGCTGCATCCACTGGGAAGAGCAAGGAAACTCGGACTTCACATATTCGTTCCTTGGGGTTGGGGGACATAAGGCATGGACAGGTTTCTGTGGCTGTGCTGCAATTTTAAGTGCATATAGTGAGCTGACTGTTATTCCATAAAGTCCTTGCCCTTACTGTCTTTTGAGAGGTTTCTACTGCAGGAATTTAGAAAAGTACTCTGATTTGATTTTTTTTTAACAGCTGTAATTGCAGCTGTTTTCCAAAATCCATAAATAGCAGTGGTTCTTAGAAGACATTCCTAGTAATGAATGCAAGGGTTTCTGGAAGGTATGATGTTTGATCCCAGATTTTAGTAGGAGAGCAATGACTTTCTCATTACTTGCATGTTGAGACACTTGATTCACATGAATATTTTTGACAACTCCAGGGACCGTAGCTATTTAAAATCACACAGAAAGAGGAGATTTAACTAACAATATTCCATTTGACTCAGATGCCAATATTCTAGTGTATTATTTTTGTGGCAATTAATGCACCAACAGTCTGCAAAAATTCACTAAGTGTTTCAATTGTTGCTGCTCACTAGGAAGGGATTCAGGAGTAAGGAGACACACCTGAAGTCACATCGGAGTGGCACAGAGTATTGTTCCCTTCTTTTATAAAATCCCTGTATATCTCAAGCTAGTAACCTCTGGTTAGCAGACTGACATATTTTTTTAACCAAATTAGGTTACATATCATGTGAAACAAATGAGGAGTTCAGTGGGTTTTTTTTGGCATTGCCACTGTCTGAACCTTCTTACCTTCTCCAGTGGACGATTGGAGAAGTGTCAGTCCTGCTTGCATCTTTAAAATAAAAAAATTGGTGAGAGTTCATTTCTCAGGGGAAAGGGCTCCACAGCAAACATTTCCATTTGCAGAACAGAACAGATGTTGCAGAGCATACCCAGGTACTGAAAATTTAGCTCATTTTATTAGAAAATTAGCATGCTGAAGATGACCTCAATGAGTTATTGTATTGATCCAGAAGGGGGGGGCAGGGATTCCACCTTTTGACCAGCAGAGGTTATCAAGTTGTTACATTGGATTATATCTAATACTGGAAGGAGAATTGGATTGTTAACAAATTAGAGTCTTCCTTTAGGTCTTAGCAACTACTATCTTCACAAAGACCTTGACTGTTCAAAGAAAGCTGTGATCATCCTATCTGACTGATGCAGAATAGTTTATTCATTAAATGATGAAATCTGTCAAGCTCATTCTAAATGTCTCAAGTTTGCTGAGCTGAAGTGTGAACTACCATCTGGTTCATTGTCACTGCTTGACATTTACAGTAGCAAAACTGGACTTGATTGTAGCCTCTCTTTAGTAGCTCATAAATAGAAGGAGCTTTTTTCCTGTGTTTGCATTATGTGTTGAATCTTTTAACTCTAGCTAACAATAAAGTCTTGCCTCACTTGGATGGGGCATATGATTGTACTGGTGTAGCTCATGTATACCAATATGGTTTTGTAAGCACCATTTCTTTTCGTCAAGCATCTCTTAATGAAAAAAGCTGGATCCATCAGTCCATAACTTGCTTGATACAAACCACAGTAATTACTATAATTAGTATTCACATTTCCCCATGCTACTTAAAGATACCTTAGTATCTCACATCTGCAGAGAAATATAATTTTGTTTTCTTACTTTATGTAATTGTATTTGATACCTAAGAACCATTTGACTGGACCAAGAGCTCAACGATTTTATCTTGTGAGCAAGTTCAGTTTGCCTGAAGATACTGTAGTCAAGACTTTATACTACATTCTGCAGAACAGAAAATCTGTAAGGCAATAGACAATATTGCTATCATTTTCCTGCCTCAAATGATCCTACCGTTAGATTCCTTTAACAATACTTTTGTTATGTATTTTGTCTCTGGACTTGGTGCACAGGCCATCAGATTCAACTCCTTGTCCATCACCAGTCAAAGATGAAAATTGTAAAAATGAATTTCAGTTATTTGCTGATCATGAATAAAATGTTAAAAAGATGGGTTAAATCATTTTAACAAGAAGCTTTTTCATCTGGGTCTACTATAAAACTACTCTCCCTTTGATTCAAGAATCAATAAGGACACAACAAAATCCTGCTCCAAAATCCAACTTCCTCTTGGGTGTCCAGGATGGAGTCTTGATTTTGTGAGGTGATGTACATGTTTCTTTCACTTCCCTTCCTTCCTGAATTAGTGCATTTGGCAATACAGAACTGAATAGCCAAACTATAGATAACTCCAACTACAAGCCAATGAAGCAACATTTTCAAGACAATTTGTGGCCCTTGTTCCATTCACAAAATCTGTAGAAATTATTTTCTAGAAGTTCTTGATTGTTGACTGGATCTAAAGAATTTTTATCTTTCATTGGTTTCCTCAAGTTTCATTGAGGTGCTGTTTGTCTTCTGCATCCTGAAATTAATATTTTACCCATTTTATTAATTTTTCTACTGTTAGTTCTTGAGGTCTTTTATTAGACTTATTTTATTTGTCAGGAATTGTGTTATTCAATGAGGTCTTGATCTTGTACTGATTTCTATAATTCAAAATCCAGTTAATCTAATAATGGCATGTCCCTTTTAGGGTGGAAGAGTCTTGTTTCACAAATACACTGATTGTTAGAAAATCTCCCTAAGCATGGGCATGTAGCTGCCATATGTCTGCTGAGAGAGTATTGTTTACTGTGGTTGTTAGACATGTCTTATCTTTTTCTATCTACTAAAGGGTTCCTCATCTTCCATGTAAGTTTCTTTGATAAAGGTATCTGTGGTCAAATATTATTGATTGTGAACTGTTAATTTTCTCATGACAGTTGGCTTACCTATTTTGCCACAGAGACTTGCAGATAAATAATTGTCTAAAGAGATAACACAAAATGCAGCTTGAAGTTTTACAAAATTATCTACAGAAATTGCTATTAATTTCTCCCATTTATCCTTGGAGATTAAGACTTTCTTGAAATCTGAGGTTATATCTTTCTCTTCAGCTTCTGGTGTGATCCAGTACATGTTTCCATGACCCCTCTCCTCAGGTCTATCTGTATCCTAGAGAGTACTAACAAGGAGCATTGCCAGGGGAGCCCATTAAGAGTGTTGGGTGAGCAGTGAGATCTCTTGCAGACATACGCCTTGGCTAATCGTAGTAACTATTCAGCATACAGCCTTTTCCCTCAAGTCCAATAATTGTGTTTACATTCACAGACTGCCCACAGGTTCTTGCTCTTTCCTGCTGGACTGAACCTTGCCATTCCCATCTCAATTAGTATAAAAACACTGCTAAGTCTGAGTTTTGCCACACAATTAAAAAGCTGTTACAGCAGCAATGATTTAAGGGCCACATTACACTGAACATGGATTATGGTTTTTGTCATCTGGCATTGCATCCTAATTGGGCTTAATTCTCAGGTTCTACATGACAGCATAGAATTTTTGCACTGGGCAGCAGCATCACACAAAATGCCTCCAGAAAGAGATCTTCCATGAAATGATACCAGGTAATCAACCTCTATGGCCTGTGCCTTAACTACATAGAAAGTTGCTCACCATTCAGAGGTTTTAGCCTAAATTTCACGTTGAACTGAGTGTCAGTTCTTCATGGTTGGAAGAGTTTTGTCAAAAACAGAGCCTGGTATAGTTTATAAGAACTTCACGACTATATGCCTCTCTTAGTAGATGAAATTTTTTTATAGATGTGTTCTACTAAAATGAATTTTCCTTGAGCTCCTAAAGTATTCTTGATATTTAAACAGACTATAATAATTTTGCATAAGAGGGTATATTATTCTCTGTATAAAAATACAAATATACATTAAAAGGAAAATAGCTATATGCTTACACAATAAATTATTGCCTTAGACACAGATAATGGGTCTTGTGCAATCTTACTTTGTCACACACACAAATATCATATTCCAATAGGAGGGCTTTAATAAATATGAATTATTAATCATTAAGTACAGTTGTCACCTAATACTGAACATTTGTCTCCTCCTTTTGAGCTCAGGGATGAGAAATCTGCATAATTGTGATAGTTGTTTAATCACAAGAAGACTGCTCTATTGCTAAGAGCTCCAGGGGTTTTAAAACATTTAAAATTAAGATCCTTAAAAGTGTGATGTGCATTCAATATTAATGCATGTAGATGTTGGAATCTGTATTTTTTATTCAACAACTAAAAAGTGATATCATTAGACAGGCGAACATTTGCTATCTCCTTTAGAACTGATATTGTCAAATTGGCACTAATAATCACATCTGGTTTTTCAGCATTGCTGAGTATAAATTGACTTTCTGCATCATCTGCTTATGTCTCTATGGCCATTCCAATATATTCCTCCATAATCATATGCAATTAGAATGTCCCATAAAGGCTTTCAGACTTTTATACCAAAATTTGTAAGTTGTTTTTTTGTTTAATGTTTTTGAGAAGCAGAAAAGGAGCTAATGCTGCTAAAATCCAAGTTGTTCAAAGTAAATTGGCTTATCTTACTTTCTTTGTTAACCTTCTGTTGCCAAAAACTTAAGAAGCTGAATTGGTAGAGCACTGATTTTGTAAACAGAAAGGTTGCCTAGAGAACTATCCTCAAGTCATATTTTCTAGGGGTTTTTTTTTATTTTTTTTTAATCAATATTTTCAGAATATGTTGTATTTTGTAATCACTTGTGGTTTTTTAACCTACTTTTATTTCTTCCCCCATTCTCTGATGTATGGCTTATGCAGATATCTATGGCAGTATGAACTTAGCTTTCAGAAACTAAATAGGTTGCACCCATTTTCACTTGTATTTGCAAACTTCTGTGATATATTCTTCACAATAACAAAGAAGTGGTGCAGTCTGATGTATGCAGCATCTATTCCTGCCACTTATTTTTTACTTGTCATAAATTCCACCAATACAGAATGTGTAATAACTTGCCCTGAGGATATTTAAACTAATCTTCATGAGACAAATATGTTCTCAGCACCTACTGATGGCATGTAAAGTTCATCTCAGCCCTTGGAGTTAGCACATATTTGTGCTATATTTTTTTCTGTCTTAAAAATTGCAACTTAATTTTCTAATGTACTTTAGGTTTTAAACACTGATACAATTCTTTTTATGCCAGGATTATGCTGAATTTTGCCTTGATGGAAGTTTTTTAGCAAAATATGCTGTTAACAATGGCCAATGGCAATAGTGCCTGCAATACTAGTTGGTTACTTAAGGTGAAGGATAGATTACTTTTTTATTTCTCTGATCAGGATTTTGGAAAAGGCTTAGTTTCTAGTTATGTCTTCATTGAATTTCTTAGAGCTGTGGAAAATTCAACACTGTTTCATATTTTTAAAATGAGCACAACAATCTTTCTAGTACCATACTTCATTCTGTAGTAATCTTGAAAACATGAATCAAAACATGTAAAAATTCATAAACTATTTTCTTTTCAGGATATACTACTGGGATAGTAAAAAAATATGCTTGTGGGATTCCATGTAGATTTCTGGGATTTTTTGCCTTCGCTGCACAGTTGGCCTCCTGGTAACTGAGGCACCAGACAATCAGTGTTCAAATACTGGATGTATGGCAGGACAAGCTGCGGACTGTGGTGGAGAGACCTGCATTTCTCTCCCCTGACTCACTGAATATCCAGTAAGACTTACAAGTTCAAATTTGATGCCACACCTGACCAGGCTGTGAGCTGTCTAACAAACAGCCAAATTCTCACCCAGTGAGGTCAGCTAAGAGATGCTGAGCAAATGAACAAGCTGAAGTTCTCTCTGAATGAGAGGAGACACTTCTACACTTTTTCCTTTTTTTTTTTTTTTTACATTTTCTTATTAATATATATTCCTTTTCAAATGCCTCAATCAAGGAAATCTTCTATTTTTTCTACTCCTTTTTCTTTATTTTAATAAGTGTGGCAACTGTGCTGTATTGATGATAGAGCTTGCAGCAATCTTAAGTACAAAGGGAAGCTTTCTCTTGCTTCTCCCATTCAGTTTTATAGGACAGGCCTAATATAGAGAGGATTTTAGTTTGCACTTCAGTATTGTTTGCTGTGTTCTATGTGGAACACTGCTGGAGGCAGGTAGTGCACTGGTGAGGTAATTCCTCAGTTTCCAAGGGGCCAATTTTTCATGCTGCAGTTAAAAACTCATTGTGCCTTATATTATACACAGTTGTTAACAGAGAAACAAGTGAACAGCAGGGACCCAGCACAAGATGAATAATAAAACAGGAAGCAAAGTAAAGATTGCAAACCCAAAGGAAATTGCCTAGAAGACAAATCTCTAAAATCAATATAGCTATATCAATTGACACTAGCTCAAAGTAGTTCAGTGTCTACATTAGTCAAACTAAACAAAATCCACATTTATTTACATTGAACATTCTTTAAACTGAGCCCAAAGCAAAGTTTATGCTTCGAGAATGGTGCACAGCTAGCTTTAACCTCTTGAAAGTTAGACAAACCAGGGATTTGTGTAGCTGGGACAGGAAAGGTGCCTGGTCACAGGTAGCACAACTGTGGATGCCGCTTTTTGTAGCGCTCTTTCTTGATAACTGACTCTGACTCTTTAGAGGGCTGCCTTGGGATCAAGATCACAAATGAGAGCTGCCACTCCTGCTAGTCAAAATCCACATCTTAAACCCCTAGTGGGGCATTAAACCATCCTGTGCTGCCTCTTCTGAGAGGTGGTTACGATTCTTGCCCTGTTGATGCAATGTAATACAAAGGGGCAGTAGTCAATTCCTGATCACTGGTCTTCCAAAATACACATTTAACCTTTTCCTGATTTTAACTCCCTAACAAACAAGGTTAAGTTTGTTCCAAAAAGGTTTTTTAAAAGCAAATTTATTAAGCTTTAGCTCAGAGTTGGTATATTGGAAATCACCCAAATTAACTACATTTGTTGGCTAATGTAGCTGTACTTTTCCTTTGGCAATTTTGATTAAGAGAACATATAAATTCGTGATACTTTTAGTTTGAGGAATTGCATCTTCTTTAGGTAACACTTAACTGTTATTTTCAATTTTTTTATTTTTGACATTCTTTCAGCCTGCCCTTTCCTATACATAATGCATGAGAAGAATATTTAAAGTATGCTTGTGTTTTGACACTAATGAACAGTGCTCAATAGTATATGTATTTTGTAGCAGCTAAAGCCGCAGGAAGGAATAATGGTTGTGGGAAGAGGTGCATGTACAGGATATAAATGTCTGAGTCACAAGGGCTCTATTGCTACTAGAAATCACGTCTTTGAAATTCTATAACAAATTTCAAATTCAACATTACAACTTACTCACACTATTCTACAATTCTTTATTTATTGTACTATATGTAAAGGTTAGTACCTTGAAAGTGTTTTCAAATCAGAGGGTTTTTTTAAAAGGTGCTGTTTTTTACTAAACCTGTGAATCTGTACATCTGCTACCAGAGGGAGGATTGTCTTTCAGTTGAGACCTCAGTCAAGAAAAGCAATCATTGACAACTGGACCTGCCATTTCAAATTTCCTTACCCTCAAAGGTGAAAAATAGATGTTTTAGAGGTCTTCAAAGTATAAAGCATTAGGAAACAGTTCTCAAAAATATTTTATCCACTTTTAGAGGGTGGATTATTTGAGCAAGCATGTTGGAGTTCTCTATGTTTTATTTTAGATGAGTAGAAAATGGAAACATCTGTGTGTTTTCTTCATAAACTGAGGGCAGAAAAACTTCAAACAAGGTTTTTGAAGGTAGAGCAGTATGATTCAAGCATTCAGATTTCTTTTTCCATGATCAGAATTCGTTAGTTACTAATGAAGTGGCTTACTAGGTCGTTTCTTTGTCTTTGGAAAGTATTGCTTCACTTTTTTTGTTATGCAAAGATCACTCATAAGATACTCTTCTTTTTTTCACACTTTTTTCCCATTTTTACCGTAAGAGGAATAAAACAATGGCACAGTCTTCCTGCATGTTCTTGCCCTTGACAGTTTAATCAGAGAAAATGTATTTCAGCCATTTGACATTTATTTATGGTAATGAAATTGATTCAGATTATGTAACTTCCCAAAGCTCTTGGAGGTAATGTGCTTTCGGCTTTTATATGTAGTAAATTTAAGTGGACAACTGGGGGAAGTAATATTAGTAAGATAGAAAGAATGTCATGGACTTAGCTTGCAGAAGTATAACTACAAAATAGAAATGATCAAGCATGCCACAAAGTTGCAAGTTTGTAAAACTCATTCATACTATAATTCAGTAAGTCTCATTTATTCTAGAATCCCATTTCCAATCCTGTTCTTGGTTATGCTCTATTAACTCTTATGAGAGGTCTCATACTCCACCAGTTACAATTTTTTTTGGATAAGAGGCTTGTGTGAGATGACACAGCATATTCAGTAAAGGCTGTTAATTCTGTGTGCAATCTAATCTAAAATAATGGAGAAAGATCATAAATAAACACTAATGTTTAAAGAGTTCAGCGAACTGATTAAATATCCCTATGCTTTGCAACTTTGTTTGTTTAATATTACTTGTATATGTTGAACATTACTGAAACTTTTCTGATAAAAATCTGCACAGTCAAAAATACTGAGGTGCATCCCAGGTTTTCAGAATTTGCTCCAGCTGTCAGATACCACTGTGAGTTGTGGCATTCCTATTAACAGCCTGACAGGCCAGCATCAGGATTGGTGTCTGACATTCAAATGCATAAATACTTGCACAGTTGCACAGTTCTGGTCTGTTCTGAACTTTGTCCTTCTGACCTGATATGTTCAGCTCTTCTGCTTTGTATTCTTTCTTGCTAGGTAACTAGGGATACTTTGGACAAAACCTGTTCATAAAGCACCTGCCAAAAGCAGTGATGGCTCTGACTTTTATGAAATTCCTTCAACAGTCCTTCGGCAAAGTAACCTTTTCTCTTGTTCTCTTGTTCTACTTTATTATCTGGGCTCAACTACTCCTGCAGTGCTTAGCCATGGCTTTCCAGCACACTCAGTGAGGGAATTAGCATTCAGTTGTATGGTGCATTGTGGCCACTAACATTTTTTAATGCAAGCTCCACTTTGCTCCAATACTGTCATTAGTCATGTTTATTTCTGTCCTGTGCAATAGCCAGGGAAAACTGGAACCTGCCATGCTGGCCCCTGCAGAGAGTAGCAAACAGGGCCTCCACATTCTGACCTGAACAGATCCAAATTGAGGCAAAAAAGGAAGTCAGAGGACACATAAGCAGCACAAACAGTGCAGTCAAATCCAGAAGACTGGATTTGAATCTGGATTGATTAAAAGGAAAAGACACAGCTAAGTGAGCAGTCTGAAAGAAAAGTAGATGATGGCAAAAGAGGACTCTAACACTGTAAGACCAACAGTTACAAAAGCCTTTGAGGGGACGAGGGAAGAAGCAGCATATACCTGCCAGTACATGGGAAATAATTCAAACCTTAGTATTCTGATAGGGGAATAAACTTGAGGATCAGAAATATACCATCATAAATATCTCCAACATAACACAAGCCATATTGAATCTCCTTCCATAATCCCATCCTCAGAAGAGAAAGAGAAATAGCAATGCAAATAGAAACAAAAACTAGAGGGCAGTGAATACTTAATTTTGAATTTTCATTCACCAGTTTTTCTGCTCTTGTTTCTAAATTTTTATTTTAGTTACATCAAAACCAATTTTAAAATAAATTCATTAACTCTACTCCCCCCTAGCTTTTATCTTTATTTTCCTTTCTTTTTTCTCCTTTTAAGAAGGTCCAAGAATTAAGGGAATTTCACATGTGATGTAGAGAGAGCCCTTTACTCATGATACCTCTACATATTACTAACCTGGAAGAACTGGAACTTTCAGAAGAGATTTTGTTTCTGCATTTCACGTTTGGGAGATATTTGCAGGCAGACTGGAATTTTGATTGCTGATCCATATTGAATCTGATGACATTTTAAAATTTCTTGTCACTGTTTGTCTAATCAATATTACACACCACATCTGAAGCTTTGTGGTTTGAGAATTTGCATAACTAAGCAGTCTTTGAGTATAACTGCAATATATATGTATATATTTTTTTTTATTATTATTTTTTTCAATGAAGGACAAATGTGTAATGTAGATATTCTCTTCAGCTGGATTGAACTAAGATTGCCCTGCTGGTTTTTTTCCACTGGGTGAATCTTATAGCAGCACATCTCAGTGTTATATGAGCCATTATGAATGTCTGAGAACAGAGTATCTCAGTCATTTATCATTATGCAATTATTTGACTTCCTCATTGACAGGGGAAGGTGCAGGAAGGACAGAAATGCTTTTATTTTGCCAATTATTTATTTGAAATATATTTCAATTGATGTCGTAGGATCTTCCTTTATCACTTCACGAACACACATCAGCCATAACATCCTAAATGTGCTTTGCACCATGGAAACCTCCTTGCTGAGAATTCTTTGCCCCAGTACAGATGTGCTTGTTACTTTAATGTGTAGCATTCTAATCAGCCCTTTTCAGTCTCTGTTAAAAGTCCATAATGCTAATTTGTTTGATTAATTTTGAAAGAGCCCAGCCAGATTATCCCATTAAGTTAATGCTACTGATTTTTAACAGATGTTTAAAATAGAAAATGCTACTAAGGGAAATAGTGCAAGAATTGCGGTAGTCTTTTAGAAGCTGAGTTTTAGTTACAATAGGCTAAACAATTTTAAAGCTTCATTCTATAGGTACTCTAATAAAGTTCTATGAACTGTGGATTTAGCTAAAATGATAATAGTTTGTTTTTAACTAATATCTAGAGGGTCTCATTTGTTTTGTAGTGTGAGCTATTTAAGTCTCTCAGCACTTTCAAAGGAAAGTCTGAGACACCTGGATCACTTGCTGCAAATATCACTCTGATAATGGCTGAGGACCTCTCTTTAAAATGCTCCAAGTGAAAATATTTCAAGGGCTGCCACGTGGATAATTGTTGATACATTCTGGAGGAAAATGTGGGAATGGTATCAAAAACAGCAGATCAATTCAGCAGCAATAGCATCACAGTGCTTTCTGATTGTGATGTAGGGTTTAAATCCATCCAGATTTTGTATCCATACAGGATTAGAGTATTGTTCTTTAAAAGAGAGAGAAGGGTTTGAGAGAGTTGGAAGACTGTAAAAGTAATGAAAGGGAAAGTAATTTACACCATACTGCTTAGGGTGATCAAATACAGAGCTACTAGAAAGAACATTTTGGTAAAATGCATGTGCACAACCTAGTTTTCATGATGTAAGGAATAAAAAAGAGTGAAAGGAATATTGTCCAATTATTTTCTATTCTTTGAATCCTCCTTCATTTTTCTGTTTGAAACATTAAAATAGTGCAGAGTTTTAAGTTTTTGTTCATATGAAGCTGAAAAGTTACCGTGCAGCAATTGAATAGTGAAGAGTGGAGTTGAGATGGAAGGAGTTTTCCTCCCAGTCTATGTGGTCATTGATAATACAGAAAGTCAATTCACTTCTTAACGTACTGGCATTCCATGACAGACACAGGAAAACAGTCTGTGTATTTACTAACTCTTCTGATTGTACAAACAAATGCTTTCTGTAGTTTTGTTTCTCCTGTTTTAAATGATATTGTTACTTACATGAGTTTGAATTTAAAGTGTTCATCTTCTTATTTGGCTAAATGCAATTGATACAAATAATTGGCTGCTGTGGCAAGATCATGCCATAAGAACATTATTGTAATTCCAAGTATTTAGCAATAGGCAGGAGCACATGAGCCCTTTAAAAGCATATTCTATTTTTGTGGGACTGTTCACAAAGCTATTACAGTTAATAAAAGAGAAAAAATATACATTATATCTTGCTTCAAAATGCTTGTTCATAAAATTAATTTAATTTGAAATACTTTCTTTTCACTCCTCTGTCAAGCCCTTCGACCCCTTCATAAAGGATTAGAAACTCAGGCCTGTTAATGGATCATGTCGCTGGTCTATAGGCCTCTAATTTTAAAACTGTTGGCTTTAGCCTCATGCAAGAGGGTTGCCTTACTCCTTTAAAACAATAATCTGTTTGGGCAGCTTAAGTTCTAGCATTTGGTCACAGAAGAGGAAGAAAATCAGGATGCCCTTGGAGAAAATTGTAGAGGGCTTTCCTTGTTGGATGTACTTCTGTGGGCCCCAGAAAAAAAATGAAGTCCAGAATAGGTTTTGGAGTAACCAGCTATAAAATTGATCCAATAGTTAGAAGCATAAAGATTCTACATGACAAAACCTAACAGAGTTTGGCCACATAGTGTGCATCTGAAAGTTAATGAGCTGATTGTATTTCCTTTTATACTGTCTTTTCCAACTCATATTGCCCAGGCACAATCAAGTTTTCAGGAAAGATGGTGCGTGCCTTCTTCTCTGTGTCAACCTAGTTCTGACTCTGTATCTCCTGATTTCTCAATGATGGAAGGAGATTAGCTGGAGCAGACTGGTGTACAGTTTTTGTTCTGATACAATAAACAGTGTGTGTACCTCTTGAAGGACAAAAGGTATCTAATTTCAGTCCTGAATTCTAGGTAGTATTTCAGGGCCGGTGCACAGATGGGATTTATCAACAGTCTGATGGCAACATGGCTATCATTTGTGGGCCCTTGTGAGGGGTGAGGGAAGGTTATGCGGCCAAATTAATTCTAAGGGCAAAGTCAAGTGATAGCTGTTAAAATGACTTTCTCCTTTCCCCTTGTTAAGAGACACATTTTCTTTTCCACCACATAGAGAAAGGAAACGTTAGTCACATTCACCACACATTGAAACACTTATTTATTGAAAACAAAGATAACCCTTCCTAATGCAGAAAAATAGATAATTTTTCCATTTGCAATGACCCAAGTGCTACTGTAGATCCCAGGACTTCCTTGGCTCTTCCTTTTTTCCTAGTCTAATATCTTGTTTAGCAAAAGAATGTCAGGTTACTGCTTTGATTTCTTGCAGGTGCTCCCTCAGCACCTATTTGTATTAGAATATTGCAGCCTGTTTACTCATCAATTCTCTTCCTTCTCAAGAAATTGAGTCCATTTAAGCAACAATGAGCTTTTGTAAAATAATGTTGGGATGGAGTCCTTTCTCTCTGTTCTTTTTCTGACAGTCTGCTGACAGGCTGGAACTTATTTCTTCTAAATGAATACTTTCCTTTGTCATTGCTCTGAAGAAACAGATCTGAAAGGATGTATTGCAGATATTTGTCTATTTGTCTTCACATCTGAATTCATGGACACACTAATTTCATTTTTAAAAGCTGCAGATTTTACCAGGTGCACTTCTCTCTGACATTCTCATTCTCATTTTTGTCTGGCTTCTTCACCTTTACCAGAGCCCAGTTTTTCCCCATTTCCTCCAAGAGCTCTTTTGAATTGGACAATGGAGGAGCTAATTAGGTTAATACATTATTACTTGCAAGACTTTTTAGTTTACTCACTAAAGGGGCAATTGTAAGTCAAAGCCCCTCTGACCAAGTCTCTTCAAACAGAATAAAGAGGAAGAGGTTTTAATGGAGTAAAGGAAAGGAGGGTTGTACCAGCTGTATGCTGGCAGGAGCTCAGAGAAGGACTCCACTCACACCTCTTCTCTCTGGGTTTTCAAGCTGATTTATGACAGAAAATGGCCAGCCAGTTGCTATGCCACACCTGTAGTAAACTTACAAAGCAAGCAGAATGGTGCTAAGTGTGCACATCAGCTGTGGACAAGGATTAGGACATTATATATCCACTGTTCTGATTCAAAATGAGACCCAGTGTCTGCAGCATAGAAGGTGCCAGAAGACATGAAGCGGTCTCTTAATCATACCTTGATGTTTCTAGCTGAAAACACCTAGTGGAGATAAATATGGTTTGAAACAAAGCTCCCACAGCTGTGAATTGCTCAATTCATCTCAGTGTTCTCCTCTCTTTGAGTTCTTTTGACCCTACAGTACTGCCAAGTGTGCCTATTATTTAGTGTGAAATCTTTTACCTTACCTGTATTTATTTATTGCTTGCCTCCTGAATAGTACCAAAGCAAAATCTGTGTTATCCTTGAGCTCAGGATCTCTCTGACTCAGATAAGCCAGATCTTAAAGCTACCTTGACCATTTACACCCTGAGAGGCAGAAAATGTAATGGTATGAGTTAGGATTTTCAGAGTAATTCCAACTTGAAGAGCATCTTCTATACAATTAGCAAATCTCCTTAACTGGAGAAGAGTTACTAATTCTTTGCAGTGCCTTTCAGGTTCAATTCTACAAAACTATGCATGGTTTCTATGTTCACTTCATATAACTCTCTTTCTAGTGACAGAAAGCATAAGGGAAATGTTCTGTGTTCCTCCAAACTGTACAGTGGGAACTATCAAGTTACTGGAGTCTTTTTCTTTCTCTCTATTTTCATTTTCCCCTTCTTTCTTTTTTTGACATACTGAGTCAAACTAAAGTTCTTGTCTCTTATGGTGTTCTCCTACGCAACTGGGCACATTTTCCCTCAAGGAGAGTAAGAGAAAGACTATGACAAAATCATATCAGGATGTGAGAGCAAGCCTATAGCAGTGCTTCCTCCTCTACAGCTTCCCTTCATCTGGGGCTGGAAGATGGTTCTCCAGCCATCTGCATCTTAGGACACCCTGACTAGGGAATCTGCTTTTACTTCACTTTGCATCTGCCATTGTTATGAAAATAGAATTGCACTGAATTTGGAAGCTGAGGTTTTGTGCTTTGCTTTAGTTGTTGTTGTTTTGTAGCCTTCTGACCTTTTCTGAAGAAAGGTACTCCAGAAGCGTTAGCTGGTCTAGAAGCTAGTAATTGAAAATCTGAGTGTGAGTGTAGATATAGGGGTCTTTTTTAAGTGTTGGATCTGTGAACCAAAAATACAATATCATCATGTAGTAATAGATTAAAATTGTAGACATTTTGGTACTTCCCATGGCAATTGCTTGGGTCATCAAACTAAAGCTTTTTTTAGTGCAGTGTCAAATTTAAATAAGTTATTTTAAAAGTGAATGTTTTGGCCCTTGCTTTTTGCCTGTGTCTTGCTATGGTAAAGGATAAATATCTCTTGATAAAGAGCAGAGTTGTAAGTGATAAGATAGTGCCTGAAGATGACAGCCTTCACTCATTGTAATATGTGTAAAGGAGTACTGTTATTGTCTTAAGTGCTGCTGTCATGTTCAGTTCCTGCTCTCAGAGAAATTTCTGCTCCTTTTAGAGCAACTGACTGACTCAAAGAGTCAGTTTTGCACTGTGAAAATGGGTATGAACTGTGACATTCTGTGGTTCTCTCCAATTTTTTTCTTGGGTCATTAAAAGTTGAAAAGCTTGTTATTGGGGTCCTCCTCAAGTGTGCTTTCAGTGACCTGCTCAGTAGATAGATGACAGGCTGCCAGTTTCCTGAACCCTGTTGGACATTATGAATCTGCTCCTTTTACTGAATGGCATGGGAAACATTCTGGGCTTGTATTGATGACATATTATGAATATTAATGGACTATGGTTGTATGGTTTAGCTACCTTTACTCTAATGTAAGAGCAGAGGGAGTAGGCAATTACCTGCCTGACAGCTGCCAATTTGTATGTTCCTTGTCAGCTTTTCCTGTGGAAACTTGTCCCATATCCTAAAATTACATCTGCATGAGGCACATTATTGCAATTTCCAAAAGGAGTACATGCTCAGTGGCCAAAGTGAAATAAGAGTTTTTATAGCTCTGCTGCACCTTCATGGTGTGACTTAGTGGGATTTATCCTCTTTGTCTAGATAAGCCTGCACAGGCATTTTTAACATTCTGACAATTAAGAGGAGAGAACTAAATTTATCTGTTGTTTAATGGAGAAGAGTCCCTGTGCTAGAGCCTGCTTCTAGTTACAACTGGTTTTGATTTTTATGCTGCAGGTTTCAGTCCCTAGAGCAATAAAATGTTACTCTTTATTTCCCTTAGGAAATAAAGTATCCCACCCACAGCCAAGAAGCTGTGTAAGTGGCACATAAATTTGTGTGGTGGCTGGTTTTCCTAATGGGCTTGGTTCCACTGACTACACACATCATGTCATTAGAATGCTTTCTGTAACCCAGTGTCTTGAATCTTTTCTAGATAATGCAAGGAACATAAAGCTGTATGTCTTATCACTAATGATAGGTACCCAGTGATGTCCCTGAGTCCATTTCCAGGTCACCTGTCATGCTTTTTTCGCATGAGGTCTAGTGAAAACAGTATAATATTTTGCTTTCCTGATTCAAGAAAAAAATCTGACATGTAGCATACTGATTTATTAATAAGGTTATCTCATTCTGCTTTAAAGTGATACTGATTACTGTTACTATTGTTAGTTCTCTCTGCCTCTTCTTTTTCTTTTTTCAACTTAGTGTCCTCAGCATTGTTCCTTGGAATCTGTTAGCTAGCAGTGTCACTCAAAGGTCCTTATTTCAGGAAAATTTAAATATATTGAGGTCAGATTCATGATTCAGTTCTATCTGGAGAAGATTGAAAAAAAAAAGAAGTGGTACAGACAATCATGCATAATAACATAGTACTGTTTTTTTAAAATAATACATCACTGGTTATTCCACTGTTAATAAGAAAAAGGGAATTCAGAATTGGATACAGACCCAGAATTATGGCAGGGGTGTCAATTTTTCTGGACTGGTTTATTTGTCGTGTTTGATGCCTGTAAATAAACATCTTAAAAATGTTTTAAGTAAATAAATGTAGGGAACCAAGGAAAACAAATGGAATTTCTGCATTACCCTACTTATAAATATTGCTAAGTGTTTTCAAATTAAAAGCATTAGCCAACGTATTAGAAAAACAATATTGTTTCAGTTACTCCTAAGATCACTTTAAATTTTCTATCTTTTGTAGTCATTTAAGACTCCTTTTTATAAATTGCCTTTAGCCCTTTTTATTAGCTTTGGCTATAGCTATTGGCTCTGTTAATGAATTTTATTTGTTTCTGCTTGTGTCCCAAAACCAAATTACTGTAACTAATGTACCACTGTAACTTTTCATAACTGTTCCTGAAAGGGAAAAGCAAGTTCATCAAGTCAAAATATTAACACTTTTATGTCCTATTAAATAACAACCCAAAGAAAATTGTGCTGCTGTCTACAGGACTCAGCATTAAACCTATGAAATTTAATGTACTGTAGCAGATTGAGATTTGACACAATTTCCCTCTGTGGAAATTGTCTTCACTGTCAAAATACCCATACTAAGCAGCAGAACTGGGAGAGACCACAACAGGAATGAGCCCCATTTGGAGCATATGTTACTGTTCCAGCAAGTCAAGTTTAGTAGCAGGTTTTTAAAGTAGTCTAGGTTGTGCCCAGAAAACTTTAAGGCTGTCTATGTGGTTATAGAAATTTTGCAATTCCTTCATGTTTAACAAGCTGTCTCATGTATTTTTCATTCGTGAAGCTCTTTGGCTTTCCACATAAATAGACTTACTGAAGTATTAGGGAAATAATGAATGGTTGTTCCATCAGCTTTGAGTAAATATGCAGGTGTTACAGTAATTGATGAAGAAAGAAAATGGCTTTCCAGCTCATGCAGCAGTGAAAAATGTGATTGTACACAAGAGCATTGCAGAAATTAGAGTAAACGTAGCAAATGTTTGATTAAAATTCTATTTTCTCCAACCAAATCAACCAAATCAATATGTTCCATGCCAATATTTTTTTGCCAATGAGTACATTTCTCTAGCTCTGATTATGCTGGGCAATAGCACTGAGTAAAATTAACTCAGTCATCTACAATGAGCTTACAATCTAAATCGCTGAAAGAGGTTATATTGTTTTAGGCTTTACAGTATACAGCATTGCTTCCCATTAATTTTGAAGAAATGCTTTTAGAAATGCATTCTTACATATCGCTGCAGTACCGACTGCAACACAGGAGAGAGCCAGAAGTCTGTGACATGCAAACAAGGCAGAAATTGCTGCAGATTTGAGAAGGGTAAAAAGTAAACACACTCCATGAATAGTGAAGGATGATATTGCTTATCCACAAAGGGTGATATTGCTTATGTATGAAGGCTACTGTGAATACTTCGAGCAAACTTACCCAACTACTTATGTGTAAGACACAATATTGTCTTCACTGTCATAATACCCATACTAGAATACCAGACAGGAATTTTAGCTGTCTTGCATTTTGTCTTCCTTTACCTTTCACCTACGTTCAGGCCTTCCAAATCATGGCAAGTACGTTTGGAGGCAGTGGCTCCTTACTGGCCCCACTTTCTTCGTGGAAACACATTAAAGAGAGCAAATACTAAACTTAACTGAAAACAGCAAAGACAAAAAAAAAGTGTAGTTTAAGTTTGAATTGAATTAATTAAAGGAAAAAAAAATCACATCTTAATAGTTTAAAGTTTTGCCTTTGTTCTGTGTTTATCAGAATAATTTGTGTAAATAGTTTTGCACCATATTTTGTTACTTAAGCTCTAAATTTGAACTTATGCAAAATATTATTTTTCAATTATTTATTCTATAAGCAAGTCTTCAGAGATGCTTGTGTATGTGCATGTATTTTATTTGTAAGTTATATTATACAGATGATCTATTAGCAGTAATGATAAATTATCTCATCTAGATTGTCTGGCAGAGTCAGGGGTCAGGACCATCACTGGAATAAAGATGATTTTTGTGCAGTTTGGATGTTAGTTAAAATAGACTACTTACCATCAGATTATCCTGAGATTGGTAAAATATAGTTCACACTTGCTAATTTTGTGAGACTCAACTCGTGTTAGGCACACTAAAATTAATGCAGAGAGCCACCAGCAAACTCAGCAGGAAATGAGGAATTAATGTTCTCTATTTATAAAGCCAAAGAAGCATTTCTATAAAGTCAGATCTTGCTACTAATTTTTTAGCCCTTTCATACAGTTTTCTTGACCTGGCACAACAAGGTGCCCGGTCAAGAAAATTGTATGCAAGGGCTAAAAAATAGGAATTTTTAACTATTACTGATAGTAATTTTTAACTATTAAAATTACTTTTTTAAAGCTATTTTTAATTACGTCCTTTCACATACAGTAATGTCTAAATGAGAGATGTTTCAAAATACACTGCTTGCTTTATTTCATCAGTTAAAATGAACATGTTTACATACTCTTTCTTTCTGCATGTTTAGCTTCATTTAGTGCACAGTGACCTATTTAATTCAATATTCTTTTGAAATCCTCTGTGGATACATTGACTCTACTTCTATCTTATCAAAATCTTTGGTGTAGCAACATCCTAGCCTACAAATACCTTATTAGAATATCATCACTACAATTCCACAGCAGTTCTAAGACTTTTCAGTCTGACAGATTAGCACATAACATAGCAGTGTGTTTTGTCATCTTTTAGCCAATTAAAAAATTATTTCTATTGTTTGAACTACAAACCATGCATACTTCTGTCATACCAACCAACTAGATTTCCAATCAGCAGAGTATGGCAAGTCTTATTTTTCTCTGTCTCATAATACTGTAAAACAAAAACCCTTTATATAATCAACTGCATAATTTTATCAGTGTCTATCAGAGAAATCTGTGTGTAAAACCCAATCTGAAGGCTAAAATATTGACAATGAGAAGGATGGCTAATTGTTCTATTTTATTCCTCAGTGTCATGAAAAGTGAAAATTGCTTCATTGCACCAATAGTTTCCAACACCTCAATTTTTAGTGTAGGGGGTATCTGCCTTTCTGAGGCTGTAGGCCTTGGGGTAACTTTGTTCTTGGATGGTGTTTCTTATTCTGTAAACAGGCAAGCAGTGACCCAGCTGGACAGCAGCTCTCAGGTGGTCCACAGAACCTTTACTACCTACTTGCAATTAACACATTAATGCTACAGTTTTAATTTGGAAGTTAGATTTGTCTATGGTCCAGGAAGTTTGGAAAGGACTGATTTTTAAATCATTAAAAGATACAAGATGGAGATTGAACATTTATGGTACATTTTATATTAACTTTATAGCACTATGTTCTTCCATGTGGTGAAGTATGTTTTCATCTCTATGAATAAAGGCAGACTGTCAGGTTTATCCTGATACATTTATTTCTTTAGGAGCTATTTCAACAAATTATTTTATATTCTATTTGCTTTCTTCAATTTCACAAGTCCATCAGATTATAAACATGATTTTTATTTAGGCTCCCTTTCTTCTCCCCTGGTCTGTTCAATGTCTGTTCAAATTGTTTAAAATATGAGTATCCAAGCAAATTTTAGGAATAGAAGATGGACAAAAGAGGCAAGTGTTTACTGTTGGTTAACTTGGTAATTTTGAGTCCCCCTAAAGATGAATGGGGCCTTTAAGCATATAGTATCACCTCTGTGATGACTGCCAGGTGGATGCTCCTCAGAGGCATGTTTCAAGGACTTCTGGTGTCTTTTAGCCCTTTTACATAGTTGGGTCACAATGGTTCCTCTGCTAGTGATCCTCTCTGCCCATCAGCTTCTGAATCACGTTAAATTTGTTTGGACTGTAGCCACACAAATCCATATTCTGGTTTAATAGATTTGTAGATTTTAAGTTTAGAACATGTAATTAAGGTAATTTAGTCTGATATCCCATGTGTCATAGACCATTGTATTTTGCACATTTGCGTTTGTATCTCTCCTGAAATCCCATAATCTGGCAAAGCATAACTATTTGGCAAAATCAAAACTTTCAGAAAGACACTGGATTTGTATTGGGAAGTCACAAAGGAGCTGTCAGTTTTCTTTCTAGTTAGTTCTAGGAGGTTAATCAGCCATCTTCTTACAAAATATATGGTTCTTCATTGCTTCATCTGTATTTGGATTTGACTGGCCTCAGCTTCCAGCAGTAGTTCTCATTAAGGGTTTCTCCACTAGATTATAGCATCATGTACTATCCATGGGTTTTTTGTCTTGGTTTGTTTGGGTTTTTTTCTGATGACAGTGCTTATCCTTTGAAATCAAGTTAGTTCTCAGTCTTCTTTTTCAATAAGAGTAACAAATTAAGCTCTTCAATTCATCACTGTAAGATTTTCTTCAGGCCTCAATCTTTCTTGTAGATCTTTTCTCTCCCCCATCCAGTTTCTTTACGTGCCTTTAAGACTAGGGACACTACACAGATGTGGATTTTCAGTGTCAGTATTGGAGCTGCTGTAAACAAAGCTGAAATAGCTGTGTTTTTCCAGGATCACTATGATCATTTCTGCAAATTTAAATACCCATAATACTGCATATTTTTTCAGCTAAGAGCTCATGTTTCCCTTTTGTATAACATATGACTTTGGACCCAGATGTTCTTTCATTGCTTGAAAAAAACCCAGTCTTCTGAAATCTTTGTTATTAGGTGACCCACAGAGTTTATTATGATTCACTGAGGACCCTCACTGAAACAGGAACCTCACAGAGGACCCATACCACTGCAGTTTTTAATATCTGTTTTTTCCTACCCATTTTCAGACCAAAGGTGTAACAGGATGATAAACTCTTGTCTAGAAAGGAAAGGATCTTCAGAGATTTAATGATAGTGCCAAGAGAATGTCAGGGTAGATCTGCATAATTTTGTATTGGAAAAGAAGAGATGCTTATAGTTCTAGATCCAAGCCAGCCATCATGCTCTGTGTTCTATTGACCTGTAAACCCACCAGTATTAAGCCACTATTAATATTTATGAACCACTGAAACCATCTTCTCAAAATGTAATTCTTTTCTACTGGATGGCAAGAGAAACAAATTTTCACATTTTCTTATTCAAGATGTTTCACTAAGTATACTGCCCCTAATGCTTCAAGGTGACCTTAAAATTCCTAAGTCTCTGATTTTTTCACTTCATGCTATCTTTTCGTGTCTAAAGTTGTATCTAAGATGTATTTCCATAAAATGCTTCTTAGAAGTGTCAATTCTCTACCAGAAATCTTATAGTTAAGCCACTCGGATGATGTATCTAGAGCTAACCCGATTAAATGTTTATAGGATTAGGCCAGAGATCAAATATGCCATAACATAGCACAAGGTAAATTACATTGTCTCAGTTTACAAGGATTTACAGCACTTCATGAGTTTTCTGTATTTTGCAGTTACCCTACTCCCTCTTTGACTGAGGAAGTTTAAAAACTAAAAACTATAAAATAATAAAGATGATATAAAGTGATACCAAAAAATGGTGGGGAAGTTGAAAAGCACGGCAGTCCTTGCTGTGGGGAAGATTTTCCAAACCATATGAAGAAGAAGGGAGTGAGATGACTAAAGAAGTTTACAGGGAAGTAGACAAAAGGATAAAAATCCTAGTTCTAATGAATTTCATGCTCTGTGAGCATGTTGGGAAAGATTGTTTGCTGCATGAGGTTGTGAGGTTTGGGACAAGGAGTAAGGAACTTAACTATCTAAAGCATACTAATGGAATGGAGTACCAGCTTTCATTTGCTAGCTCTTCCATTAGAGTTAGGGACAAGAGATATATGTTATACAGGATATGTTGCAATATGGTTTAGTCCCTTTCTGCTTGTCAATATAATTTGACTGGTATTTTATTACAATTTATTCTATTTTCTGTAAAATAATGTAGAAAGATACAAGTCTAAATAAGTGTACTTGATGGAAGAAAAAAATATTATAGACCAGAAAATATATTCAATTTTTATTAATTTGCAGTGAAAACAAGAGGAAAAATATGGAATTAAAAACTTCTGTGTAATCCTTTTATAATTAATCAAATAATTTCATTATTTGATCTTTGTGTACTTGTTTTGTTCAAGAACCACTTTGTCTGAAATATATCCACATTTGAACTAGTAAATGACAGTATATTTCATATAATTATGGTTAAGTTTTTAAACTTTAAACTAGCTTTCACATGTACTGAGATTTGAGAGGAGAGCCCTGTTTATTGTATCAAGTCATCACTTGGTAGATTAATAAAGGGAGAATTTCAGATATTAGCATTTGTTTAATAAACAAGGTTGGAGAATAAAGGAAATTGGGAGAAGACTTTATAAATCTGCCAACCTAATCCAGACAAAACATAGCTATGTCAATCCAGAAGTATTTGGATACCTGTTTAAAATTCAGAAAACACTCAGAAAAAATTCTTTGCAGAAACAAAAAACAGGTGATTTCTTGGAAGAGGGACACAGCACTTTGTATTTGGGGTTCTTCCTGGAATTATCACAGCCTTTCCTGAAGATTTTCTTTTTCTATTTATTATTGAAAAATTGATTACTCAGTATTTCAGCTCAAACAGCAGGAATGAAATTTCTGGTGTTTTTTTTTTTTTCTGTGTTCCTGAAACTTGAATTATTCCAGCTATTGCCTTGCACATATATAACAGTTGTGCACCAGAGAACCCAAAATAACAGCCAGAAGATCAGAGTGCATTTTGCATGGGTTCATTAAAAACTGTTAATATTCAGTAGGGATTATTTAGATAGCAGTTCTTATCCACAATGTCTTGTCACCAGTCAAGAGTCAACACTTGATAGAAGAGGCTCTAAAATCCCTTGTTACTGCAGAAGGAGCAGGTCCATTTAGCACTGGAATAAACCCTCTCCCCAGGCAGGTCATAAAAAATCATGGTATCGTACAGGAGGGTGCCAGATCAAAGCACAAGTCTCTTCAGTGCCACATCCCACTTGATTGTGAGTGGCACTTTCCTTTTTGTCTTTTATCCCAGCACTTTCCTGCAGAGATTTTTACTCAGCTCTGGCTTCTTGCTGACACAGCCAGTCTGGCTCACTCATTGTTTCAGCACTTTCCATCATCAGTCACAGCTGTGCAGGGTGAGTATACATGCTGCTAGGCAGAATGCAACACTACAGTCATCCAAATGAATGCACAGGGTGCAGAGCAATGAATATTCAGCACTTCTGCCACCTGTATTGAAACAGGGACATCTCCTTGTCCACAGTCCCATTTCCACATTACCTTCATCTGGTAAATAAACACCTCTTGCTCCAGGAGGAAAGGGGAAGAAAAAAGAATAAGTGAGCATATTGAATTAAAGCTTTTTTTTCCCCCTTTCCTCTGATATCTATTTTATAATCTAGATGGAGGGCAATATCTAGCTCTTTCTTGCACTAGAATCATTCCTCCAAACTAAATTTTTAAATATCTTTAATTACACTTAGTGAAGGTAAGACATGAGTGCTGTTTTAATATTCTAGATGGTCTTGCGGATTAAAATTAGATTTATACATTTGCATAATAAAAGTAATGTTGTGAAAGAAAGTAGTTTGAGCATGTGAGAGGTAATTGCATTGTATGACTTGCCTTGGGCAACCCTTATTGGATTGAACTCAGCACCAGCCATTATACTGCTGGAGCATTTTGTAGTTTTATGTTGCAGTGCAATAGAATTTAAATTTTATGCACAATTAGTTCTGTATTGATGTATAGTTTGTAGGTAGGGTTAAGTTATAAAACTGAGTGTAAGCCTCTAATGCAGCTTTTCCTGTGGTGGAAGGGAAGGAAGCATTAAAAAAAAAAATCAAGTTGGTGGAGGGAGGGAAATTTGTGCTGGGCAGTGCCTCTCCAGTACAATATTTCATGCTCCAGCTCAACATGAGTATTGACAAATCATCTAACTGCTTTAATGACACGTCTTAAATTTGAGTTTCTCCCCTACCATTTGCCTTTACACACTACAGTATTTGAGAACAGAGATGAAGCTGAGGTATTTATGAGTGGAGTGTATAAAATGGAAGGCTCTCTTTGCTGCTGTGATGTCTCAGAATATTTTGAAATATTCTTTCACAAGCTGACATGGCTATAAAATGACCCAATCAAGTGTGACACAATATTTTACACAGTATGCAGATTTAGGGACAAATAGTCAGTTTCCTTCTTCATTCTAATGAGTTTTAAGTTAAAAAAAAAATACCTTCTAAGAAGGTAGATATCCTTACAGCAGCCCCAAAGAATTTATAACACACTCAGTCTCTCAAATAAATCTATCATCCTATGCAGGAGAGGGGCAGAGTCAGAATGCTCATCTATCTGTGAAGTCTCATGATTCAATTTTTTGAAGCTATCCTCATGACTCCAACGAGCCTCCTCTCTGCCAACTGCCCTCCTGACATGAGACCTGCCACATCACTGGAGGTTTCTAATGGTGAGCCAAAAAAATTACATGCAGACAGTTGTCTGAACATTCCTAGTCTTCCACCTTTTATGGTTTTTAAATACTACCATTTAAATTAGTGTTGTTATTGTTCTGGTCTTACGGTCTTCATGCTGCACACCTCTGCTTCTGATTCCCCTTATTTCCTGAGACAGTAAGTCTTCTCACTGCTTCTTGCTGATCACACTTTCCTTAAACATTCTTTCACTGGTGTTTTTTTAATTTTCAAATAGACTTAATCTGGAGTGAAGAGTATTCTGAGATTAGAATTTAAATGCACATGGAAGTTCCTTTTGAAATGCATGATTGAAAATAGTGGGTTTGAGACAAGAAGTTGATTGTCCCAGCAGGGAAGAGTCACATTTCCATTCTAGATGTGGTTTATTGCATTCCTTAAATTAAATCTGACCTCTGTTACTCTGCCTTCCTTTATCCATTATGACTTTTACAGCAACTCTTCACCTAAGTGCTTTATTTACTTCTCCTGTGACACCAAAGTTTAAGGGTATGCTTAGATGGGAGTGATGTGTTCAGAAGTAAAAACATCCTAAGTCATTCATATGCACCCTCTCCCTTCACATCAGCCCTTCTTACCCCTGCACCTTTTTTACTACCTGTTCAGTTGCATTGGTACAGTTCTTTCTGAGTTCAGGAAGGAAAGCAAATCACTATTTTACTTAAGCAAAGCAAGAAAGCATATGTGATCTGAATGTTTCCATGATCAGGTTTACAAGTGGTTGGATTGGCATGGCTGAGAGGATAATGGACTGGAGAAACCCATTCCTTTAGCCTTGCTACTGCCATTGCTTCATGCAGTCAGTCCTTGGAGAAGTCTACACCACATTGTATACACCAGTTGTATTGGTCCCCATCAGGACCAACTATTGAATGAATTTCTCTTCTGGGATACATTTGTACAAGGAGATGTAATCAGCATTATCATTGGAAATATTTGATAGCACTTCACTGAAAAGCCAGTTGGAGAGCACTTGGCTTGCCTGCTTCTGTGAATTTTCTGGATAAAGGAATGCTTAAAGCTTGAGGTGCTGTCTTGGGAGAGTTCATCAATTTATGGGAAAATCCCTGTTTATTCAGACACAGAAGAAGCTGATGTGTTTTGGCTCATTTTGTTTTCATGCTCATTTTGTTTTCATGCATGCTTTTGGGGACCATTCATCCCAGAATATTCCTTTACTCAAGGCTGTAATTCTAGCAATTTTCCTATTCCCAAAACTGTATTCAATAGACTTACCTTGCTGCCCCTCTCTCACATTGCACTTATATGCACCATTTTTTGACAGTAGAGCCAGTTTCAGGCATGCCTCAAATATTTGTCTCTGGATCCCAGGTCCCAGCTCCTAGCCACCTCCAGAAGTGAAGCAAGACAACATTTTTAGGGCTGCATTGAAATGTAAATTAGAGGAATTAGCTGGGTTGACTCCAACAGAGTTGTGATGACAGATTTGCAATGTTCTTTTTAATATGGACAGTTGTCTTATGTAATTCATGATGTCTGCTCACAGCAAGGAAAAGATGTTGTGTGGGATGGTGTTTTTCACTTTTCCCAGTTATCTGTTCCACACCCAACCCTTCAGAGAACAGTAAACAGGAAAGCTCCTCCACTAACACCTGCTGGTAGAATTGCCTTTGCTTTGCGCAGTCCTCTCTGCTTTGTTTGGGTGGGAGAGCAGTACTGTGTCAGTAGCTCCTTCAGAAATGAACAAATTTTTTCTTGCACACCTTTAAAAAAGTGGATATTTTCACAATCTATTAACTTTATTGTGAGGATAACATTAAGGGGACAAAGGAAGAGAAAATTTTTCTCATATCTTTTTAGACCATTAAGGATATGATGAAACTCAATTGTCCTTCAAATTTTGGATGATCTTTAAAAACCTGTCTTTTAGAAAAATGGCCAGAAGGAAAGCAACTTAATTTCATTTTATTGTGTATTTTGACAAGATAATGATGAACTTAATGGCACCCAATTTTAATTAGGTCCTTCAAACCCTAATTGCATTATAAATTCATTATTAATTATTATCTCCATTAAACTGAAATTTTCCAGTGGCCAATTTGGGGGATACAGGTTTTGAAGTGCTATTAACATTTAAAATTATAAAAGAAAACATGGATTATGTGAAATGGCCATTGGAATAGTCACCATTTTGTCTTGGTAGCACCATTGGGAGTGAAAACGATGCAAGTGCAGTGTGCTATAGCAAGCACACTGTCGCCAGATTACACCTTACTCACTTTCAGGAGAGGTAATTATATTTAAGAAATATTAGCAAAACTGCTTTAACTTGCCAGTCTGAGGTCTTTGTGAAGTTTCTGTGCTAGATTACTGCATTATCCAGCACTGTACAAAAGGAAATTTAATGTATACAATATCATGACTTCATAACCTATCTACAGGGTTGAGTAGGGAAAAAGGGAGAGGAACTACTGGGGAAAGAGGCAACATCTGTGAAGACTCATTCTGTGGTCTGACCTGTGGGGGTTAAAGCAGAGAATTATTGTTTTTCTACGGGTAGCTGAAAGAGAATTCAAGGTCATGATACATAATGAGAACTTTCCCTCTAAAAATAGCTTAAAGATCAGTCAAGTACCATTTTTGAAATAATCATCAGAATTTGGAAAATACACTGACATTTGGAATTATTTGGTAGCATTCCAACATTTGATTAGGGAGCTTTGGAATGACAAATGAATGTTCTATAAAAGCATCAGCTGAATATGTGGATGGTTTTACTGAAGTGAAGTGTGTGTTTTTCACATGTGGATATTGTGATTAATATTGAAATAAAAAAGTAAGATAATGCAGATTTTTTGCTCATTGGTAAGCATAGCTTACTCTGTGAGACTCTAAGGATAATATTTCTATTTTGAATATACTCAGTTTTCTAAATTTCTAATTTTAAAATTTTAGTGTTATAATAATGGTAATGTATTTAACGTTCAATGCTAATTATACAGTTATGCACCCAATGACATTTCTAAGCTGTCATAACACTACAGTTATAATTGAACCAGGTAAGGTATAAATTTAGGAAACTTGCTCCTCAGACAGAGTCAAATCTGTTGCTTTTCTGCTGCAGGCTAAGCTAAATCATTGAAGATCTATATAATTTTATTTTCTTTTTTGAATTTTCCCCTTTCCATGATTGTGAATTGTCTAAAAACTACTAAGAGCCTTTGTTTTTTGAATTTTTGGAAAACTGCTTTTACCAACTTGATTCTTTGTAGGCCTTATAAGCAGTATTGTAGAAGTATTTTGTATTTCAAGTCTGAAGAGTTTTGATGGTTTACATGATATATATTTTTATCCAATTGTATAACAATAATTTTATAATGGATCTTTGAATGAAACTGCTTACACTAATAATTTAATTGTTTTTTCATTGTATATCTAAACTTGTGTATCTAAAATATTTATTTTAAAAGGTCCGTTTTTGCAAGAGTAAGTGCACTCTCCTGAATTATGGAGATGATATCTTTTCTTCTAAAATCAAGCATTGCAAATAGAAAAATTCAGCAATAAATATATGTGTAAACTAAAACATGAGAAATACAGCTAAGGCATCTAGAATCAATCTTTATGCAGTCACTTGGTTACATAGTGCAGTGGCCATTCCATTTAAAATTTTCAAATAATCCTGGCAAATTTAAAGCTCTGGCAGTGTCATAAATAATGACATTGCCCAATTCCCCTCCTCACCACAAAAAAAAAAAATCCAAAAAACAAAGCAACAGGCTTGAGTAAGAGAGCAGATTTTTATAGGCAGTATAGGTTATGTAAAGGTTGTGTCATTGTGAAAGCATGCATGTAGAACAGAAGTTAACATTGTTTTAAATATACAATTTTAAACAGGTTCATATGCTGCCCCTTGACGTCCTGCTTTTCAGAAAAGGTATATGAGTTCACCTGTTGGGAAAATGAGTATTTCTAATAGGATGTTGCTTATTCTGTTTGGAAAGTGGGCAGATCTGCTATTTTACTTACAAATACATTAGCACGAGCATTCACATGATTACCGAGCATTAAGTATTTCTGCAGTACCCTTGGCTAACAGTACATCACTTCTTTCCAGCTATGTGTGCTGTGTGCATTCCCTTCGCTGTAACTCCTTGTGTTATCATTTACCTTTTTGAATATTTTCTTCTTTTTAGAAAGGGAATGAGAGCTGAACCCCTTGAGTGTGTCTAATGATAATATTCCATGCCCTCAGGGCAGTGTTAAGGAGCTCTGTGTTGGAGCTGCCACAGTCCTCCACAAGTACTGAAATACTCAGTGAAGCATACAAATTTACCCTCCTTTTACACTGGTAATTATGTGTGGTTTATACATTTAAACATTGTGGAACAGAATAGAAAGCTCAAAAATAAAAACTAGAAGTTTAACTTTTGTTTCTTTTAGGAAATTAGCTGTCATTTAAACTGCTTCTAAGATTTGATGCTACTACATATCTGCTGTCCAGGGGAAATGAAGCCCTTATTAAATCTAAACTTACAAACTTTTTCTCTTTATTAAAACCTTCCACTATAGGCAACTTAATGTTAACAATTTGTAAGGGAAGATAATAAGTCCTAACTAAATTTAAGTAATGATTTCCAAAGTAGAGCCATAAATCTACTGTACTTGAAGTTCATAAGGTCTCAAAGGAAAGGGAACTTATGGCCACTGAAATGAATAATTAACAAACTACTAGTAATTCATACTGTTATTAAGACTGGTAATTTCTTTGATAGAAGCCTTTGAGTTTAGTCATTAAAACAATTGAATGGTAAGCTAATAGAGCAGTTCATACACAAGAAGATTTAGCATATCCAATGATTCTCTTTCCTCCAGCTCTCACAATTATTGTAAATCTTTAGTGTTTTATTCCTCAGGACATAACATAAATCAAAACCTAGATTTCTGAAATTTTCACCCCAGAAAGTAAGGTTATACATAATTTCACCAATAGGACGTGGCAGATAGCAAATTATGTTTCCACTCTTTGCTTGGACGGAAATTTTCTTTGAAAAGCATTTACCTTTTGCTATAAGCACCACATCTGTATTGTCTTTTAAAAATACCTAACTCTGCTTCTGTTTCAGGACAATGAGAGCTTAAACTTTGCTTTCAGTGAGTTAAATAGTGAGTTAGTACTAACTCCAGGGGAGTAACTGATCACTTTCTAGTCCAGATCCATTCTTGGGCTATAACACTAGAGATCCATAAGGGATCTTTTGGTTGCTAACTAGGAACTTTTTCCTGAACTAAGGGAACTTTTCATGTGTGGTGTTGAGCAGAAGTAGGAAGCTTTTTCCGCAGTTTTGGCCTTGGTATCTAGAGCAGTGAATTCGAAGTGAAAAGTCAGGGAGCCAGGCACATGAAGGCTGCCTATCACTATGCTGGGGAGTTTCCAAACCTCCAACCCAGGCATCTGCGTGCAGAAAGCCTTTGGGAAATGGTTCCTGACATGTTATTTCTCAGATACTATTTTAGTACAGTCTTTGGGTCCTGGTATATTTATGACCCTTTCTGATAATTTATATAAATTACCACTGTATTTTTTTAATGGTGGAAAACTGTCCAGTGTGTCACCTGTCTTTCTATAGGAAGACTTCAACCTGTTTCACAAAAACAAATTTCTATTTCTTGATCTCCTAGAATTTGTCTATCAATTTCCAGGGGTTTTGTCTGACTTTCATTGACCCAGCAAAACTGTCTGTATTGGTAGTCCTGATAATATTGATGTAGCACCAACAGACTGTTAGACCTGCTGGAGCTCCCTTTGGTAGGTTTATCCTCAGGCAGATTAGGCCTTTGCTGAGGCATAACTTCTGACAAAAGCAAAGAAATGTCTGTGTCCAGATTTGCACTTTCCTTTAGTTAAGCTGAGGTTCTGACTAGTTTGACAGTTTTTAGCAAACATTGCAAAGACCATTCAGGCAATTTTAAGCCCAAATTGCTCACAATGCTGTCTCTTTTCTACAGAGACTGACTCAACTGGTTTAGGTTATCTGATGTCTTTGAAGGGCGGAATGAGTCCCACTGCTTTTCAGGTGTGCAGCTGGATCAGCTGTGTGCAGACCTGCTCTGCACGCCAATGAATTGTCATAACCGGCAGGAGGTAATCCTCATAGGATTACAACTCCTGTTTCCTCCACTTCTGATCTTTTGGGATCTCATAGTTTGTTGGATCTTATTTTGTGCATTTGGCATCGTGTTATTTATTCCATCTTAATAGTTAAGCCATTATGACTTAGGACAAGGACAATTTAAGTTTAATGGTGATTCCAGCAGGCATTTGCTTTTAAAACGCTAAAGTCACTTCTAAGTACCAGCCAGAATTTGTCCTTAAAATTTTTTCCAACCTTCATTTAATCCCTCTATTAGACCTGAACTCTCCTAATAGACTTTCTCCAGTCTGGCACAGGCTGAAAAACTGACCACATCTGATCAGCAGAAATTTGTTTCCAAGCCTAAAACATCCTCTCTTTTCCTAAAAATTCTGAACGAGTGAAATTGAATTTCTACTACACTGACCCAGTGTGTAGGTAAAAAGACAATTATAGTAACAGCTTCATAGTCTCTTTAAATGTTTCAGATCTTTCACACTTGACTATATCCTGAACTTTCCACATAAGAGTTTGGAGGGGTTTGGAGACCATATTCAGCCATGTGTTAAAATATTGAAAATAGTTTAGATTTGGGGAGAAGGTTTCAGTCCCATTTCTTTTTACTTATCTAGATATTGATGCACATAAAATTATTCTAGTAGTCTTCATAGGAATGGTCTTGACTGAGATGATAAAACACTATTGAAATAAATTCTGCTTTGCTTCACACATTAAGAAGTGTGAATTACTTAAGTCTGAAGATTACTTAAGAAGTAATCTTTTAGGTATTATTGACAAGGGAACAAAAGAAAGGCAAACTTTCAAAATTATTTTAACTGCCTGGCTCAAAACTTTGCAAAAACACAGCATCCCTCTATAAATTTCAAGCTTTCTCTGAGGATTGTGACAGGATTATGCCATATTCAGTCAATAGTTTGCCTCATCACTTCCAAGGCCTTCATGCCCAGCTCAGCAAGGCCTTGATGTTACAAAGTCCTTTGAATTTTACCTAAAGGGAACTAAAGCCCTTTCACACTCCAGTCTTGCTTTTTGTTTCATTTGACATTACTCAATAGGTTTTGCTAAGTCTAAATTAGAACAGTGTCTAATAGCTGTCTGATTGCATTCATCATTTCTGCAGCTTGACAGGTCTGCAGCATGAAGGTCACATCAAATCCCAGTTCACATAAGGCAAAGTCCTGATTTATTTCTGTCCAGAGCTCTTGTGAGGCAGCCACAGCCCCCTGGACTTCTTTACACATAAATGCTGTGGATTATTGATTAGAATCATACTTCTGAATGTAAGGGCTAGATTTACTTAGTTTAAGTCTTGGGGTACTCACTTTGCTGTATATTGATAGGGGGGTTTCTATTTCTTTTTTGGGGGATGAATATTTCATTTTCTTTTTGCTGTGTTTTCATTCCACACATTTAAATCCATTATAAGTTTATCATTACTGATTGACTTTAGGTCAGTGATATGCCCTTCCAAAAATATTTCCTTTTAAATATTTATTAGTGTATTACCTTGTGGTGATACAAATGTGGTTTCATTTAAAAAATCATATATGATGCACATGAAAGGGAATTTAGACATACAAAGAAATGTTTGCACATTCTTTTCTGCAGAGACTGAACAAGTGCTTTCCTCAGTGATAGGTAAACCTGTATGTTTTGTATAGATAAGAGATTCAGAAATATTATGCGGCTCACATTTGTATTTGGTGATCTCCATTTACCCTTTTCTACAACAGCAGTTTCTTTATCTTTTTAAATGTTGACATGCTGTCATGGAGCACATCCAGGGCCCTCATCAGAGTGCGAAATTGAGGTGACATCATGCAGTCAGCCAAGATTTCCCTTGCTGGCTGATGGCACAGAGCAGTGGAGCTGCCATCAGAGACTCCAGGGAGTGACGAGTAGAAAAGGGGTGTCTGTTAAAGGCACGCCGAGCAGTCTCTTAATGCCAAAATGTATTTAAAACACTGCACTTGGCAGAAATGAAAATACTCCACAGGCTGCTCTGAATCACACCATAAGATAAATTAGCCTCTGTTTGGCTGTAGAGGTTAGGGGTGGAAGGGGCAAGGCCCGTACCTCTTAATACCTCTCTTCATTTCCAGTCCTCCTGAGTGGAATTGTACATTGTGTGATGCACAAATGTTAATATATGTCACTGTTAGAAAAATTGCATGTGAAATATGGAGAAATGAAAAACACTGAACACAGACCCTGCAGCTATCACTGTCAGCTGGATTCCGCAGAGGATCTTGAGTGATAGGTCAGCCAAAATTCTTCTTAGAGGCAAGGATCTTGTCAACACTGAGTGTACTGTCAGTCCAGCTATTTAAGTTTGTTATTATTTCTCATAAGTCAAGGACTTGAAGATGTTTTTTACTGGTTTTACTTAGCCTAACCTGTTCTCTCTGAGTTCTCAAAGGACACTGCAGCAAGTTGTGAGTTTGCTTCATCTACTTCTTTAACTATCCTGAGATGGTGTTTGGGAAACCGTGCTCATGGAACACCACTCCATGGTTGAGAGGACTAATGTTCTTGTCAAAACCACCTATACTTACATCTGGATCATATCTATTTTTATCTGATCTTTGACACTTCTCCAAAAGGATTAATGGAAATAGCCCCAGAAATGCCATCTCTTCATGTGTGCTTACAGACCCTCCAACCCTTTTGATATTCCCAAGATTACACATATTGGACAGCTCCTGTCCTTGCAAACCAACATGGGCAAGGACAGAGCTCATTTCTATGTGCTCTAGCAATTTTTCAGTGGTCTCATGCTTCTGAGAAGAAGCACATGAGCTATGTGTCTAGCATATGTGGCGAGGGGCTGCTTTTGTCACTTTCATGTTTGCCACCAATTCTTGGTCAAATTTTTATCTGTTAATAGTTTTTTTCACATATGTCTTCCTACTAAGCAGTATAGCACTCTACCAGCAAAGTGGCCATGTTTCTTCCCTGCAGAGGGGCCATTTACACCTGGGAGATGTGCACTCATCTCTTCTGTTTTTGGATGTCTCCCCACATACTGTATCAATGAGGGGTCTCGGTGGGGTCTCTCTGATTACAGCTGTGTCTCAGCACAGCCCCCTTTTTCTGCATCATTCCTTGTGTCAGTGGGATGCTGGTAGCTGCAGCTGCCTCAGTGCAACCCATCTGCTTTCTGGCCTTGTTTCTCAGGAAAATATTGGCCACAGTCCCACAACTGTAGTCCAGTGCCTGGTTCAAGGTGTCACGGTCAGTGTGCTAATAGGTCTGGCCTGAGAGTCTACAGGTTAAAGAAAATCTGACATGAAAAATAGCTATGCTGCAAGTGTGTGTCTTCAGTGTTCTCTCTTTTTCCTATTAGCTTCAATCCTTGTCTCATCCTGTGCAACTACCATCAAATTTCCTGCTGAAACTCTCCCCATTTGGTCTTTTCTGTTCAGTAGCTACAAATGATTATTTTGGCTGCTGGGGTTATGATCTGCCCTCCTGTCTAGCAGAGCCCTGTTTCCTTCAAAATTGAGAGAGTTCATTTCTGAGCACTGAACTCACATTTATCTTAATGATCACAGGAGAATATTATAGACCAAATAAACTGCAGATTGCATGCTAACAATGAAGGAATTTATTAACAAAATTATGTCTAAAATAGAGCTCCAGGTCCTAAAGTTTCCTTTAAAATTAGTTGTATTGGTAAAGCAGAATAATTATGTGAGAGCTGGTACTTAAATGGCATCCTCTGGCTTTTTGTGCAACCTTCACGGCTAGTAATGGGTGGACTCTAATAACTCCTTTTCCAGCAAGCCAGGTAAATAAGCTGGGTTAATTTAAAAAAAGGGAACATAATCAGGCTGTACCTAGCAAATGGAAATTACTAATTTAAACTGTTTAAAACTGTTTATTTAAATTGCTAATTTAAACTGTTCTTGAGGATAGCACTTCAGTCTCTTAAGTAGGATGTACATTAATATATTCCATAAAAGACTTCATGGAAGGCAGACCTTGTATTTTTTTTAATCTTATATAATACATACATTAATGTTGAGTGAGCCATATTTAAATACTGAGAAGACTTCAAGAGAAAAGTCAGAAAATATGGAACTGATGTTTTGTCATGCAGCTGTGGCTGTTCTTTTTCCATAAAGTCACAAGTGAGGATTCAGAGCCAGGTGTTTTAACTTCCAATTGTCATTTCCTTCAGTTGAGGTTCCCAAGGTAATCACGTAGCAGCACTGACTTATCATTGTCAGACACAGCTTTGAGTCAGCTAAAGATTGTTGGTATATCTATTCCATAAGTTCAAAACATGGGCTTTATGGTTTTCTCTAAAGAGTAGTTGGAGAATTATCTTTGGCAGGGTAATATTTTTTTATGTAAGATGGGCAAGTGAGGCCAAACTCACAGCTAAAAATGCTGAGACAAAGTTAAAATCCCAGTTTTGCATTTATCATTAGATCCACAGCACAAAAAAATAGGCAGCTTTCATGTTCTGCTTTGGGCCCCTCCCTTGGGGAATCTGCTGTGCATTCTGTATCACACTTTCTGTCACACCTGGCATCCTCTTGTAGATGCACAAAAGACTGTATCATCTGTTTGATGTGACATGTTCACCCACTATTTAACACAGTGGGGTTATTAACAGAAGGGAGGCTTTCAGATCAGCTGTAATATAAATAAAAATTAATGTATCACCTTTGCACAGCTAGATGCAGCATAACCAGGATTTGTAATCGAAAAAGAGCTTGTCCTCAGAAGACAACAGATAAAAAAAACCCCACAAACCAAACCTGCAGAGGGATCTGCAGATGAAAGACTAAGCTACAAATGGAGATTTTATTTTCCAATTATTATAGGTCAAATGCCGTCTAGGTTTGAAGTCCTTGTTTCTCCTAGCACAGAGAAGAAAACTGAGGGCACCACACAATTTTTTGTCTCATCCTCAGGAATTTTCTGCATGAGTTCAATACAGGCTCTACTTAAGAGGAATTGCTCCAGCAGGGTGGAGGCACAGGTTGGCTTGCAAGGAATGTTGTCTCTTTATCAAGCTCCAGGATTTCACATCTGGGGTACAGAGAGATCATTCTTCATAGTTCAGAAATTCAAATCTATAAGGCTCATATGCAAAAGTGATTTCTGTCTCCATTTCTCTCTGCGTTGATGGAAAGATAAGACACTGACAGATCCTATACAGCATACAGAGTGCAGTGCCTTTGTGAATGTTGTGTGGTTAAAGGTTACTTTCCCTAACTCTTTTCTTACATAGCTTCGTAACGTGTTTTGGGAACAGTGGAGAAGTTCTAATGAATGTCAGTTATTGTCTAGTGTTAAATTTCCAATCCTGTGCAATTTCATCTGTCAGAAAATGAAATGATCCTTGCAATTTTCTTGTTATTGTCCTGATCTGTATAAGGAAAATTACAAGGCTACTTAATACAGGGTAAATATAGTGCTCTTAGAGAAATCTTTGTCCTTTAAATGATGAAAAGAAGGAGCTGATAATAATTTTTTTTGTTCTTTCTATTTGCTCTTTTGTCCCTCGGTTTCAAATTTCAGATAAAAGCATTTAGTTGTTCATTTTCACGTGTTGGTTTTGGATTATCAGACTTATGTCCATTTTGTTTCCTGCCCTCATGCCTCACACTACAGCTTAGCTCCCAAGTTCTTAACTCCTTAGAGACCAGGTAAGGTGTTCTGCTGCCTTGACTAGAGACTGCTTGCTGGCAGGACATGTTGCAGCACAGCAGTTCTGGGGCAGTGGGGAGGCCAGCTGTGCCATGCCATGCCATGCCAATTGGGTGTGCCAGGCAGGACTAGCCACAGCCCTGTGGTCACCAGGGAAGGCCAGTGCTGGGGCAAGCTGAGGTGAAGCCATGAAGGTGATTTAGGCTGATGGAGTGCATGACCACATCCTGAGCTGGCTGCAAGGGTGCTGCTGCACTGCCCAGGTGCAAGGATGGAGTAACAAAGCAATTCAGTTTGCAGAGCGGCCTGTCAGCATGACACTGCTGGTGTTTTTAACAGGCTTTCCAGTAAGTCATCTTAGGAAGCAGAGGTGGCATCATTTGGAGTGTCCAAGGGCACTGAGAGTGTCCAGAGTGGCACTGGTCTCTCATCTCCTTCCTCATTTGTTTGGCCTCTTGTTCGGGTGGCTCACTGAAAATATCATCTGAGCACTAAGTGAAAATCAAAAGGGCAGATCAGATTTCAAAAGGGCAATTCAGATCTTAAGAACTTTAGGAATGACAAAATGTTATTTCTCCACGGAAAATCAAGAGTGCAGCCTGCTCTGCACATTCCAAGAGCAGTTTTGGTTATTGTCTCTGAAAAAAGTGTTAGCTATCATTTAAACATAGAGCAGCAAGGATGGCTGGAGGTAAGGAATAGTTTGTGTGTGATGAAATGCTTATTTTTTCTGTTCTGACAAAAGTCATCTGGATAAAGACATGATGAAGTTTTCTAAAATCATAAGGGGAACAGAAAAAAATAGTAAGAATTTACCCATTCTTATTATGTGAGAACTGGAGATAGCCATACTATGAGGTAGCACATATAAGGCAAAAGGAGGAAGCTCACACGCTGCAAGTTAAAATTATGGAACTTAATGCTTAAGGATATTGTAGAGACCAAAAGTATCCAGGGTTCTCAAAGTGACTAGATACATTAATGGAGAATTCCCAAGAGGGAGGAAGGGGATCTGATTGCATCCTCTATCATAGAATGTCCCTAAATGGCAGTGTGCAGATAAGGATGAAATACAGACATATTTAACCCTTTCCTTGTTACGCTTTTCTCATGGCATCTGTTACTGACCTGTGCCAGAGACAGGGTACTGAGAGATGGATTTTGTGTTAGGTTCGGTACATTTGTTTATCTACAGTACTTACAGCCAGCTCTAGCTTCTCCCAAACCAAAGATACCTTTTCTTTCCCAGAAGAGGGATGAGGAGGAAGTGGAAGGAGGAGGAAGCAGGGTTGAATGATTTCTACCTTTTGTGTATTGTGGAGCTTAGCAGTGCAACTCTGTCATGAGTATGTGTGTTATGTCCAGCCAGTATTGTGGGGGTCCAATTCAACACAGTCCTTTCTTGCTCTTGCTGACCTTTCAAAGATTATTTTCCCATCCTCTGCTAGCAGACAGTAATGCTAAACACAACGATTCTATAATATTGTCAAGCCTATTATTTTGTAGCCAATACAGTTGGATTGCCAAGACCTAACTTGGAAGGTACCTTTTCAGCTATTTGGATGGAGGATTGGATAGCTGAGGGGAAAAATGCAGGCAATTACTTCTAACACTGGGTTTCTTCTTTATCTAATCTGCAATTTTCTGAAATACTGCTATGTCTTTTATCAAGAAATAGTGGGTAGATGGCTTGGAAAATCTGAGATAAGGAGTCTCTGAGGCAGGAGTAATTGGTTGTGGTAGATTGGGACAAATTAGTAGGCTGCACAGCAAAATTGTTTACTGTACTGTGTACATGCCACTTATTTCAGCCACTTCTGTTGTGTTTTGCTCTGTCTCTATTTATTTATTTATCTCTTTAGTATTGAGATAGTCAATGACATTAGCTTACTTTCCTATATGAGACTGTCCTGAAGAACAAAAACACAAAGCATTAGCCTGAAACATAAAAATGTCGCATGTCCTCTTAGATTATGCACAGTCTGTCTTTGAATGTTAGCATTAACCTTCAGTTCAGTAGGATCTGTAGATACAAGACTGAAAAAAATGCAAACTGACACTGTGGTATATTTTTTCATTGCAAATATTTACGTTTGTCTTCTGATGATATTTTCCAGGTATAGAAAGAAGTTAGGAAACTATTACTAGAGTTGCTGGAGTTTCAGTTGATTAAGCACCTGTCATCTGAATCAGTTTTATATCACAGCTACTCTCATTCAGTGACCATTGCACAAAAAATATCATTGTAGTTTGCAGATGTTTGCCACCTTGATTTGTTATCATCCCAGTGAAGGTGGATATAGTCCTAATGATCTGAAGTGTGTTATGCTCCCAAAACCCACTTTCCATCAAAATCCAAAAGTAACAAAAAATAAAAATAAAACTAGATGATGCTCCACAACCTTCAAAGGAGAACTATAAATACATAGCTAGAAAGGGTAAAAGACAGAGAGAGAAACAACATGTGCAAAGAATATGAGGCAGAAAGTTTACTTCATGTTCAAGGCTAGAGAATGTTTGATGGCAGCCATGTTTGACTCTCTTATAATGAGTGCAAGAGGTGTGAGCAGAATTAAAATGCTGAAATGGGTGAAAAAAACATGAATCTAAAACCATGATGATAGCACTCATCACTATTACATTCATGCAACACCTGCAATGAGCTGTTGAATGGATGTAGTATCAACAGGTTAGGCATGACATACTTCTTGGTAAAACCAGTAAAACAGGGGAAAACTCTCAAAATGGAAAGTCACAGGCATCCATGGAAGCAGAGATAGGAAATTGATCAGTGAAAGCAACCTATAGCCATCAAAAATCCTACATTTCTCTTTTTTCCCCTTGTCCCGTTTCCCTCAATACACATCCGTCAAACTGCAATAGGATTTCTGCTGGCCAGTTTGTGTCTTGGAAATTGACAAGAGAGGGGAGAATCATTTTGCCCAGAATCCTTGCTAAATTACATGAAAACAGGATTTGTGCTGCATGTAAACTGTGTAAATCCAGTCAGCTTTTAAGTGGAAACCAATTTCGTAGTGTGTAAGTATCATTGATTTGTTAATCTGACAATTTTTTTAAACAAGCTGATGTGGATTAGCCAGTTCTGATTGTATGTCTCTTACAAGTCATTTGAGTGCTGGATATCTTGGTGAGTAAAGCACTAAAAATTAACCTTTGAGGCACCTGCCTATAAATAAATTATTGATCCTTAAGAAAGAATCAGATAATCTCATTAGATATAGTTTTCTGTAGTGTGAGTCTAAATCCTGCCATACAGAATCATTTATCATAATTGACAATCTTTTTCCTGTAGCAAACCAGACCTAAGCTACAACAGAAAGCAAATCCTGCAGGAGTTGGTATAGAAGAGCAGTATGAAGAATTTCCAACTGATTTGATGCTTAAGGGATGTTTTGTTTCCCCTCCAAGTATTTCTGAGGGCTTTTATCTTTTATGTGTGCTTTTATAGCTGTATATCCAATAATTCCCAGTCAGGAAAAAAGTCTCTCTGGAATGTCATGCATGATGGTATTCTGGAGCCAGACAGAAGTACAAGGAATGAATTTCTGATCCATGACATAACAGGCAGAAGTGGAAAATACATAGCAAGCACTGTAATATTGAGAGGCAAAAGGGATACAAATGACTGCTTAGAAGTACTTAACAGAAAAAATAGTTAATGTGGAGTCAAAAGCTAAATATACAAGCAACGAGACCTAGTGTTGTTATTTTTTACAACTGCAGCTCAGTGATATCCTGAAACGAGGCAAAGTCAAGGGAGCATTTTAATGGCATGAGGAAAAAGAAAAAAAAGAAAAAAAAAGCTTAACCTTATCATTAGTTTCAATAATTTGACTTTCCATTTTGTAAAAAAAAAAAAAAAAAAGAAGAAACAAAGGACACTCATGTCTGAGCTCTGTTTCTCTGTTGCTGGACACAGAGGAGTTCTACATGTGGCAGAGGGCGTTCCTGGGGGGACATCAGTCCTTACTTACTTGACTTATCAACCTGATTAAATGTTAGCATTAGGTTCAGAGACATTGCAGTCTTGATTTCTAGTGTCTGCATCAGCATTCATAGTGACAAACTCTGTCAGTTTAGAATCCCACTAGTATAAGTTTTCAATTTTTTTTTTTTTTTTTTTTGGTGATTGGAAATGATTGATGCAATACTTATTACCAAAAGGAGGGGAAAAAAAAAACACGTGCACACCCCCACAGCCCTCTGCACTTGGACTGTGTACCCTATGGAGTTTCATATATGCCGTACCTAAGGTTGGAGATTTGGGCCTGCACCTATCTGTCTGTTCTGTATTCAGGCTCACAGTTTCAAAACCCTACACTGTTAAAAGAATACAGAAAAAAAAGTGTAGATGAGGGAAATCATGGGTATGTTTTATGGTCTAGATAGGGGAAGTAATTCAAATATCAGAAGAAATAGCGTTGTATAGAGTAGCTGATTTAATGAAGATATATTGGACTTGTGATAATGGAATTATTTTTAGTTTAAAAAAAGTTTAAAGACCAATTAATTATAAAGTATAGCATATCTCTGTGTAAGGTGGTAAAGGTCAAGGATGGATTCTGTTGCTGTGGATTAACTGAGAAGTTATTTGTGGTCATGTAAGTAAAAACCAGAGGGAGAATCCTGTAGTGTGGTGTGGCAGCTGTTCAGTACCAAATTGCTGCTGTAATCTCATGAAATTGCTTGCACTAATTCACTTCAGCGCAGCGATGACTCTGATGGCATAATGCTGAGCTGTGGGGGTTCTCTCCTGCCCTGCCCAGAGTAAAGCATATCCATCTCCCACTGTGCTCCTGGTCCACTGCAGCCACTGAGCTTTAGGTAAATTGTGACAGCCTTGGAATTTTATCACTACAGCACAACCACAGCCTCCTCTTACTCATTGAAAGGGCCTGTGGCCTGTCCACCTGGCAAGGGCTCTTTTTTGCACACAGGGGAAAAAAAATAAATCAATTCTTGCATCAACATGATGACTAACCAGAGCAGAATTTTTTTCAATATTTTGCCGATATTTTTAGAAACCTCTGGGTTTTTAAAAATAGATATTCTGCCACCAGGTAGAAATCATTCAGTATTTCTTCACTGGTACTAGTGTACTAGTTTTATCCCTTGTGATTAAAGTGTTTATCCCTGCTGATTAAGAAAACCCACACTGGGCTGGACATCAGTTGTAAAGTAAAAATTATCAGGAATTTTTTTTTGTTTCCTCAATTTTTTTTTTTAATGTGGCAGAAAGAGTATTTCTTATATTTCATAGGCAAATTTGAAGTTGTGCACCAATAAAACAGATAGACCATTTCAGTGACAGATCCAAAGAAAAGCATTCTTTATGAGAAAACACTGTATTGCTAATAAAGTGATCCCAACAGCCAAGTTTGTGCTGCTTAATTTGTTTCCTTGGAGTGATATTATAATTCTGACATACTGAAAAATTGCCTCACAGAGACTCATATTGCATTTGTTGCCGAGTGCCTCTTTGATATAACATTTGTTATTGTAGTGCTTGGGGTGTCTTCAGAGGAGTAATATTGTAAATGAACCTGGCTGTATCATCCCTTTAATGTAGAGTAGAATTTTGCATTAAATTTTCAGCTTATTTCAAATGTGTTTTGCCAGCTATTCATCATGAGTGATCTGTTCAAGTATAGGGCCAGTATATCAATATAGAATCAGAAAAATCTTAAACGCTTTCTCTTTGGGGAATCTCTCAGGTCGTTTCAATTCTTTTCTGTTAGATGAACAGACATATGATGTCTTGTATTTATGCCTGCCTGTCAGGTGTTTTACAGTAGAAACACAAATCACTGTTTGCAATGCAGGATTAGCCTGTCTCACACAATGTTATTAGAATTAGACCTGCCTAGTGACTTCATTACTTTTTCTTCTGTATTTAACTCTAGTTTTGACCACACACCAGCTTTTGCACTCCCAGGAACACTGCTTCTTATGTTAGAGCAAATATTGAAGAACATATGTATTATTTGTCTGGATTTGCACAGACAAAAAATGAGAGCAGAAGACCCCCTCAGTGGTCTTCTGTATTCTGAGCTGCCAGTAAAATGTAAAAAGATTGCACTCTGATGTCCTATTAGACCTCAAGACTGGAAGGACAGTTTGTATTGAACACAAGCATTTTTCATAATTATGTTGCCTGCAGAGTTGCCACCTGCCCTAATTTGATCTGATTACTGTGAAATGCAAAACTGTCCTCGTTTCATAAGTGGAACTTTTCCATGTTCCCTCACAGAGAACAGCAAGATATACACACATGTATTGCTGCTGCAAAGGAGAAAGAAAAATATTACAATTAGGTATCAATTAAGATTTGAACTTCTTTACCAGAGTGCAGGTCACTTTTAGACAATCGCTTCATTCTTCAGAGTTCCGAAAATTATTTTCTGTCTTAAAATCTCCATGAAAAAGAGAAAAGCATAGCCATTCATCCAGATGTGTCTGTACTATTCTGAGATACATTATGTATTCTGTGGCTTTTTAAAATTCTCTTTTGGTTGGATGGGCTTATTGTCCATGAACATTTATTTTTAGAGTAGCCTGGGCTTGCCTTGTAGTCTGAGTCATTTGTGTAGCAATCTAAATATTTGTCTAAGTTCTCAGTGAAAGACTCATGTTGAAGATTTATAAATGCTTCATAGATGAAAGAAATAACATTTTTTATATACTGTTTATACAGAATGATGTAATATCCCGTGGAAAAAAAAAGAAATGCAAAATTTGAAAGAAAAGCATTGCTGCTTCTGGGTCACTGGATATTGTTTGCCATTTTCCTTTCTCCAACAGTAATTTTGTGCACGCTTATGCATGTGTGAGTAAGAGAGTGAGACCTGCATGTGCGCATCTTGGTTTTTCTGCTGATTTTTTTTTAGCTTGGCATATTGATTTTCCTATACTGTGGACAGAAAATAACCTTTATAAATTGTATTTTAATATCCTTAAACAGTAGTTTTGGAATTAAAAAGATGGAAAGCTGTGTTTGTTCTCTGGCACCCGGCCACATCTTTCTTGATGTTGCAATGGCTTATTCAATATTACATAGTCAGCGTAATAACCTCATGTGGTAAATACAAATGAGATGGAAATTTATTGCAATAGGAAACTGGGGTTTTGTCTATAACTCCCAAAATTATAGGAGAACATTTTCCTTAATTCAACTTTTTAAAGGAAAATGGATAAATATTTACTTTCAAAATATGATTCTTAGGGTTTGTTCTTTCAATATTATTTACCATGACAAATATATTTTTGTTATTGAGCCCCATCAGCTGGAAAACATCTGTGTGAATTTAAGCTTAATTTCAGCTTAGAAACCTTTTAGCAGTTCTCTATTACATTTGCTTAGTTCTGTATTTAGAAATTGGAATCTTTTAAGGATTTGCCCTTCAATAACTAGCAAATGAAATTCTTCTACAGTTGTTTTTGCCTTGTGTTGACTTTTATTCGGGGATAGTTGGATTTTTCCTGAGAAGACAATCTCCTCTCTCATAAAGTCTCCACCACATGCTGAAAGCTCCTGACCTCTCGCTTCCCTTCTCAAAGGTACTGATCATCATCAAAGGCCAGTGCCAGCATCAAGGTGGGAATTTGAGAGAACAGAGTTTTCTTTAGAGATTTCAACTACTTTTTGAATAAAAGATGAGAAAACCTTTCATGAATTGAGCTGATAGAGCTAAAAACATAGCAAACTGAGAGAGAAGAGCTCCTTTCAGGCCAGATCCCTGCAATGAGATTTTCACTTCCATGGTTTTTATGGTAGAAGGTGTGAGTGTTCTAAAAAGAAGTTTAAAATAGCGCTCTTGTATCTCAACTAAAAACAAAATAAAATCACATGGTTATGGTAGGAGCCTTAGACTTGTCCTCTTTGATGTAAAGAAATCGTAGAAATTACTTCTGTTAATTAGGAAGCATTAAGAAAATGGGTTTTCTGCAAAATTTAATTTGGCAATAATCAAATCTTCCCACTTGCATGGGAAGAAGGGAGTCTCCTTTCATATTTTTTGCCTCTGGAGCTTCTGTATGTGAGCAGTAAAGGTCATAGCTCAATTTCTCATTACAGATAGCATGGAATTTGTTGTGTTACATGAGTTTGGTATTCACTGACTTTACTGAGAATTGTGTGGGTGAATTTACACCTATAATTTAAACTGGAATATTGAGCAAGCAGATGGTACAGACTATTCATCAAATACGTTTGCACTATTGCGTGGTTGCCCTGAAATCTCAGTCTCTTGGGCAATACTGAATATTATTTCTTAGAAAATTTCCCCACTCTGAAAGACTCTTTCTACAGTTTGTCACATAGCAGTGCAGAATATACAAAAAAACTCCCAAAAATAACAAGCAGTGGCTTTCTGGCATTGCAGAACTCCATGCAATTCAGGGTTTGAATGCTGATGCAACTAAGCATTACTTGTTCAAGTGTGGTTTAAATGTTGTTTTAAATGTGCAAAAAGGAAGCAAGGAAGTAGGTTCTAAACTGAAATGGCAGGTCAATATTCTTGCTGATATTTTTTGTAGCAAAGATTAAAAGAAAAACCTTAGCAGAAAATGGCTAATGTGGTTCATTACTTCTAGTCATTTGGCTTTAAAGCATCATTAAAATAGCAGTGAGTACCAGCACAGTGAAAGCCAGAGTTGTGTGCTATGGGAGAAAGCCAGACCAGCAGAATTTGCTACAATCACTTCATGTGATCCTTTCCCAGTTCTGATGCAGTCCATTTGCACAATTCTTTCACAAGCACTTCATGAGAGTAAAAAATATGCTCTGTGTCTTTGGAGGGTTTTGAATTTATGAGCACACAAAGATGTAACCTATTCAGCTGGGTAACTGGCATTTAACATCTCTAGAGAGTAGTTAGAACAGGACAGGTGATTGTCCTGACAATCCAGCTTTCATTAAACTGTCTTGATGAATTTCTCCAGCAGTATTTTTTTGATAGCAGAATATTGTATAGGTCTTTTTCCTGGCTTCAGCTGTGAGAAGTCAATCAAAAAAAAAAAGCAAATTATCATGATACTGGCTGATGATGTCATTAATGAAGAGAAAATGACATTTCAATTCTGATTTTTCCTAAGAGAACAGGTTTCTTCTTGCATATTGACCTTAGCAAAAGTAACAATTAAATATGTCCTTTACTGGCACACAGTCTTTTTAACAAAATATTACATTTTCTGTACATAGTCAGTTTGTTCGTTGCTACAGATACCCGTAAGCACCATTCACTTAATTGCTGCTGTGATAGTTTGCTTGAGCTGAAGAGCTGCTCCACCATTTGTATTTTACAGAGATTTTAATGACTTAGAGGAAAGATCTTCCCCATGTGAAGATTTTCACCATGACCTTATCAGGGTCAGAAACCTCTGGGTGCGGAAACCACATGCAAGCCTTGCTTGTCATCTTCTCTGGTTCAGCATTGCCCAAGTGCAGAGCTGATCTTTCCTGCTGACTTTGAAAGGACAGAATTCAATATTTCTTGCTTTTGAAATAAGCTTTTTGAATTTCTTTTCCCACAAACCAATTATAATATTGAAGCACTCTAATGTGTCTTGTTCTGGGCATATATTTGTGTATCTACTCATTCTAGATTATTGTACAGAAAAATAACATCTGCACACTGATGATTATTAAAATGGCATGAGTACAAGTAAAGAATACCATGTAATTTTTTAGCTTACTTTATTTCGTTTGGCTGGATAGGTAGTTTTTTACACCAGCTGGCCAATACAAGAAATTTGGGTACTAAAGGTTGTCCCCCAATTTTCAGACATATGGCTGACAGATTTCATGAGAGAGTTTTGAGTCTCTGACATGTGATTTTATGATTAATGGTGGTTAGTAATAATTGATGCTCTGGATGAAGCTGTGTGCCCCTGTGAATCCTCTGCCTTTTCAGCCTTGCAGATGTAAGGCGTGGGACTTGAGATGACAAGTTATTCACAGGACTGTTTTATGACCTTTCTTTTTTTAAAAATTAAATATTTTTATACAAAGGAAGGGGTATGTAAATATAAGTGTACATATACAAATGAATGAAGTTCTAAGTTTGTCTACACTAGGAAATTGTGTGGGCAGCAAGGAAAAAAATCTCAATAATTTACTATTTACCAAAGTATTGCTCATGAGTGTTGCAAGAAAAGTAGTGAAAATGGCTATAGTAAGTATATCACTTCTATAGGATCTGTGAGAAAATAGATCAAGAAAAAGAAAAAGTTCAACACCTTTTCACAATACAAAAGCAGTATTCCAAATATAGCCTTATATGTTTATATTCTATAAATTACCTACTTGATATTCTTCATATCTTTTTCTCTTTTCAGTAAAATATTTATGCATTCCAGACACTCTCAGTTTTGTCTTTGTTCACATTCACATAACATCAAAAGGGAGGAAAGGTCACCTGTAACATCTAAACATTTAATTAACACAAGCACGGAGAAGTCACTCCATACTTTGAAATCACGGTCAGTTCCCATAGGAAGGCTGCACTGTCACCAGCACAGGGTTGCTTATCCCTAGAGGAGATGTAGGCAGCAGAAAGGTGTGGGGGTTCACAGCAATATTCTGGTTAGTTGGACAATTTGGGGTAGACTGGGAAAGTGATATAATGAATTAATGGGCACCATTTATAGGACTCCAAACATGTTGAGTTCTGTGTGAAAGTCTAGTCTGAGCCAGCTTTCCTACTGCCCTGTTTCCACTCCCATTGCTGTTATCCTCAGTGCAGGGCTGTGCTCTTCCTGCCATTGCTGCTCGCCCAGCAGCGATGTCTGTGCTGGGCTGAGTAACTTGTACTCACACTCGAGTCCCAGTCCCTGTCCCACGGTAGCTGAGGCTGGCTGTGCTCTGGATGCACACTGCTGTAACAAGCACCTCTGAGCTGCAGGATTCCCCAGCCACCTTTCCTTCCTGTGCATGCACCCCAGGCCCGCTTGCACTTCCTTTTATATATATAACTCTTGCTGTATTGCAGGTCCTGCCATTACAGTGCTGCACTGCCAGATATTTACAATTATGTTTTTGAATACAGAACATTTTTTATACCTATACTAAAGTCAGGAAAAAAAAGAAGCCAACATATCCATTAATTTTCTAAGCATGAAGTGGTTATTCTCAAGTATCTAAAACGTTTTCCAGTGGCAAACTTGGTTTAGCAACTAGCACTGTGAAAAGATATCCTTTGAAGGACACTGATAGATATTCGTGCATAGTTATGTTCAGAGCCCACAAATGGGATGTACTTTTCAGAATTAACAAGTGTTGATGCAGACATAAATTCTAAGTGAGAGAAATGGAAGTTGCACTGTGCTCGCAATGTAAATGCTTAGCTTGCGTGGAGCTAAATGTGAGGGGGAAATTTACAATTTACATGTTCCAGTGTTAAGCATGTGTAGAAATTATTTGAATTGCAGCTGTTGACTGAAATTCAAATATTCTAACTTAAAAAGTCTAAAAGTTGCTTGTATAAATCTTGCCAAGTCATCTTAAACTCCTCACTTAATGGAAATAAGGGGATTTTTTTTTGTGTGCCTTTCTTGGGTGGTGGGAATTACCTTGTGAAAGCATGTATTCCTTCTATCAACTGTAAAGGAAGCATGCAAGGAATATATTAGACTCATATAGCCAACATTTTGATGCTTAAATGCATTGAAATGAATCTCACACAACTATACCATTTGGGGAAAGATGAAATCCAAAATGCAAAGCATGAAATAGTGCTGCAAACCTATGGCAGAAGATGTAGCACACAGACCTGCAGTGGAAACACATTTGGTTGTAAGTGTGGTCAGTGAGGGCATTTTGTGATTTTCTTTGATCCCCTGAGTGATTCAGCCAGGGCACCTCCATCCCGGCACTGGCAGAGAGGAGCGATGGGACAGCCCTGCTGCAGGCACTGGGCACCTCCCTGGGGATGGAGGGGTCTGGGCACCCCTGAGCTGCAGGAGTGCCCCTGGCTGGGCAGGGCAGGGCTGTGGGGCCATCAGCTGGACAGCAGCCCAGCCACAGGTGGGTGAGGCAGGGCTGACATGGGGTCCCGGCTGGGACAGGAGGGCATCGACACTCACGTTACTTCTCAGGTGGCTCCGTTTGTAGCAGCTGTCATATTTTGCTTCCATTTTGTTATTTTATGCAACGTTAAAGGCTTGGTTTAATTTTTCCTTTGCCTTCTCTCCGAAGAACATAAGTCATACAGAGGGATAATTTAAAGAAAAAAAAATAAAAAGCAGAAGCTAATTCTGTCTGAGAAAAAATATGTGAAGATTTGGGTAATTAAATTGGTAGTAGTTAGAATCATAGTTTAATTACAAGTGTAGTTGAAAGTGTGTGTTCAGACCAATTGAAATCAGGGTATTTATGATGATAGGAGACATCAATCCATTTCTCCTAGATCTTGCTTCTTTATTCTTCTTTTGGAGATAGTACTTATATGAACAGATTAAAAATATGTTTATGAAGAAAATACCACAATGTAAATTGCAAGTTTACAGTTACACATTTCTGTATCTTTAAATGCACCTTTCATTCCTAAGTACAGCATTTGGAGTTAAATTATAAAGCAATATGGGAATTAAGTAACAACAAAATTATTCAAACAAGTAAACTGTTGTATGATGGAATGTGTTGAAGCAAATAAAATGATGAAATTTAATTTAAGTAATAAAACTTTCAATAGAGACAAAGAAATTACTTGTGACTTTATAAAGCGGCTGGCCCTTTGAACTGGGCATCATCCCTTCATTATTTTCCTGTTTAGACTTAGGCTCATTACTAAAATATCAAATTAGTTTTATGTATCTGGTTGCTCTAAGGTCAGTGGAACTATGACAGAGTTAAAAGTGGTATAAAAGTATTAAATATTTGCATCAGTTTTATATTTCTTATATCTTGCTCTACCTTCATAGTTAGCAAGAACCTCTAACAGTCACTGCAACTGAGAACATAGGAAACACATAAGTTTGACTGTGAGCTGAAAGAGGCAACAGATAAGCCATTTAGCTGCCATTTTATCAGTCTGCAGGTGTCCTCAATCCTGAGTTTTGGCTTGTGATTGAATCCAGTTGTCCATGCTTCTGCACTGTTTCCTTTCAACACTCCTAGGTGTAATAATTATTGATTATTTTTTTTAATATTCGTGTTGTTTGGTTTATGTCTGTGGAAATTTCATGAAGGCTTGTACTTTTCAAGTAATAATTGGGAAAAGGGAAGTAAAAAATTTTGGTAATTGTTGAGAGCATTAACAGGTTCTGTAGGACAGAGGGCATAAAAACTTATCTTCAATGCATTCTATAGAAAATAGCAGAAATCTGTAAGGCACAGTTTATTTACGTCATTTGACATGTGCTACTTTTACATCAAAGACCTAGAAAATGCACTTTTCTGTAAATGTTTGGTGTGTACAGTTTGCCAGTGAAGCCATCAGGTGCTGTGCTTAACTACCAATAATTATCAGGGTTCCATGTGTGTTTTCATGTACACTAATATGTTGGTGGGTATATGGAGGAATTTGTGTCTGAGATAAAATCTAGTTATTAATCATTTTGAGCAGGGAGGGATTTTTTAAATCTTTATGTTTTATTTGTGGGATGGTTATTTGCCGTAACCTTTGTCTCTAGTCACAGTGCAGGAATTTAACATAATCTAAGACTTTTTCAAAACTCAGAGATATTTGGTAAAAAGAGGTTACAGTGTTAAAACATGTTTTACAAAGGTCCACTTACAGAAAAGAAGAAATTAAAAATAGAAACAGGAAACATTGAAAATATGCCCAGAAATATTTAAAAAGAAAAAAAAAAAAGGAAGATTTCTTCTTTTTTTCCTGAAATATTGAAATATTGCTTCTGAACTGTGACAATCTGAGACGACTTCTTACAGACAACAGACTTTTAAGATGTGTCAGTGTAATTCAATATTGTATGCATTTGACATTTCTGAACTCATTGCTGGAAAGAATCATGCCAACAGTGACATAGGTTTTAAGCTCTCTCTCTTTGCTAGTAACGTCAGGATCTGTTGTATAATCAGCTAAGCAAGATCCAGTGAAAATCTGAACTATGAAAAGATTTAAAACTAGGTTGGGCAAGTCTCTGAAAAACAGACTATACAAAATATTGCATTTGGAAGAAGATGCAGCAGTGGATGACTAGTAACACCTAAACATGCATGTTTTTCATAGAATGATAGAACAGTTTGAGTTGGAAGGGACATTTCAATATTATCTACTCCAGCCCCCCTACAATAAGCAGCAGCACCTTCAACTAGGTCAGGTTTTTCAGAGCCCTGGCCAGCCTTACCTGGAATGGGACAACCCATTCCAGAGTTTCACCACAAAAACACTTATTTCTTATATCTAATCTAAATCAATCCTTCTGCAATTTAAAACCATTGCCCCATGTACTTTTACCATAGACCCTGCTAAATAGTTTGTCCCCATCTTTCTTTCAAGGAGAATCGAGAGAAAAAGTACTTGCTAGGAAAGAAAAAGGAAACCTTCCAATTTTAAGGAGTTTAGTGAATAATAAATTGGAAAGGATAGGAGGGAAGAAATAAATACTTGATTGAAGTAGAATCTGTAAGGACTCCAAAAGGCAGAATGCAGTTTAGTTGATGTTCTAAAGCTAACATCTGTCAAAGATTAATAGGCAGCATTACATGAAATCATAATTATCCTCTACACTTAGAAATTCCTATGGCAGTATGCAATCAATGCAGATATTTTCAGGGAAAATCATGTGTAAGAAAATATATTGCTAATTATGTAAGAACTTGAGGCTAAGAGAGAGGAGCCATGTTTTATACAACAAGTTTTGATTTGAAGCACAGAGAAGACAACAGTTCTGGACTACAACTCAGGTCAAGGAGTTAGTGAGACAGAGTTGGATGGAGATGTAGATCCCAGTGAAAATACTAGAAATTGCTGCATAGCAGTGATTATGTGGTAGGAGTACCAAGGACAGTTAAGTGCATTGAGAAAGAGAAAGAATAAACAGCATGGAGAAAATGAGAAAAGAAGTTTAAAAGTGATACACAGGTTGTGGTTCTAGAATTTGAGGAGAATAAAATCTGATTAAGAAATGATCACTTAGAGCTAAAACACATGTTCAAATATGAGAATACCCTTGTGCATGAGGAAGAGGTGGGTGAAAAGAAACTTGTAAGAATATCATAGGTTTCATTAAATGAGAATAAATACTAACATTTAGTAAGAGACAATTCGTTAATAGGCAATTCTTACTGTATGCATAAACCTGGGCCAGCTTCAAACCTTGTCTTACCTTTGTAAGGGTTTGCTGATAAAGTTGTGTAGATGGTGCATTTTTCACCTATCCCTCCTTGGAATGAAGGTAAAACATTTACCAGTAAAAGGTTGACTTGAGAAACATTTAAATCAGTTCCCTAAGTGGAAAAATTATGTGAATACAAGACTTCTACTAGTGTAATTGCTAATTTTTTGAGTATGACAATGTCTTTTGTTCTTGTTATTGTTAGAACATGTCTATTGTTCATTTTTTGCCTTTTTAGTTATGTTGCTTTCGAATGTAGTCTTTTCCTTCTGCATCTCTAAGACAGCTATGCCAACAGATAGTGTGAGGGTAGGCCATGTCTTATTGGCCTTGAGTAAAACCATGGTGCTGGTGGAGACTTCCTGATAATTATGTCCAAATTCATTTGTATTCTTTTAATGGCAATCATTAAGAGTGAAAGGTAACTATTTGTAGTAGCTTCAGCAGAAAACCAGGTTGATAAAGACCATGGTTTCTCCCATTTTCTGAGAGGAATTATGCTCTTAATTACTTTTAAGGAATTTTCTCTGTTCACAAAGAGATGCTCCAATTTATGGTAAAAAGAGTAAAGCCCAGATAGCTCTCACAGTCTGCTTTTTCATCCCTTGTCAGGAATTAGTCTGGAAGTGCACAAAAGTCATTTACAAAAGTAGTGTACAGCAGCCTTGGACTTCATTGCCAGAAAGGGAACCACAGTCTGAGCAGGTGACTAAAGTGCATGGCAGCTAGCAAGACATATTCTTTCTTACTGTCTGGTTCAGATGTGAAAGTTTGAAGTGATTGAAAATTAGCCTCATTGCAAAATTCTGGTAAATCACTCCTCTGCCTGTGTTCTGGGTTTGTGTGTTAACACCGGGAGGTAACAGCCATATAGATGTGAAATGGGTTACACTTGTGACAGCCAAAATTAAGTGATCTGTGAGGCCTATTAAATCCTTCAGGGAATCAGGGAAAGCATGTATTATTCTTAGAGATAAGTCCAGACCTGTTGTGTGAATCAGAATTCAGCTTTGGGCAGCTCCAATGTTTTGATGTGAGATCCTCTTTTAACAGGCTTTTTGGCTTATACAAAGGGCTGGCGGTATCTGGCAGACAGTGCTGCCCTTTTCATCTTGCTTTTGTTTGTAGTCCTTTGGGGAAAGGGCTAAAATATTTGGAATATAACCTTTCTAAGTGTTCTTGGTAGCATGCTCAGAAATGTGGAGGGATTATTTGATAGATGGTTTTCAGTATTCTGGTGCCTGCAGAGCCATGGCTAATCTTTCTAATCTTCTTTATCTAAGGTAATCTGTATATTCTATCATCTCTGCATCTATGTGTCTTATGCTGAAACTGCACTGACAGGAAGCTCTAAAATGCCTATTTTTGTTTATTTCCAACAGCTGGCTGTCCCGATTCCTTGATTAAAGAACTTCATCACTTCAGGATTCTGGGAGAAGAACAGGTGAGTTAGCATCTCCAAGGCAGCATCTTAATGTCATGAAAGATAGACACTAATGAGACAGTTTCATCTCTCTCCAGGGAAACAGAGTGTATCTCATGACCCCAAAAGACCTGAAATGTGGGGGGAAAACCACACAGGAGTTATATGTGAGAGTTGGGGTTTTTTTCATTCTATCCATCAGCCTTGACAGGTTATTAATTGGTACATCTGCTACCTGCCACAGTTTTTCAGCTTTTGACTACAGCAGTAAACAAACTCTCTAAAGCAGCAGACAGACAAACAATCTGACTACAGGACTGCTACTTACAGCTACTCATGATATATCCATCCCTTTGTGTGTCCTTTTTTCTCTTTTCAAAGAGTGTTTCTCATATTATAGCTCTGCTTTGCACTCAGAAAACTATTTCTGTAGAGGGATCTTAGGAAAGCATAAATGAAGTATTCTTTGCAACACTCACAAGAATGTCTGATATTATTTTGCCAATAATGAAATGAACATACAGAGGTATTGAGAAATGGCCTTAAATTTTGAGAGACAAGTTGAATTTTCATACGCTCAATTCTTCTGAAATTCAAGTTGTCTGTTTCTCTGAAGTATCCCTCCTAAGGTAGTGGTTACAAAGCCTGAGTGCATGACACAGAGCTGCAGGTGCTAGGGACCCAGGGGCTGAAAGCCCAGCTTTAGTGTGTTGTACATGACACTATCCACATCTTTTAATGAACTTGGCACCAAGGGACTTGCACAGGGGTGTATGAGCACTGTGACAAAGGTAGGAGCAACTCCTGAGGTGTGAATTCAAAGTCTTGTTTCATCATTTTTAAATTAGATTGCATTGACAAGAGCACTCTGTTGCTTCTCCTTTCTCTGTCATTCTCCCTTTTTTTATTACAATTGTGGCTGTTGTTACAATTTCTGTACTTCCAATTTTCCTCTACCAGCCCCTCACTTCAGCTTTTATAGAGAGTCACAAGTCTTGTTTCTCAGGAGCTCAGCTTTTCCTTAGCAAAAGATACTGGAAGCAGGAATCTGGTGAGATTGAGGACTTAGGAAGAGGAAATAAAAGAAGTTACAACCAGGATTGATGGGCTCAAGAGACTGATTAGAGCTACCTGACAAAAGGAAGGCAGAGTGAGATGAAGCTTGGGTAGAATGAAGAGATGGGGTTGTTTCATTGAAGGGATTGGGAGTAGAAACCGGAATGATAAAGGTCTGACAAGGAGCCTGACAAGGCTCCAGAATGATAAGGGTCTGACAAAGACCAAGGGCTGGAAGGGAATGACCAAATACAGAAGCTTGCTGAAGAGACTGGTAAATAAAGGAAGATCTGCACTTAAGCTGTGTGAAGAGGTGAAGCTAAGCAGTCTAGGAAGAGTTGGACAAAAGGAGAAATTTGAAGGAAAAGTAAGGAACAGCTAAACCAAAAGGCTGCAAGTGTGAGAGAGAGGACTGAATCGGACAGATCTGACAGCTCCCCTGGAAAAGCCCTAGAATGGAGCTGTGGACCTTAGCTTGACTAATGATCACTGACAGGGCAATATTTAACTGATGGACTTTCTTTGCAAATAGTGATCGTTGTCATGAGGCTTGAATTATTCTATTAGCCCATACATTTATAAGGATTGTTGCAAATATATTCTGTCATACAAAAGCATTGTTATCATGAGTCTACTGAAGACCACAGTAGCTTTTGTTTGAAGTTAGCACACACTTTATAGTCAGGAAATAAATTGGTGCAAAACCAAGAGAAAAAAAAATTAAAATAGATCTAAGTGAAGATAGGAAGGAATTACAGGCAAAGTTCTTATTCATGTGACTATCTATTCATTTCTTATATTTATTTAGTTAGATACTTGGTTTTTAAAAATATCTAAGATGTTTATTTTTCTGTTATGCCTACTAGATAGAAAAAATTAATAGTAAGTTATAAGACTTTTTTATTCAGATTCTTTGCAATTTCAGTATTATAAACCATTATATATTTCCTTCCATTCCAATCAATAGCCAAATAAAAATAGGGACATGTTCCTGCTTCATACCCAATCTTGATTTATTTTTAAAGTGCTTATGTATTTAAGGCCAGATTATAAAAGCAGAATGGACTATTGTGATAATCTGTACTGATCTACTTTAGAATACACATTACATGACTTTTTTGGATTAATTCTTGTTTAAACTGCAGTATATTGCCTAGAAAAGCATCTATTCTTTGTTTACAAATCACTTGCAGGCTTTAGATCCTATTATACTTCTCAGTAGCGGAAGGCAAAATATTCCCAGCCTCTTTCCATTCCACCACTCCACCAGCACCAGCATGTTTCCTATGTTGCATATCTCCTATTCCTCAGAGTTTAAGCAAAAAAAACCCTGGCGTCCCTCTTTTCTTCACTGAGCATTTGCTTCCTGTAAATAAAAATATAAATAAAATATATAGGAGCATATAAATGCTCCTATAAATGTAAATACCAATCTAATATTTGTTGATGTCATTAGGAAAGAAAGGTTTTGAGTAGCTTTCAGGATCAAACCTCTTGAAAACATGTGTCTGCCTGACTATCTGAAATATCTTTAAATAAATGTAAGCATTAATGAAAAACTAATGCTGAGAAATAGAAGTGTGAAGAGTTGATGATTAATATATTCTTAAAGGACTTGTATAATAATAAGGCTCCTGTTCAAATAATCAAACTTGGTAGTCTCCTGGACATGTAAAATTTCCATGTCTTCTATTCTGTTAGGAACATACATTATGGGAAATTTATTCTAGGTGGAAAGTCCATCTTTTAAGGTTTAGCCACTGGCAATAAGATAGTTTTTAAAGAGGGAATCAGCTTTGGACTTTATGGAAAGATGCAATCGTTGTCTGCCTGCTGAAATAGAAGAGTACAAACTTCCCTGGTACATGATATGCATTGTGGATACCTAAACTACCACATAAAACCAGCTTCCAGAGTAATTGGCTGAAAATACAACACAAATGTAGCTACAGATTGCTGTCCCACTTGGTACTTGACTCTTTGAGATGGTGCCAGAGAGTCTGATCCAGGAAGAGTCTCCAGAAGCAGCTTTGTCTGGTTTCTTTTGAACCCCCTTGTCACAGACTCTCCCAGTCCACTAAGGCTGTACAAGACAAAAAAGTCTCCTGCACATGGAGTCCCAGATGAAGGGTGAAGCCTGAAGCTTCTAATTGCCCAAAGCTCTGATGAGCTTTCTCCTGCAATTTGCTCTCAGTTTTCATAATCCATCTATTTCCCGGAGCTTAATGGGTGCAGCCCAATCTCCTGGCTAACTCCTCCCTTTCTTAAGTATTGAGATATAGCCAGGATCAGATTGAAAGATTTTGTAAGTGGGGAGCTGTTGAAAAATAGCACAATATAAGAAAGTCTCCTGCAGTAGCCATTTGCCCTGTCAGGCTGGCTGTCTCTGCAAGTAAATGTTTCTACAACTGGTGATAGTACAAGCTGCTTACAAATATATGCTAAAAATGCACCAAATATGAGCTCTGTTCAAATACAGTGGAAGGCAGGTAATTCTACAAGCCAATGCCAGAAGCAGCAGAGAAAACACTCCAAGCATAAACACCACAATATCCCAGCACTGCAAGATGACTTGCAGGGAACTGTTATGGAGTCTCCCTAATGACTCTATGAGAAACTTCCCTCTTGTCCCCAAAGTGATAAAAAAAACCTTGTTTAATTGTTTAAATGGAATATTGTGATTCATGAATAAAATAGCAGCTACATCTGAAGGCTGGAAGGGAAAACAAATAACACGAGAGCAAGCAATCTGCTGCTATACCTGAGTGCCCCCAACAGGTCACAGCACAAATGAGGCAGATGACTTCTAGTGGCAGGAAAGGAAGCTGCTGAGTAATGTATAGCTGTGCTTCTCTGTTACATCATCTGCTCTGACAACTTTGCAGAATGTATTGGCCAGTTCCTTGATATTTTGACAGGGGAACGATCAATTTTAACAGATCTCTGCTATCAGCTGCTACTGAAACTCATATCACTGCTCACTTTTTTTAGAACTGTTGTGAGTGTTTATATCCCTGGAATCTGAGCAAGCCTGAACTGGGACCATTTTGGGGGGAGGGGATTGTTTGGTTGGTTGGGGTTTTCTGAGGGATTTTGGTTTGGTTTTTTGGGGGTTGGGGTTTTTTTCCCACATTTCCTTGTCAATTAGGGAAAACTTATGCAAAGGAATACCCTAGAATACCCTGTTTTGAAAATCTGCAGATGCATGTCCCCATGCTCCTCAAAGATGATGTGGGCTTGTGCTAGTTTTCACAGTGAGCTGTAACTTTAGGAAATACAGAAATCAAGTATGAAACGAACACAGCATGGTTAGAGATCATTTAACATTCGTTGAGGTCTGGAAGGATTTTATATACGATGCGTGGGTGTGATAAGGTTGATTTTTTTTTTTTTTAATTGCAATATTGCCAGAAGAATTTTTTTTCAAATGCATGCTACTGAATATTCATGTAAAGTCAGTCTTAAAGTAATTGATACATATTTACCCATTCAGGCAAAAGTAATGCCATATGACAATTCTAATTAATCAGCTGAGTTTAGTACAGGAAAGTGTCAACTATGATCAACAAAGTACTTCTGAAGTATTTCTGGGTTAAGATTTTTTGATAACTACACTTGCAAGAAATAAAAGCTGCATCTCAGCAATTCTAATCAGTTAAAGAACAAAATAAATTTTTAGTGGATGATTTCTCCCATTCATAATTACTCAGCCAAAGATGGTTTGTTAGCATTCCAAAACCTTTATCTTTACAAGTGTAGTTCTTACATCTCTGCTGCTTCCCACACAGTCCCCTGGCTTCAGCTACTATTCCATGTGATACCTACACACATCTCTCAGTTTCTGCCATTTTTCCATCTAATATCTCTTTTCTCTCCATCTCATTTGGCTCACCTTTTGAATTTGTCACTACCACAGTCTCATCACTTGCTCTCTAAGACTGAGCTACTTACTGCATTTAACTCTTGATCCTCTTTACACAACCTTTTTTTTAATAGCTGGAACTTCACAGCAAACTTTATAATCTTGCACCTTCATATGTCTAGTGATATGCCTCTCTTTTCTTTCTATGCTATACCTGCCTGGACTGTCTCCTAACCACCTTCTTCCCTAACTCAGAGGTAATCATGGGATTCATGAAAATTCCTCAGTTTTGTCTCTACTGGATCATAGTAACTTTAGCCTTTAAGTTCTTGTCATAAGGTGAATATCTCTACATTCTTACACTTTTTGAACTTACTGTATAGTAGGCAAGTGAAAGTCATTTATTTTTGGTTCAACAGCTGAAATAAAGAATGAAGAGAAAGAAAATAGAAGGTAATTAGTCAAAACAAATTTAAAGGATTTTTTTTCTGTCAAAACAAAAAAAAAAGTGTCATTTTATATAGAATTTAAATTTCTCTTCCACCCAGCTTTTATTTAAGTCAGAGGGAAGAGTTGAACCCCAGTGTTCAGGATCTCAGGTACATGTGGAAGTTAGGAGTTCTTCCATCCCTTGGATAGCTTTAATCTGCTTTCATGTGAAATATGCATGTGCTCACTCGTGTGACCTGAGAATTAGGAGCCACTATCTACTGCTTTGAAATGCAGTTCCACAGTTTGCAACAGCATCAGCTGAACAGATTTCCTTGCATCAGTTACAGCCTTAATGACTGTTCCTTTAACAGGAAGAGGAGTGTGCATTTGAGCTCCACAAGGGTCACAAGAAACTGAAGGTTTATCTCTGGCATCCAGTCTATTCACACTGACCCCCCAAATACCTGCTGGAAGATCACAAACTTCCAGTAGTTTGTAAATGCAGTGCTAACCTGTACACTGTGCTCGTTCCCCTTTCTTCATTGTATCATATTGTGCTTGCTTTCATATCATTCCACTAGCTGCAATCTTTCTTCTTTTCTCCCCATCTCTACTCCAGTTTAATTTTGTATGTGAATTGTGGTGCACTGATTCAGTTAGAGGTTTCTTACCTAAATATTTTCTTCAAACAACTGTTTGTACCCAATTTTCCATGACTCTCCAGTCAGGCAAATTCCAGCCCTCTAGAGGTGGTTGTATTTCTTGTCTCCTTGGGTACTCCTGTGGTAACAAGGAGCTGATCCTCTGAATTTGCTCTTTCAATTTGATCAGGGGCCAGCAGAGAAGCCCAAAAACTCAGGAAAAATAAATTAGGGGTGCTCCATGGAGAGCCATGTCAATCCATCACTTTTTAATCTGTATTTTAGATGACACATTTGTAAGTATTTTTACTAGTCCAAGAAGTACTACTGGTTTCGTACTGTAAGCTGCTTAATTACATTATGGAACTAATTCTTGGAGTTTTTGTACGTGCATAATACATATAAATAAAGTGCTTCGTCTACACTATGGACTAATAGCCTCCACAATCTAATTTTGAAACACACAGATGGTTATTTGATTTATAGGAGCAGTAAAAACAATCTGACTCCAGAAAGTAGATTTGCTTTCCTCTGAGACTCTTACATGCAGTTAAAGAAACAAGTAATTGAATTACGTTTCAGAGATTTGGGCTTTACATCTACTGTTATACTTTTGTCCAAAGTTGTCTGCAAGGCTGCTACTGAGGAAATGCTTTTAGATGAGGGGGGGAGAAGGAAACTAAAGAAAGCAATACCCAAAGTGTAAAAGCAAAATTAAAACAGCTCAGGGCATTCGTGGTGTAGCAGGGGGATTGGAATAAATGACCTTTAAGATTCCTTCCAACCCAACCATTCTATGATTCTATAATATTAAATCATAATTTGTAAATTAATTGACACAGCCAGGAATCACTGTGTTCATGAAGTGTGTTTTGCAGAAGTTTTGTGCATTCAGGTGCACTTCTGTTTTGTTTTGGTATCTGAATCTCAGTGTAACTGAAAAGACTGCAATCTATAATTAACCTGTTGTTCCTGTGTCAACCCAAAGATTTCATTTATATTACCCTTGATTTACAACATCAAATTATTGAATTTCCACTGCTTGAGAACCCAGTATCATTCTAAGACTCAAGGGAAACCATCCCAACCTGGAAAGTAGAGAGCAAGGAATAAATGGTTACAGTTATCCAGCCTCCATGTCTATGTCATACTGTGACTTATAATCTAAGGGCCCTGACAAGTGTTTAGTAACAAAGGTTGCATAAAAGAACTTCATTCTATGGTCAAAATACCATAAGTAGAGCTTATAAGTAGAACTTTTTCCACTCCAAATTTTATTCCTTGAAAAGCATGGATACGGCTGACTTGGACAATTCACAATTTGAGGGGAAGGTTCACAAAGGGATGTAGTCTTCAGAGGACAAACAGAATGCTTTACAACTATCTTATTCATATACCTGTAACTGTCTTAGCACCAATTTTCTAGAGTAAATTCTATTTATGAAGTTTTGGGGTTTTTTTCCAAATATGCATTGAAATATATAGTTCTGGGGGAATCCAGCAACTATTTACCAACCTGTATTTCTGAGGACCTTATTACAGGAGCACATAAATGCCTGACATGCTTTGTCTGGAAGCTGCTTTCTAGCAGCAGTAGATGGCTGGTGATTTCTGTGTAATTTTATGTCACTCATTACCATAGCATTTGACTTCCTCATGACTATTAATGGATTTTGCCTCTTAACAGTACATCAAAATCAGCAAGTATCATTCTTCCTCTTTACAAATGGGCAGCTGATGAGAAGCATAGATTAAATGAACATACATGAAAGCCACAGGATGGCTGTGCTGCTGCCAGGAATGAAATCAGGTGCCATGAATGCCAGTTCCATCAAATTTCCCATATATTATACTTTGTGGGAGCTTTTTCCTAAAAATAATTGGAGATACTTTCCTCCATGTAGCATGCAGAACAACTTTACACATGATGAGTGCATCTCTAAATAGGAGGCACACTGATAAAAATTGAGTAATAGATTCTGTGAAATACTTTCAATGGACAGAAGAGCTAGATTAATCTTTCAATGACAGCTCTTTACACGTTAGATATCTAGCCTGAGTTAGTTTTCTCAGCTTCAACCACAGCGCTTCCATAGGGTGATTGATCTTACCTATCTTAGACATCATATCTAAGTCAGGATAAATGCCCTCATTGAGATCTTATTTCTGCTCATTCACTTGGAGCCTTGTTTAGGCTAGATGTTTAATTTTAGATGAGCTAAAATTCTGTGAGGTGGTTCACAGTCTAAGCTATTTAGTTACCTAATCCTTGGTTTTAAAAATAACTTTTGGCAGGTGAGTTAGGATCAGAATTATTGGAACTAAATCAGCTATTGTAAGAGTCACCTAATTTCAGGTGCCATTATCTAGGAAGTTGTCTGATCTCATTATTTTTAAAAAAACAGGGCACTTGAGGTCTCAGTTCTTATGCAGATGTACGAATATAAGGAGTAAAGATGAATTTCATCCCATCTCTCCTGTTAATTATAAAAGAAGTCTTCACAACCTGTGCAACTATAGGCACCATCACTGTGGAAAGTCAAACCAAATTAAATGAATTCTACATTAGGTCTCCAGTTAAGAGGCGAAGTAAACCAGTGGGTGTTGTGTGCTGTAATATCCTTAAGTATCTCTTCCAGATATATGATCAAAACACGTCATGGGCTCCAAAGACTTTTAAGGGCTCCTGAGAACTGACTTGAATAATGGATTATATTGGTTGGTTACATGAGTCCAGTATGATATGTATGGCTGTGGTGTATAGGAAAAAATGTCTTTAATAGATATGCAAATTGTTAACTAATAATTCATTATAGTTGTTCTGGTCCTGTACAAGTTTTTTATAAATGCACCCTTTATGTAAAGTGAATCATTTTGTTTCACATCACTGAATAAAGAATATAAATCCACATATGTTGTGTAGATTTTGCTATGGCAACAAACATGTATATGTTCTGCTACTTTGTGTTTCAGTTGGTTGCTGGGGTTTAATTGAGCAGGACACAAGGAAAAAGAAATTGGAAGATGATGTAAATGTATCTGGACTTTGAAGGTAGAAAACAGGCTGGTAACTAGATATCAAGATATGCAAATTAATTTAGCAGCATCTTTTCTGGATCATTTTTTTGGCTGTTATAGTATGAAAATCACTGGAGAGGGTGCCATACTGATTTGGAATGAGTCCTGTGCTGACCCAGTATAAAATGTTACATTTGTTGGACAGAAAATTATGTTGCTGTCCACCTTGCCAGTAGGTAGACTGGATATTTACATTCTGTATCTTTCCCTAACAAAATAAATTTAAAAAAAAAAAAAAAAAGAAAAGAAAATGTGAGGAATCGCTTCATGCCCTTTTAGGATAAGTTAATGGCTGGAAAGTATGTTCTTTTTTTTCCAGCTCAGAATTTTTAATGTAAATGCTGACAGAACCTCAGCTACAGTGTCACTGGTGTTTGCCTTCTTAATGAGAAGCTGTTAACAAACCCACATGCAGCACAAAGTTCCCTCTTAATAGGGTAAGACAATCACCATCCTCACCTTCAGGTCCAGTCTGTGCCCTGAAGAAAAATTAGGCTGCTAGAGAGTTTTGGAGCTATGGTTACCTATATTTCTATAAAGGCCAGCCAAATGACTCAGAGCACTCAACACGTATATAGTGGAAGGATCACAAACTTTTCTGAAAATTGAGAGCATCCAACATTAAATATTTATGGCATTAGTCTGGGTTCAAGCATAATAATAACACAGGAAAACATCAGTTGACTTCTTGAGCCCCCGCGTGCAAGGAGACTGCAGACATGTCTTGCACATTTCTCAAAATACTATTATTTTCCAAATTCAAGATTCTTAAGTATTCTATAAGAATTTCTGCCTGTCATTCAACACACTGAAAGATATTTTGAAGTCTTATTGTCCTTTTAGATTTTGCTTTTCTTTTCAGAGGTTATTTGGAGTTTTCATTAACAAAGTTGGATAATTTAAGTTTGAGTTGATTTTTTTTCTGTGATGCAAACTTTTGTGTCTACATGTTATAGTCTTTTAAGAGCTCTAATATTATTTTAAGAAGCAGTTTAACAAGACATGTTGTGACAGCATTCACAGAGGAGTCTTCTGAAATGTACCCAAAAGTTGTAGAGCCTTCTTTGTAATTTAAAATTCTTTTTTGTATTCTGTGTCTATGAGGTGTTGGTCCTAAAGCTTCCATTTTCCTCAAAAGATTTCTTTGGAGAGGGGTGTGGATTGGAGAAAGAATTTTTAGTTTGCTATTCTCCCAAAAAAGGGAACAGGATTTTCATGAGCCATTATGGGATAAAATCTTATGAAGCACTAAATGTTGTGAGTGCTGTAACATAAAGTTCTGTTTTGTTTTTTTAGCACACCATAAAGTCTACTCACAGGGAAAATTCATACCTACTCCCTTCCTCTTTGGCCTTTTGGATTTGCCTGTTTTCTTTGGGGTTGTTAGGACCAAATGCTTTCATTTATTTTCCTCCACAGTAGAGCAGATTTATAGTTGAATCTGAAGCCTGGTTCACAGTGGTTATACAGCCACTGGTGTGGAACTGCACCAACACAGAACCTAGAGTGGATGTGATTTACATGTGCACAGCATGATTTGTACTAGCTCAGCTTATCTCTGGCTGAAAGCAGGGTAAATTAGACATGGGAAAGTTAGTGCAGTGATATCAGTCACTTTAGAGCAGGCATTTTTGTCAATGAGAATACACTGAGCATGTTACTTAATATTGCTGTGTGTCAGTGTCCCCATCATTAAAATTAAGGCATTTCCATGGCCTTTTAGGCTATCAGGATGGAATTAAATGAAAAGTGAAAAAAACTGAAGAAAATTTCATGGGAGACACAGGAAAAAATATACCTAGTATTGAAATGAATGCATATAAGAGAGTTATTATGCTGATCAGTTTAATGTTCAGCTTGCTTTTAAAATACAGTTGTCTAGGAAAATTTTTACAGCCCTTAAGGTCTAAAACTTTATGCTACTTCTAGCTATAGATCCCCAAAGGGGTTTTTTTGTGTGTTCTCTTCAATCTGTATACAGCATTTATCATTTCTCTGTTGGACTATTTTTATTATGTTTACAATAATTTTTATAGTAATGTAAGTGCATTTGATGTTACTTACAGAAACAGTCTGCTGTTTTCTTGATTTTAATATCCCACACGGTCTTCTGGTGGTGCAAATGGCTGTGAGCCGGAAAATGATGCACATGATGCGAGTTGGAGCAGAGTGACACCGCATTTAATAACACTGCAAAGTTTTAGACTTTTGACAAATAACCTGAACTTAGTATGTGAGACATTAGGACAATTGACTGGATTACATGGAATAGAGACAAACTCAAAGATTTGGGTGTTTTCTTTGTGTGCTGCCAGGACTTTATGACCAATGTGTTGTGTTGTGTTGCAGTACAACCGGTACCAGCGCTACGGGGCCGAGGAGTGTGTGCTGCAGATGGGAGGAGTGCTGTGTCCCACCCCCGGCTGTGGGGCAGGTCTGCTTCCCGAGCCAGGCCTGAGGAGAATCCGGTGTGAGCCAGGCAATGGAATAGGCTGTGGGGTAAGAACCTACATTTTCCTCCTAGTGGTGTGGGAAATACCTGATACTGTACAATGAGCGCTAAGATAAAGGGGGAAATGTGGTTGGCTTTTTTATCTTTTCATTGGCTTCGAATTGCCCTTCCCACCGGAGTGGGATAATGCAGCTCACCAAACAATTTAAATATAGTGCAATGGCTTAGGAATGATGACTTCATCGTGGAGAATCTGTCCATTCCATAATTCTTTGCTTTATTTGGTTTAAGAAGTTGCTGAATAGTTACAGTAAGAAATTGAACTGTGCAAATGAAAATCCAAATGCACTCTGACTTTCTTCTCCTAGAACTCAGCAGAAATGAACAGGATCTTAAGCAAACCGTTCATTATCATATAAATTTTTTTACAGAAAAAGGAGAGATAGAATAGGCTGTTTGTGACATCATAGCGATATTTCTTATGCATGTTAAAATACATGATGGAAAGAAATATAGAAATTTGTTTGTTTACTCATGTTTGTTTTAAGCAAGGGGAATGAACAATTAATGGTGGATTTGTGGAAAGCAAAATCAGATGAAGCTTGAAAATACTTTTGCTAAGAAATCACATCATATGGGCCATCGACATTTTTGGCAGTAGAAAAAGCAAGTACTTGACAAGAATTAAGCTTTGGGGGAAATAGATGCACATAGAGATAAATCTATATATAAAAGAACCTATTAAATGTTCAGTCAGGGTGACTAACTGGTGTTTGCACTATGTGAGTCTTTCCATAGTTGGCATTACAGCAGAATTCCACAAACACTACGAGAGAAGATAAAATATATATATTTGTAAAATACTAGGGTACTCTTTCTGCCTTTTTTCTTGTGGAAAATGCACTTTTTATTGCAGTTTTGATATTGCCCAAACTGATACCGTGGAAGAATAATAGTTTGGTGAACTAGGAAGTCGCAGTAACTTGTCTTCTTTGAGTAGGTTAGCATCTGTCGACCTTGGTAAGACTTCCTATCTGTCCATGCAGTGGTGCATGTAAAACAGAGTGCTGCCCAAATTCACTGAGCAGACATGGGGCTATAAAATAAAGCAGAATCTGGGAAAGTAATAAGAAACATGACTGCATAAACAAAAGGGAATGCCTCTGGATTAACTATTAGGAATTGATTAAAAAAGATAAAATCACATATAATTTTTATTCAGGTCTCTGCCTGGAAGTGGTGAAAATCACACTGTACTTTGCAGCTTCATTTATCATCATTCTGAATCTGCAAATGCTGCGTAAATAAAGATTATGTAGCATAAAGGATTGATATATTGCCTGGTTTAGCAAACTGCTCTGTTTCCTTCTAAGGACTCTGTGCTGTGCTTGGTAGTGATCAGATCTACAGCCTTGAGTGTAACCTCACCCTTTGTTTTGAATAATGTGATGTCTTGAACATTACAGAGTACAATTCACTTAGGCTGAAATGAGAAGCAGAAGGCTGGTCTGGAAGCCAAATTTTGGTAACATTAAGGTCCTTCCTCAGAATCCATAATGGAACAGAGTGAAAATATATGCCTTTGAATCTTTCTTTTCACCCTAAAAATGGTAACCTCAAGGAGGATTTTTCACAGACTTCCTGTGGTAAGGGTCCTAGCACTGAAGTCAAATGCTGGTAATAAAGTTGGATGAAGGTAAAGATCCTGCAAGGACACCAAGACAGTTAGAAAAGCTATTTATTTTTACTCTATTTTATGAAGTCATGTTCAGTGTTTTCTATTCTTAAACTGTGAGGTGGTTTCTCCTAGTCAAAACCTGACCTTTTTCAGTTTGAAGGCCTTCTACTAATTTTTATGGAATCCAGGAAGATCCATTTTAGAGCTCAGTATTGCCTCATAGGTGTGTCCGTGGTTTACAAGCTCAAAGAAAGGCCCAAGATGAGAATGTCCCTATTACCCATCCAAAAAAGGACTGCAAAAGATGTCTTGCATTATTTAACATGTACAGCTTAGTTTAGAAATACATTCCTTGCTGAAGCTGGTGAGCAAAGAAATGAGGAAAGTAGTGTGAATCTGGAGATTCTTTTTGAATGTCTACATCATTCTTTAGGCTGTACTTTGGTTATGTAGAGTCTCTTTTGGGGTGTTTGAACCTCTGTCTTTGGTTTAATTTCATATTGAAAACAGCAGCAGTTGTATTCAGCATCATTGTCCATTATTCACACAAAAGCCCTTGCAGAGAAATAGGTGCCTATTGAACAGAACAAATTGGTTGTTCAGGTCTGTATTGGCATGTTAGGGTAGCTAACAACTGTCAAGTAGCTGAGGATTTTGATTTGCTGATGAAATTACCCAGGGGAGAGAGGAAGGGCAGGTGGTCAAGAGAAAGTCGAGACAGTGAATGAGAAGGGGTTTCAGCAGCCATTTTAGAAAAGTAAAGGAACCAAAAAGAGAATAAGCTAACCACCAGGGAATGAAGCAAAATAAATATTCCAATATTCAGAGAGATAACCATGTGAGGCAGTCCCAAACATATAAGGACTATGACCAGAACGGAAGGAATAATGAGAAATGAACAGGTGACTGAGCCAGGCTAGCATGCAGACATTTTTGATTCCTCAGTTTCTTACTTGTTACATGGAATGAGAAACTAGAATCTCTTTTGCAGAGGAACTGCCATTGGTATCAAAGGTAAATGTGAATCTCCAGGAGAATGCATATAATTTGCTAAAAGGGCTGTTGGTAAAGTTAAAAGATGGATTTTGCTTTGTCTCAGGAAATTTGGAAACAGCAACATGCAGAGCCTAGAAACAGTCTGGTAAATGCCTACACAGAACTGTACCAAAAAGATGAGGAAAGAGGTTTAAATATAAGCATCCCCATATGAACCCTCTGCAGTCAGGCACTATCTATCTATTTCAGACTTTCAGAGAAAAAAAAATAACAAGACAAAAGGTTTATTTTGACTGAATAGAAACATGCAGATCTCCTTTTAATGATTATGGATAGTCCTCACCTAAAGCCATAGTGTGGTACCACTGACTGACTCTACTGATGTCTAATCTTTCATATTTTTTATTATTCACCATAAACTTATTAATTGATTTACTAAGATATTACCATTATACACTATTCTACCTTCATTACTATGCATCAGACTTATGTTACTAACTTCTATTGCTCAGCTATAAAATCCTGACATATTTAATACTAGAAAACAACAACAAAACATAGTAGATAGTACATATTGTACCAGCTGGCCTAGGTGGAGGAAAAGCTGTGGTAAACAAGACATACAAAAGCTTTATGAATAAAACATTTTTGTCTTGTTTTACATTATACTGGCATATTATTTACTACACATTAAAGAAGCTTGGAGTTAAAAACAGGTTAGAATGGATCTTTGAAAGGGACAATGCAAGTTGTTTCTTAAGAAGTTTGCCTTGGTTTCTACACATACAGCTCAGTTGCCTTGTAAAGCATTCCTTGTCAATATCTTTCAGTGAGATAACTGACTGATGTGTAACTGCATCCCACATTTTGCTCCACAATGGTATGTTGTGCAGCAACAATGGTAAATATTTTGCAGCATGCAATATCAGTTCACCTATCCATTGAAATGGAGTGAGAAGGGAGATACAGGATAGTGGAGAGAGAGCCTCTGCTGGTCTTTTTCCCTTGTGTTTATTCATTCCTAGCATAGCATATATAAGCATGAAGAAGAATGTATTTCCACAGATTGGCTGTTGTTTGATAATCCCTGGCTAGGAGACTGGACTCTTGAAGGTCCATTGAGGTCCTGACACCACTCTAAACTATACCAAGATCTGGGTGACAATTTTAAAGATCTTAGGAATAAGCTGTGCTAATTGATGTTTTTATTGTTCTTCTTTGAGATCCCTTAATGTGAAACTCCAATCTGCAAGTGGGGACTCAAATGGAGTGTATTAAATGTGCAATGATAGAGTAAATTTTATAACTTTGCAAAGGGAGCACAAAATTTGGGGTTATTTAATCTCTTTTACTGTTCCATAAACATAGTGCATTGAAGAACATCAGGAGATGTGTTCCCATCTAGGACAGGTGACATTTTATAGCTGCAGACTATAAGAGGCCCCTGAAAAAAAACAATAGATATAAATACCATGTCTTCCTTATAAATAGAATTCCTAGGCTGTTGTATTACATAAAACAAAATCCCTAAGGCAATTTCACTCTACCCAGCAATTTTTTCTCATTGATTTCTTCTTGCATTCTTCTTCCATGGCTAAGGAAGCACATGTCAAAAGCAATTGCACCATATTTGTAGGATTAATAATTGTCTGCCTTTTCAGTAAGCTTAATAGAATAGAGGACACTAAAATAGTTACATGAGAAGTGCAATACATATTCCTGTTGTTTGTAAATTTGGGGGGTTTTGTTATTCATCATCGTGCACTCATGCATGTCCTAGCGGACGCGTTTCATCTTCAGTAATGGCTTTGTAAAACCCAGCGATTCACATGTAGGCAAACCCCAAACAATTGGGGAAATTCTTTTGTTTTGAGGAGACAAATCTGAATTATAAAAATTCCAAGCAACGAGTTCTTATCCACTTCTGATAATTCAAATGATGATTTTGTTAGTTGTGTATGTCCTTCTAAACTTCTGGAGTAGAGTTAATTTAGGCTTTTATACACCAGTTGAAGTGCTATGTGAATGCACCTATACTTCCTCTGGAATCTGAACCAGCTTGCAAATACTGTTTCATATATGTGAAAGTGCACAAGAGTTTTTGAAGTAAAAAACAGTTTCCACATCTGGAAGTTAAAAAATCTTTTATTGTGAAGTTCCGTTTTAATGCAATGCATTGTCATGCTCAACATGGATTTTCTCAAATTCCTCTCCCTCTTGAGTCTGGTTTTATCATGTTATTCCATTTATAATATCTGATCAAAATGTTTAAAAGTCTGACTAACCTCAATGACTTTATTTTCAAACAAAGATGTAGGTATAAATATGTGTTTCAGGACTTGTACTTTGTTTCTCTGTTGGTAGGACCAGGAGAATGTTCAATGTATATAAAGAGAAAATAGGCAGCTGTTAAAATAATTTGGGATATAAAGATAGTCAAGATGAGTAGTGGTAATTCAGGACAACCTTTGAAGGTACTTGCACTGAAAAAATCTTTTAAATTTTATAATCAGATGAATAAAAGGTCATGGGTGAAAAAGGGCTGTTTGTACAATGATCTGGATTTTTCCCTTAGTTTTAAGATGGAAATGGAAGTTGAAGCAGAAGCAGAAAATAGAGGCTCCACAGTTTTGAAAAACAGAGGAATAATGCAGAATACAAAAGGTCCTGAGACCCCTATGTCATTTGCAAAGCAGTAAAATGGAAATAGGAGATTGCTGCTATCTAGTAGCCGTCGCAAAATTGAAGGGTTACTCCTTGTTATTACATTTCAGGTATCTGTCCTTGTTCCGTATGTCATTAAATTTTTGCTTTTAAGAGAATTCACCAGAAAGGTGTGACCATGGAAAAGGCAATAGCTGAAGATATTGCTGCGATTAAGAAACCAACTCACAGCAGGAGTGTTTCATAATATTGTATAGGGAGAGTTTTCAATGGGAATGAAAATGAGACAGACATTTTCCATTATTGCTAAATGTTGAGTTGCTAGCACTGTGCCACAAGCTCTAAGCAGTAATCATGTATTGCTTTCTTCTATTGAGTGGGCACTCTAGCCTTTAGAAAGTGGAATTCCATCTTGTTGACACATTATGGCTTCAGTAGCTGAGCAAGTTGTTCAATTGCTAAAATATGAGAGGCTGACCAGAATTCTTTTCAGATTTGTGGGGGGGGGGGCGGGGTTGGTACTGTTTTACATTGGTTTAAATTAACTGTAAACGCATGGCACTTTTTAAGATGTAGAATGTTAATGTTTTAATAAAGTGCTTACCCCAGAATTGCACTGATTTCCATTGCCCATGTCTTACAGCACAGGGCAATTCATTGATCTGATATGAAACTCAGCTGTTAGCACTGAGTGGATAAAGCAATCTAGAAAATGTTTCCATTTTTAATAATATGGATCACATTAATTCACAGGACTAGCAAAAGAAAATAAATACTTTTTACACAGAAAACAAATCAATTGCTTGCACTTGGTTTAATAGTAAAAGAGTAACTGCTTTTTCCTTTACATCCAAATCATGAATACTAGCTAGAAAAATACAGTTAGAAAATATGTGAGTGTCTTCCATTCCATGTGAGCTAAGACTGAAATTTTATTAGTTTCATCTGCTAGATGTCCAGAATATTATGGGATGACTCATATCATGTGATAAAATTCTGTATCCCTTGATTTATATAGGTTATAGCTTTTACCTGACTTCAGCATCATGCAGACATCTGGAAGATGGCTTTGTACTTACACATTGCAAATTGAAAGTGCAGTGTCTTCAGTTGTTTTTGCTTGACTTATTGTTTTGTGGCCTACCTGGTAAAATTTAAAATAATTTACAATCTGTCATATGTGCTCTAAGACAGAATCAAGGAAGTAGAGAAAAGAGGTAGTTACCCAAAAGAGGCTGGAAGATTATGTTCTTTGTAATCTAGAGAAATCACAGATATAAGAGTAACACTGTATTTGAGTCAAGGAAATTGTGTTAGAGAAAACTAGGATAAAATCAAATTCTTACTTGTAAAGATCAGTCAAAACTGGACACACAGACCTAGGACCTAGAGAGGATAAAACTGATGTCTGTGAATGTAAACCAGCTCAGACTGGGATTTGCAGCAATTGTTTTGCAGAGGATAAATTCTCCCAATTTAACCAATTTGTCTGAAATAGGAATGAGCTAAAGTTGCAAGCATTTGAGACCCATTTTAAATTGAGGGGTGAGATAAAATAGCAGGTGGGTTTAAAAATCACATCAGTAGTTGATTTTAGGATTTATCAGCTAACTCTTAGTCCTTGTAAACTGTTAGATCAAACAATCCCCTGGAAGGGTGCTTGGGATTTTCATATTAGGGATACCAAAGTGGGATTTGGGATACAAATTAGAGATACTCAGCTTTGTCACTTGTTCAGTACTTAGATTCCAGAGCCAAAGATGCCCGGGCTTCCATTTTATTCACCTGTGGAAAGAGAACAGCATTTTACAGTAACTCCAATGCAAAAATGTGGATAATTTAATGTCCACAGTTTACCCTAAACTGATTTTAGCACATAGATTGGAAAAATACCTCCCTAAAAAAGTACCTTCTCTGGAGAGATTCCTGCTTTTAGGAACCCATTGAGTGAATCATGTTGTCATGCTCAGGTCAGGATAAATTGATCACTGAATTTGAAGGAAAGTCAAAATTTACTCTCAGGCTTATTGTCAGAAGCTTGACATTTTATACCAGAGTTGGTGGATGAGCTAAATACCATCTGCAGGAGTTTAGGGGGCATTTCTCACCTAGAAATTCTTTGTTATTTGAAGAGCCACAGGCTTGATGACATCTTTGTCTATTTTGGACTATGCCTGTGGCACAGCACAGTTTAGTCTCTTGACGACTGAAGTGCTCTTGTCTAATTAAAGTAATTGGGCTCCATGTAGCAGTATCTGGGTGATGTTTAATGGCTTATGATGCTCAGGAGATTATATTAGATGAACTCATAGTTCTATCCAGTCTTAAGTATAATGGAAGTTTATGACTGTAGAGAACTTGGAACTAGTTTTTCTTACTACTCCTCTCCTCTTCAGTGAAGTGCCTAGAACTATGTGTGACAGTCAGGGGACAATGTATTATCATGAGGCCCATCAGAAAACACATGGAGTGCAAAAATCAGAAAGGAAAAATAAACTGTTAATGGGATTTGCCGATTAATTCTGCATGTACAAAAAACAGAGCTCTGTATTCTGTCTTCATACTTCACTGACATACAGGATAAGATTATTCTCCTTCATTTGATAGAAAGAAACACTTTGCACATGATAGAAAATTGTAGTAATTTTATATCAACCTGTATTTGCTTCAGCTAGTAGATGAAAAAGTTCTGGTTATAGTAGCCTGTCCCAGACCACAAGAGATGCCTGAGCTTTCTTGCTTATATATCCAGACTACAGTTTCGTAATCAGTAAGACAAGTGCAAATCAATTTGTAAATTATCAAAACTAGGTGTTAGTGGAAGATTTGGTATGAATAAGCAGATCTATCACTGAATCACTGGAGGGGGAACAATAATGCAATCAGGACAGGATATGCTGCTTGAGAATGGCAGCCACCAAGGGCAGGATTCTAATTGTGCAAGAGGCTTATTTGAGCAATTTTCTAAAAGATTTCTGTATTTGAACAGGAAAGAGAAACATGGGCTGAATGCAGGAAATCACTTATAAATGAAAAGGAAAATAAATATGAATCAAATAAGCCTATTTATTGCTTTTTATATGAAGTTTCATATGAAGGCCTCCTGAGGCACTGAGGATTGTATTATTACATTATTGTAAAAAAGCAGGAGGTGCTTAATCAATGCAAAATGATGGAGTAAAAAGCTAGGACCAGAACAATAAGACTTAGATTAAAATGAATCTATTGACTGGCATTTTTAGCTTAGCCAGGATAAAAATTCAAAGTTTTGAATGCTAAAGAAGAATTCTCCTCATTATGTGGCTGGTATAATTCTAGCCTGTAGCCCAACTCAGAAGTAAATCACAAAATTCATAAAGTAAGCAGCTCACACAGATGCTGAAAAACCATGTCTTTCTACTCCTTTTGTGGCACCTGCAGTCTTCATGTTGTTGGATGTCAGAGTAAAAAGTGTAATAGTGATTTGAGGTTTAAGTCTATTTGGTGTAAGTACAAATGTGAAAAATGGTAGTTTGTGTCAGTTTGGACCTTAAAATAATGACACTTTTTTTTTACTAAAAGGACTACCCCCAATTAAAAATGTTTGCAAGTTTTTGTATTTCTTTGTTAGCTGATCAAAGAAATGCCCAAAGAGTGTCTTTCTCAACTTTACTTTGACTCTGCAAATGTATAAAATCTCTGTTGGTCAGCCATGCTCTTGGTTCTTTTTCGTAAGACTCCAACACCACCTTTCATGTGGAGGGCATAAAATGGTAGCTTACCAGGACTATGAAAGTCTTTGTGATAAAAAAAGGAACAGCAGAAAATGCGGAGTACAAGCACACCGTAGGGATGGTATTGTGCACTGACATTTTCTGGAATAATATTTCTTTTGTGATGACAAACAAGATACTGTGCAAAGCTTCCCAGTACTCCTCTTGGGTTTACAGTTATACAGAATTTCTCACTGGATCTTTAAGGAAAAGCTTTTTCAAACACATTACAGATACAATAGTTTGTTGGTGGAATGAAGCAAAGCTACTCCTCGTCATTTCACCAGTACAAAGGAAATGTTTATTTTTCATTGCACATGTTGCATTACTCCTATGTACTATAGAGAATCCAGATTGATTGGATACTGTAATGCATCTCTTTGGGCTATGCTCCATGAAGAGTGGGATGAAACTGGCATTAAAAATATTTAAAGTAAAGCTAAATGTAGTTCTCATACAAAAAATTAATACCTTTGTAAAATAAAATTAAGTAGAACAGAGTTATTCTGAGATCAATTCCCTCACCACTAGCATTTCAGTAAGCCATTTAATAATGATGTCACATGCAAAACTTAATTATTTAAAGACCATTTCAAAGAGATAGCAAAGCCACTATTCCACAATCAAAGCTGATTTTGAAGTGCTGAAACAAAGCTGATTTTCAATTATCAGAGTCAAAAAAATCTGAAAAATGTCCTGATTGCTGCAAAACTGCTGTCTTTTTAAGTTGGATAACTCAAAACAAATAGATAATGCTTGTGAAGTTTCAAACAAAAATCCCCTTCTGACAAAGCATAAAAAAAATCAGCCTGAAAGAGAATATCTGGGTAAAGTTATAAGCTTCTGAAAGTGAGTTTAGAATAGAAGTTGCATCTCAACTTTAACAATTGTATTAAGGTCACTAAGCTATAAAAAAAGGGAGTAAAAAAAATGTTGCAAAGTCAAGGGCAAGGTATGAAAATAAAATAAAATGAAAATATAATGACCAAATTAAATAAAAGATATCCCTTACACAGTAATAACATTCTGAATGAAAAGCAAGGCCATAGATTTGGAGAACAGTGACCAACTGTAATTCAGTGGGAAATAATAGAAAACCAGAATGCAGTATGTGCCCATAAAATCCTCATGAGAGAGAGAAGTAAAAATTCTGATAAGGATAATAAAATATGTCTTTGAATGGAGGCCTTGACAAAGGGCAGAAAATCATGGGTGGATAACCAAGACTCAGTTAACTCCATTTTATCCTTATATTTCACAAAAATTAAATAGTCCATGCCACTTCTTTTTTTTCCAAAAGCTCTCACATTATATTGACTGACAATCACTACCATGATAGCAAGTCTATTCTACTGACACTTTTAAGGAATAAGTGAAAGGATAAAGAGAAAGGCTTAAAGGTACTGGTGGATCACTTTCTGAGACTAAATTAAATGAGCAGTAAAATAAGCTGGTAAAACTGGGTCTTGTTTCCCTTAAGAAATATCAAATAGCAGTAGTAAGTTTTGTATATAGCTCTGTCATTTTTATGCCAGTGAAAATGCTCATGTATGTGAAATCAAATAATGACATTGATAAGTCTCTTATGCACACCTGAAATTGTTGTACTCAAAAATATTGAATTTCAGACCACCAGTCTAAAGCCAGTGTTTTTATTAAATATCGTCAGTATAGTCTGCAAACAAAAAACTGGTATGAGGCATTTTCTACAACATTCTCATATATAAAGAAAGCTTTGTTTTCTACTTACTTTTCTCTTCGAATTAAAGTTAATGTAATTTTTTTTTATTTTTTTTTAGGGAACTTCATGTAGGTCTCTTAAACATGCTTTTTGAAATTCCTTAGTTTTTATGTAAGGATACTTTTGTTAAAATCTAATTGAGCAACATCATTCTAAAAAAAACAAAATAGGTGAATAGTTGGATATACCTGTTGGCATAGACTTTCAGTGAGATTTGACCTAAATCAGAAAGCTGAAAACTTAAAAACCACCAGGAGATCAAAATTGAAATGCACAAGTTCCCTGTGGAGATGGAGGAGGAGTAAATAGGAAAGTGAGGGCAGCCTTTAGACGAGGTCTGAGAAGACAAGGTGGGAACTCACTGATTTCTCAAAACTCTCACCAACGCAGCACCAATATATTCAGTCCTTTAACTCAAGTCAAAGAGGGAGAAGTTGCTCCTCCATTTTGTGGGAACAGCCTGGAAGGAAACAGGAACGTTAACAGGAGCATTGCCTCCTCTGCTGAGAGCTGTGACTTTATGTAAGGTGATACCACACCTTTAGTTGGTTGTTTGATTCCCTAGTAAGCAGGTTGAGATGACGAATACCAGATAGTAAGGGGGATGGGTTCTCCAGAGACCCCAAGCAGGGTATGAAAATGCATACTCTATAAGGAAAACCTAGAATTTATTACATCCTTGGCTGGATGGCTCTGGCATAAAGAAATAAAAGCTTAGATGAGAGTATGTGTGCCTTGGCTGCGTGTATTCAGAATTATGGGAAACTACCTGCCACACCTTTGTAGAAATGAACAGGGAATTGGGATGGTTACAGTAACCTGGGCTAGTGGGTGACATCCCTGCCTGTGGCAGGGGGATTGCAACTAGGTGATCTTCAATGTCCCCCCCAAGGCTCCCCATTCTCTGATATCATGAGGTATGTGTGGAAGTTGCAGTGCACAGGTGTGAAAGGAGCAGGGGGCGACTGCAGGTGTGTACAGAGTGAAGGGGCAGTTAAGTGGGTGAAAAGTTCACAAAGATGATGTGTAAGCATCAATTGTATAAAGAGTGACCTAGCTACATGACCATGATATTTTACATGAGTTCCTGGTCATTCCAGATTTTTTTTGTGAATGTATATTGATTGGATACCAAATTTTGTGTTTGCCAGTATCTACAGGTATCATATTTTAAAATCATTTTATGCTCACAGGAAGGTTTTTCTGGGCCTGAAGTATTTACCTAAATTTATTTGGGAAAATGTTTTGGATTTGGAGATGGGAAAAATGTGGCTGCCAAACAGTAGCATTGCTCTGAGCTAGAAGCCCACCATATCCTGCTATGAGAGTGACAACAACTGGTAATTGGTGAGTTAGATAAATCAAAGAGGAAATAAACTGTACAATAAATGTACAATGCAATAATAGCTTTTATATGCTGCTGTGGTTCTCACCAGTGGTGTTTTCATAAAATGCATCACAAGCTTTCAGTCTTCAGGGAAACACATCAGTGTTTTTGAATTATTTTTATTATAAGCCATGCAAATAGTGTTTGTCCCAGTAGGGTGTGACATTAATTATTAGCAAAAAATCTCTTGCATGATTTGAGTCCACACAGAATGAACAGTTCAGTCTTTATTTTCAGAGTGTGACATATAACTATTCAAAACTGCATTAAAAACCATTTAACCCATGCAGAGTATTCCTGCTGAAGAGGCGACACATGGCAGAAATAAATTGCCCTAATAACATTTGCAAAAGTTTTGTGATTGCAAAAATGTTATCAGTGCAATTCAAACATACTCCCCTTCATTATGCTTCAGAAAAAAACTGTATTTAAATTCTTTCATATGAACGACCAGCGGTCAACTCCTGAAATACAAAAAGGTTGAATTTTTCTAGAATAAGTCCCCTAGACAAAAGCAAACAAAAAAATCAGTCAAACAAAACATACTTCTGGAAGCTAGGCAAGAGGAAAACAGTGACTCCTGAAAGGCAGGAATAAGCATTCTTGTCTAACTAATAAGAAATTAATTCTAAGCAGAAAAAGGGAGCTGATAAGTCAGTAATGAAATCATAAAGTCACAAGGGTAAATTATCTTAATGTAAAGGAAGAATAGGAAGGGTAAGGTGAGACCAACTTGCTTGAACAATTAATATTTTTATGACCTGAAAAGCAAGAAAGAAAAGAATGCAAAATGTAAGCAGGTTGTATCATTTTGTACAGCTAGAAAACAGAAGAAACACAGGGGCAGTCAGAAATTGCAAGGTATGAAATAAAATATTTTTAATAGAAAGTCTACCAAATAGTGTTCAGAAGGCTTTCCATAAAGAAGTAAGAGAAACAGTAACATGAAAGATAAGGAAGCTTTTGGTTGGCTTCTTGTTGAGAGGAATCTGTATCATTAAAATGCTTCAAGAAGGCAAAAATGTTTATCTTTAAATCTAAATTTAAAAGGTCATGCCCACTTAGATGGTTAGCAGAGCTAAAACCAGTAAAACAGAATTAAAAATACCAACTATAGTGGAGAAAGGACAGCATACAGACACATTTTCGAATGCACTTGACTTGATGAAATATTTTCTTGGAGGAATGGCTGAAGGAAATCCAGAATATTAATCATCACCTGTAAGAACAGGGTAAGAAATATTTTGCAGAAGGCAAAAGCATGAAATCTATGTCTAAAAAGAGAAAAACCCACCATCATCCGAGATTTACAGACAAGTGGTTTTAACTTAAATTCCTGGGGATAAAATGTAACAAATAATTTAACTCTTAGTAATAAGAAAGAGGACAGGAGAATAAAGTTTCAGGAAGCGTGGACCTAGCAAGAGTTTATCACATCAATCTAATTTACTTTGCCAGAGTAACAGGACTTGTGGGTAGGAGAGAGGTTGGTGGTGTTTTCTGTATTGAATTCATTGAAACTTCTCACATTTTTTCATTTAAAATTCAGAAAGGTGAACTAGGACTACAAGACTAGATGATCATTTCATTAGGTGTGTATATAATTACTTGGAAAGCTGTGTATAGATGATTTATCAGCATTTCACAATTAAAGCAGAGAGTTGCTTCAAATCTGTCCTGAGGTTGATAGATTTTAATATTTTCTCAGATGCCTTGGAGAGTGATTATAAAGTAAGGTTATTAATTTTGCATAGTATATGTAGCAGGGGGACAGAAAACAGTTTGGAATTCAATAGCAATTCAGTAAGAATAAATGTAAAGTTTCTTATGTAGACAAATACAAACAACTGTATGTTAAGAGAAAAAAATGCATAGAGAGACAGCAAAAGGGCAAAAGTTGTTCTGGGAGCACAAGCTGATCTTAAATCAGCAGTGTGGTAGTATAGAAAAAAAATGCTGGACTGACATATATGAATCACAGTAATTATTTCTCCTAATCCAAAATAACACAGCAAGGGAACAAGAACAACAGCCCTGATTTCTTTTCTGATGTTATTGTTCAGTTGAGGAAGGAAGATGTCCATTTTAACATGCTTCTTATCCAAAAAAGGGCCATTTTTCTAGCCTCTTCCCATTCCACTTGGTTTGGAAGTTAAATTGCTGAGATGCACCATCAACAACTTCTCCATAGCTGCTTGACTCTGCTCATTCCAGTCTATAGCAGACTTTGCTCTAGAAATACTGAGTCCCAAATAAAAGCCAGCTGAAACAGATAAAATCTAATAAGTGCAATATTGCAGAGTGCCTCTATGCTGTCAGCGACTAACACACATAAACCTAAGGAGAGCTCATACCCACAGAGTCTGTCTAAATACTGCTTTACAGAAAGCCTGTCCTAGCTCAGAGCCACATTAGTTCTTTCACGTCTCTTGTGAGTTCCCACTGCCAGCATTTGATTAGATAATCTTTTTTCCTTCAAATAGCTAGCTGCTTATGAAATGGCACTGCTGATGCTTTATGATAACACAGAATAAACTAGCCAATGTGTATAAATCACTGTAGACATTTTATGAGGAAAGAAACATTGAACTTAACCTTTTAAAAAAGAAATCTATCTAGTTCATACAGCCCACAGTTTCAGAGCTCTGAAATGTTTGATCCATATCCCCGTTCTTTGAACAGTCTGGAAATGACACAGCAAAGTCTGCACTGTAACTGGTCCCATTCAGGGACTGATTCAGTTGAAAACGTTCATGGAAATTGTGGGATTTGAGGCATAGCATTGTGTAAAAGGCAGGAAATTGTCCATCTGCCTGTTCTTTTTTCTCATAACAAAGGTCATTCACATTTTGTGCCACATAAATCTTGCAATTATTTTATTATATTTCCCCTTGACTGCATATTAAAGTATGGAGGCAAGTCATCGTCGCTGAACTCCAGAAACCTTTTTATGCCTGATAGTTCTTCAGTGCTATTTTCTCCTCTGTCCTTTGGACCAACTTGTTACTTGTAGGTGTCTTTCTCAGATTTAAAGATGCATAGCTGTGCTCTGGTGTGTGTGTAGGTGCGTGTGGGTTTTCCATGCCTTGAATTCATCATTTGTCTTGTGGTTTCACCCTTCCCTCCTTCCTTACCAAATTCTATAAAAAACGCATTTGAGGTAAAGCCTCCAGAGCTGTTATCAAGCAAGTATTTCAGTTTGTCTTTTTCAGGTATCTTCAACTAATTCTGTTTTAAAACATAAAAATAGTGTCAATTTTTTAGCAAAATTTCATCTTTATCTTAAATCTTTTGAGAACAGTTAAATTCATTTAAATCCCTCCGTATTTTATTTGTAGTTTATTGGTTCTTCAGCACTTAGCTATTCATGTAGCATTTCTATTTCTTGTGTGTGTGTGTTCTTTTATCTTTCTTTGCATATTTTCTCACCTCGTACAATCCTCTCAAATGCAGCACTTGCCTCAAGTCTTATTACTGTTTTTAAATAACTGTTCCTGCTGCATTAATTTCTAGAAGACTTTTTTCCCAGTTTCCCCATTTTATCTCTTTGTTAAGATTTACCTGTGAATTTATATGGAGAACAATACCTGTGTACACACAATTCAGCAGAAGTTGCATTTTGGAATAATTGCAAGCACCAGAGAGGTATTATTTATTTAAAGGAACTCCTGTAGTATAACTGTGTTCTCTATGGGATTTTACCAGTGATATTTTTATTTTATGAATAGCATAATCCTTTTCATAGACCCTCCTTTTATTTTGGAATTCAATGAACAGTTGCAATGATGTTGGGTTTTTTTGTGTTTTTATTTATGTATTGCTGCTTTTCAGACTTCTGTAGCTAAACCTTTCTATTTGAATATGTGGAAAAGATGAGTAGGGAAAAGTATTAGGCTTTTCATATCTGAGTTTCCTTCTCACGTGAAGCTTATTCAAAATAGTCTCTTGAACTAGGTAAAACAAATTTGACAATCAAGTTCAGTCACACCATTTATTTAATCTGTTTTTATATTAAAAGCATAGGAGTTTATGCCATAGCCAAAGGGAAGTTATCATAAATGGAAGTTGAAGAAATATTTGAATGACAGCATTCAGAATAGAAAATGTAGTTTTTCAAAGGTCCTTCAAGAATTTAAGGATGTGTTTTTCAACATATGCATATATGATACCTGTAAACAGTTGATAGAAATTGCACAGAAATATTAAGAGCAGAAAAACTCTTTTATCTTACTGATACCAGAACAACTAATCTCATTATAAGCTAGAAGTGCATTTAGGAATTCAGTAAAACTCTTAGGTTTTGTATTGACTCATACATTTGACTATGACTAGAAAAGCATATTAAAGCATGAATTTTTCTCAAAAATCTGAAAATATTTTCATTTGGTATTGAAAGGATGGTTGTGTGGCTTGCAAGCAATATGCCTATAATATAAACTTAGCTTCTGAAAATAAATGTTATTAATATTTAATGGCATTATTATGTCACGTTATGATTATTTCTGATGTAGTAGTTGTGATTGGTATTTTAAACCTGAATCATCAAGCAGATGGCAAAAGCTAATGGGAATTTTTGCTGGGAGTTATCTTTTCCCCTAAGATCACTTTTAGCATTGGCTGCTTTCATTCTTCTGGCCGTCTGCTTTGTTTGAGATTCATGATAGTTCCAATTTCTTTGTAATGATAGCACCTCCTGGCAGGTAGTTTTTCACTCAGCTGAGCAGCATCTTTTTGAGGGAGTGATTAACTGTTCATATATGGCCTTCTTTAGATCTGATATCTCAGGACAAGTTTTGGAAAACTTCCTCCCTTTGTACTCTTTTAAACCTGAAAATACCGTATGGTGAAGAAAGGTGAAAATGGACATTAAAAAAGCCAGCAATTAGAATTTCTAGCTTGCATTTTGATTTATAGCTAATAATTTTTTCAAAGTAGCAAAGCCTACCCTTTCTGACCATGACAGGCAGAGTCAGATGAAGTAAGTAGGTTATCCAGTTCAATTTTACCAGCATGTAGCGCAGTTTAGCTGCAGCTGTCATGTCTTTAGAACTTGTACTGAACTGCTTAGCATTTGATTGTGGATCAAGAAATTGAAATCAGTGACCTGCTAAGTGTGCAGTCAATGAGATTAAAGGGCAGGAATGGAATAACTTCACAAGTTAACATTCTGGTTTTATGCATACAAGCAAGCTCTGTAAACAGCTACAGAGAGATAAGAATGGCACAAGATCATTCCACTGAAATAATATTCATTAAATTTAAAATTCCTGATTGACATTATTAGAAAAATTCTGTAAGTGTTTCTTAAAAATTGTCTGAATTTCATTTTTCAATGTGGGCCTGTCAGCAAAGGAAAGTGCAAGATTTTTTACTGATGTCGTGACTTGCTCCATCACACATTTGGAGTAAGTGAGTACCACTTTGATTTGTTTACTCAGAGAGCTGTTTCATTCCATGTGCTTTGAAGCAAGGGCGAAAAAAACCTGGCAGTATCAGCTGTGTGGTGTTGTCTGTCATATATTGTGTCATTTTAAATGTGAAGATTAGTCAAGATTCAGGAAAATGGTTGTTGCTGCTTATCCTGGAATGTTTTAACAAGCAACTGCTTGGTTTTGTTATACAAAAAGACAATTTGAAGAAGAACTGAGCTGAGCTCAGAGAATATAAAGCAAATGTCTAGACATTTCCCTACCAAGAAGGAAGTTTTTAGGTTTTATGACATAATTTCACAGGTGGTTAACTGTGTAGCTTCTGATATTTTGATGGGGTTTTTTTAATTATTATTGCTCTCATATTCTTCATAATGCTTTGGGTCCTGGGGAGAGGGGGGTTTCTTCCAAACAGTCACTGCTTCCACAAACCTGTATTCTAACTCTACCCAACATCAATTTATAGAGCCCTGAATAACACCATCTAACACATGTGACACATGGGAGACCAGAAACAGCTTCCTGCAGCCGAGCTACCAGTAGAGCCAGGGAATCACATTTTTAGCAGTCAATAATTATCTACATCCTCTTTCTTCTCAAGAGACTGCACAGGTCTCTTGCATCATATTGTGGCTGTGCAATGGGCTTGCAATGTACAAAGCCACCAGAATATCCGGCCTTCTATTTTCTTGTTTTAAATAAGAAAATTGTAAGAACTACAAGAATTGTAGTCAAAAGGGTCCCCTGTCCAATTCCACTCCTGAAAAAAGTGTTTGCCTCTCCCCTGCAGCTGCTGGGTTTGTCAGAGTAGGGGTTATCAAGACATCCTAGAGTTGCTTCTGGAACTGACGAGTTGCAAACCAAATAATGATGCTGTTTCTGTTTGTACCACCTGCATAGGGAGCACAGAGGCACCAGTCAGAGGTACCCTGGAGCAGGTCCCCTGAAGACAGAGGACAAAACTTACCCTCAGCACTTCTGTTAAACCCCCTTTTCTCACAGAGAAAATGTGAAGTGGTATATCTAGTGTTGCTCAAGTCTTTCTCAGAGAGAAAATCTCCCTGTCATGTCCTCCTGATCCTGGTTAGATGTCTGGACACATGATGTAACTCCACACCCGCACCAAGGCGCACGCACTGCTGTGCACAGGGGAACATTTTCAGAACATTGGGCCTCACTGCTGGTGGAAATGTTTTGAATATCAGAGTACTTGTGAGAGATAGTTGATCAGGGAATACTTTTTCTAAAGCATCTTTGATCAAGATATCTAGATAAGGGGTCATAACTTTCCTTTATCATAGAGGAACCACTTCTGTTTTCCATTTAAGACACACATTTGTTCACTCACTTTCTCTTATAGTCACCCTTAAGTCCCTTCCAACCACCTAAGTTTTTGACTTCCTTCTGAAACTGCCTTTTAAGGCAGTCTGACTGTAATGCCACTTAATCCTGAAACATCTTCCTCAGACTTTGAGGATGTTTTCTTCCTAAAGAAATAGTCAGATTCAGAAAAAGTCTTGTTTTCCCCTTCATCAGATGATTCCACTATTCATCCCTCTCTTCCCAAAAACATTGAAACAATCATTGCTTCACAAAACTAATTAAGACTTGCAGGAAAGCATGTGCTGGTAACCCAGGGAATTCCCAATCCTTGTTTCCATGTAGTTGTTAAGACCTTGCCCCACTATAGCACACACTGTTTTCAAAGTATGAGAAGTTCATGTTATTCTCTCCTAAAAATTTGCTGCAGATTTCAATGAAGACTGGATTCTGCAAAATAAAAGCATGATTTACAGATTTTAAAAGCATTCACGATCAGAAAGTACATACTAAAAGTTTCTGAGCTCTTCCTGTTTATTAACACTGTTACCCTGTTATGCTAGACAGCTGTCTGAACTGGCTAAATTTTTGTTCTGAAATTTGCCTCCACCTGAAAACGAAATGCCTGCCTATTGTTATTCCTGTCTCTTCAAGGTTTTCTCTCTCTTCTTTCCCTGCAAATTTTGCTGCAGTTCTCTAGAGAAATGAAAGGCCTTTGAATTGAAACTGATGCTCCTAGACAGTGCAATGCTGTTGTCATCTATGCATTTACATTTTCCATTCTCCTTGGCTTGGCTATTTACTAGAAATACCAGCTTTCTATAGCCTTAAGACAGAAAGAATGTCTTACACTGTGTACTTCTAGAAGCTGTTCCAATGCCCTGTAGGGCATCCTAACTGTTGTCCTAAATTGAGATGACAGTGTTGCTCATATTAAATTGCCTTCTTGCTTGGCTTGGCATGCTGGGATCCATATCTATTAAGGCAGGAGTGTCCAAATGTCCTGCTAGGAAAGCAATTTGTTCCTCAGTAGGGTGTCAGGAAAGCAGCTGGTCTAAGAAACTATCAGAGGTGATCTTAGGGGCAAGTTGTGTTTTTCTTGATTTAATGGAAATTTTTACTGATCCATCTCCTTGCCCGTCCCCACAACTTGTCAACAGGGCAGCACATATCCATCTTCAGCCATCTCCTTTCCCTCCCTACAAGCCTGTCATAACTCTCTTGTGGAGAGACAGGATTTCACACAGCCTGAGCCTCATAATAGACACTTCGACAACAGAAGACATGTTATTAATGGATTTTTTTTAATGCCCTACAGAGACACAATTTCAGAAAATTCTTGCTAAGTACCAGTTTTTAAACCTCCACTTGGAGAGAGAGACTCTCATAAACTGAGGTTTATTTTTGTCCCTCTTCTCTTTTTGCACACATACCATAAAATGCATTTAACACCTTGAATAGGTTTTATCAGTTTGCCTTTTTTTCATTTATATTCTAAATTAGTTTTTAAGTCAACTAATGAAAGAGAAATGTGAGTTTTCTGCAGTCTCATTCAATGGCTTATTAATGTTAATGTATGTTAGCTTTTGTTTGAGAGAATTATAATGGTGCTGACTACATTTATGAAGCTAGACTATGGTTATGGCAGAAATAATTTTCTGGTGATCTTAAAAGAAGCAGAGTACCAGTAGGGTGTGGCAGCCTATGTCTTTATGATGTAGCTGCACCACACCATAAGTACAACATGAGCTGTATGATACTATTTGCTAATAAATAAGGGGCCTGCATGGTAAAGCATACTTATTAATTAGGTCTTCTTTAAACGTTCTTAAGGGCTACACATAACTGTAGCAATCCTTCCTTAGAGACCATGATTGTTATGTCATAGCAAAAATCAGAAGTTCTGTCAACAAATTTTGGAATAAGGAGCATATAAATGGTCAATGAGAGCTAAAATAATTTTCTTTCTAAGATGCAACAAAATAGTTTGAACTCTCAATGTAATGAGATTCACTAAAGAAATCAGCTTTAACCTTACTTAATTGTGCCTCAGTGCTTCCAGATGTCTCTTAGGACTGCAAAAACTACATCATTTTTCAGAAGGAAGCTGCTGAGAAATAGTTTATAAACATTAAATGGGTTGTCAGGTTGTCAGGATAACCCCCAGGATATGACAACTATTTTTTTTTTACTTAAACAGCCACATACAATATATGTATTATGAAATACACCAGTTAGGCTTCTAAATACTTCTCTACTACCTGTTTTCATTCTCAGTGTCTTTATGAAGGTTTTGAAATTGGAAGCTCAAAAAATAATTAAGTTTTAACTTCCAGAGTTGACATGCTAATTGAAAATGTAAATGCTCATATTGGCCTGAACACCCTTTGTCCTGATATCAGTGAGAAAGTTTTGCTTGATTTTACTTAGATTATAGCTGATATCATCATGTGAAACTATCATAGACCTTCAGCCTGTAGCTCAGCAAAATGGAGAATGTTGTGCAAGATAGGAAGGACCTTTATTTTAGCAAGGAAGAATGTAAAGTTAATTTTACAATTTATTCTAATCAGATTGAGAAACTCTTTAAAAAGTCCCCTAGCATTAACTCATCATTATTTAATCCATAAAATGCAATTTTTGTATGTGAAAGGCTGTGGTAGTTAATTTTTGAAGCACAGAAAAATGGATTTTAATGTGATTTTTTTTTTTGTTTTAACTTTTTTTTCAGATAATTTTGAGATTTTTTTTGGTTCATTTTAACAGGCATTTTTTCACGGCAGTGTCTTTTTTCTTAATTTGCCGTGTATTTTCCATAGTAGGGTTATTATAAAAATAGAAGAAGCCAAAAATTACCTAATATATCATTTACTCTATCGGTTGTTATATTTTTAAGCACTTTATTTTGGATGTTGATATGGACATTATAAGACTGAGGTTTTGCCAGCATTTACCTGCTGTCCCTTGAGGGAATCCTGTCATCTCCATGGTCTGGATCTAGGATTAATATTTTGACAGGGCTTCATTTCAGATTTAGCTGACTCACAGCTATCTCAAAATTATTTTTTACAGGTTGTTTTTGGAGTTGTTTTCCAAATACTGACAGATGGGTTTTTTCTTCTCTCTGCCTATAGATGATGTGATGTAATACTGTTTACTACATAATTTATCCTACAATTTGCAATCTTCATCTGTATTCCCTGGCTAGGCATCTTCTTTGTGTCATTATTTGTATAATGGTCAGACCACTATGGCTCCTAAACCTAAAAGTTGTGCTTAATGAAGAATTATAGGCATATGTGAATATGTAACTGAATAAATGTAACTTTGTATTTCCCTTTTACATGTAAGATTTTCCAGTAGATGCACTTATAAAACAGCAAACTTTACAGAAAGAGAAGAAACCGAACAATAACGTTTTTAAATGTGACAAAAATATCAGGGAGTTTTGGGCCTTCACCTACTAGGCCATAAATGATTTTACTCATAAGCCAATAAGAAAACGAAAACACACCAGAAATAGTTTAATGTAAATATTAATGTAAATATTATGAGGGAGGTTTATTTCCCATGAAGTGAGGTGAAGGATATATGTGCATATTTTAGTCACAAAGAAAAAAAAAAACAAGAACTCTATGTCTCCAGCAGGTTCCCAGTTTATAGTTCCACCCTGAATTACGTTTACTCCCTAAATGATGTTCCTGCACCACAACATGTTGCATATTTTTCATCATTTTTGAATTTTATTATAAATATTATTCAAGTTCTAGATATAGGACTTCATATCATCCAGACCATTATTTATATCTTACATCTTATTGGAATATATGGCAAATTATTCCATATTGGAAATACACTGAATCCATATGAACATGAAAAACACATACCATTATTTGAAATACACTTTCTATGTCTTTTGTCCTGTGCTAATTATGTTGTTTCCTGCATTTTTCATTAATGTATTGGCATTGAAACTCTATTAAGAAGGAACAGAATGAGATTGATTTAAAGGTGTCAAGGTGACAGTAACCTAGAAGAGAAGTTCATGAAGATAACAACTTGATGGGGTGGGATGCAGATGGGTAAATCTGTAGATATTTCCAATATGCATGCTCTTATTTACTTGCTGTTGTGTTTAGATCAAACTTTACATACCGCATATACCTAAAAAATCATCACAATACAATGAACTCAGAAACTGCATATGATTACTTTGACTTTGAGTACTCCATGGCTTTTAATGGAAATCACTCCTGACTTGATTTTATGTTTGCCTTTACAAATTAATGGAATAGAAGAGAAGCTGAAACAGTCTAGGCTGTCTTCTTAACTCCCCTGCTGATCTCTTTATACTAATCCATCCGTTCACAGCAGTAAAACTGGATTAATCAGATTAGCACTAGGGAAAGTCAATTTAAGATAAAATAGCCTCAGTGAAAGTTTAGTATGTCTGAGATTGGCCCAGAAGTGACTGGGTCATGGTTCGGTAGAACATAAAATCACCTTTTCTCCTTGTCCACAGCTATATCAACCCTGCTCAGAAGCTGGATAAGAATTGAGAAAGTTCTCTGCTAAATTGCTTCTCCAGTGGAGCTTCTTGCTCTTGTCTTTGGAAATGCTTAAGGTGAAGGCAGTATAGAGCTGAGCATAGACTTGTTATTCATTATACACAGAAAAAACTTTAAGTCAACTTTAAGGTAACTTTAAGGTGTTTTGCTTTTGAAGGGATGAAATAGAGAATAATGAAAGTAGGAAATCTTAGTTTAGTTTCTTAGTTTTTAATCTGAGGACAACTGAGTTTCCAAACTAAAGTGATGTGAGAGTGTACATGAGGAGAAGAAGCATAGAGATATTTGTCAATCAAATCTAAGTTTAGAGTCTGAAAAAAAAAAAAAGTGAAAAATTTAGGAATTTTTCAGGTTTTTGATAAGTCCTCTTGCATACCTTGTACGCAAACGGTACCCTTTCACAGAATTTCCATTTTTCTGGAAATCTCATTTTCAATAGACCTACTGACAGTGATAATTCTGCTGATTCATACATATTATGCAAGTGACTTTTTTTTTCCGATTTATTAAGGTTTTTAAATTTAGCCATTTGATTTTTCAGAGTTGAAATGCTGCTCTTTTTAAATGGGCTCATTATGAACATATTGTATGGCATTAATAATATTCTCAGTGTTCTCAGATGAATCCTCTCGCTTTCCTACATCTTTCTTATTGTTCTTTTATTTCCAGTCTCCTATATAGAAACAAGGCGTATGGGCTATGTTTAAACAGTAGACCAGAGATAAGCAGATGTGCAAACCAAGATATCTCAGTGTCTGAGATGTGACATTTCCTTATGTAAGTCTTTATCACTGAAAGACAATAATAGTTCCTACAATAAACGTAGTAATGCATGTACATTTTCTCTTCATTCATTCTTGTTCCTTGTAAATTCCTATTGAAATGACACCAGAATGCCCTCCCAATAGTGTTGACTTTTGAGCAGTGAATCTCATCACTAACCACATTTTGGACACTGCAGGTCTCCAGATCACTAAACTGTACCTTTATGTTAAAACTTATCTGAGAACCTGTAACTTAAAGCTTTGGTACAGATTCATAAATTTAGAGGCTGTAAACAAACTCATATTAACAGAAGATTTAATATTAAATAATTTTTATAGTGGCACTGATGGTGTGTGTGAAAAAGAGAGTGAATTTTAAAAATTCTCACCTGTACTGCAGCTGAAAGCTCACAGTAAGACAAAGTCCATCTCATGATAAAAATTACTGCCACTATAGAAGCTGTCTCCACAAAACTGAGATATTGTTTTCTCAGTCTAACATTTCTCCTGTAGAAATGGCAGAGTTTTTTTGGCAGATTTTTTTTCAGAAAGCAAGCCATCTGCTCCTTGAACCACACAGTAACTTTGCAACTCACTGCTTGTACTCTTGTTTCTCATCTTGACCTATGATCAAAGGTATTTGTGCTTCAGTGATATTGCAGCTAAGCAATAAAGTCAGAGGACTTTAAGGAAACACAATCCAGAACATAATTGCATATATTTATTTTTAGAGCATGGTATGTGGCAACTGATGATACTTGTAGACATCAAAGGTTTCAGGGTCTCCTAGAAATAAGTGTTCCCCCCAAAACTGTTCCCTGTTAACACAACTTATTCTTTGTTCTCTCTAACAGCAATTCTCACAGCACTTCTGTGACATTTTCAAAAGAATAGTTATCCAAAATGTTCATTATTTTATCATTACAGTTGGAACACTGAAACTGAAAATATTGAGGTTACAGAGATTGCTTTTGATTTTATTGAGATTATTTTCTATTTGAGGAAGATTATGTTCTTTTTTTTTTTTGTGATAATATTTCTTAGCATGACTTATAAAGCAATGGACAATTTTCAGTCTCTCAGTTCTGGCTGGTAATTGTAGTTCTGTTTGCATAAAGAACAAAAGAACAAATTGACAGCTTTACTTTAAATAATACTGAATTTGAAAAACAGTAGAGTCAACTCTGTAGGCCTTTGCTATCCTGCTTTCTCTTTTCAGTCAAGGAGCTCAGTTTGCTCAGAGAATCACTGAGGACAGGGATGGATCATCTTTCTAAAGTGTGTTCTGAGTCTGAATTTCTTACTTTCATACTTTGAGCAGTAAAGGAAATACATCAATGTCTGATCTTCTGGTTCAGCCATCTAATGAAAAAGACTTCAATTCACCAAAGGAAAACACCATCATATCATGTATAAAGGTTTTGTTGGTCCAAACTACTCTGTTTCACTTCTGTAGAGTATTTCTGTTAAAAACAAAACAATAGAAATTTTGGGCTAGATTTAAGTCATAACAAAGAAGGAAAAGGAACTTTAGAGCTCCCCCTCTCTCCAAGAGGTAGGAAACACTTTTCCAGCACTGTTCATCTGATGATCTTTGAAGTAGTTTCAAGGAAAGCTATCCTAACGTACAGTGGTGCTCAGGAATTTCCTCTGAGAGATGAGGGTTCGAGGCTTCTTGGACATAAAAGAGAACTGCTGTGCCCTTGTCACCTACTGCCATGCTTGTTTGATTTTTGTATCATAGAATATAGCCAGAATAGAAGAATCTGTATAACCTATCTGCCTAAGCCATGCCAAATTCACAAATAGTGTTGGTTGAATCAGTTGAATCAGCTGTAAGTGAATACAACTCACACCTGCTACATTTGCTTTCCTTATTGAGTATGTGGGAAAGGATTTTGCCTTCTCTGATATCATCAAGTAACACTGAATGGCAAAGGTATTTATTCTATACTTTCAGAAGGTTCCATCCCCACCCCTCCAAAGAAAAACCCAAACAAAAATCAAAAAACACACCAGCAAAAAGCCTTTCAGGTAGTTCTGTCTATCCAGTAAATATCCCAAAGGTATCTGCAAAACTTGAAAGAGGAGTAAATGAAAGAGGCCATGCTAAATTTGTTAAAACAGACAGATGGCTTGAACAAAAAGATAGCATATTCTCTCCCTCAACTGTAATGTTCTCAGCAAGGGTCTCTGTTGAAAGGATAAGCATGAGAAGAGATAATAGGATCTTAAGATAACTAGCAGCATATCAACAAAGCCAGTCTGGCACAGAGTTAAAAACAAGAATTATCCTGATATAATTTGAAGGCCCTCCACATGCTGGGAGCTGCAGCCTCCGCCTTTTATTTGGAAAAGATATTCATCACAGGATGGGATAAAATCTATCAGGAAATAAAACCTGTTTGGTTCATGTTAGTCAACTGACGGGATTATTCTAAATATTTTTTGAGAACTTTGGCACAAGTGTTAAACACCCACTTTTGTGAAGCATATGGTGTGGTATAATGGGTTTATCTAACCAATTTTTAAATTCGTTGGGTCAAAGAAATAATAATGTCAGCCTTTTTTTCCTTCTGAATTCACTAAAAGCTATCAAAAATTAACAAAGAATATTATGAGGATAATAATAGAGTAAAAGATCATTTAAAATCACACACCCTTGGAAAAGACAAATTGTCACTGAGACATTAAGAATGAAGAAATCTAGCAATTTTTCAATGTATCTTGAGGACTGTGGAGGAAGCCTTATGTACACAATGATTTAGTTTCCAGGATCCCAAAAAATCATGCAACAGGCTTCTATGTCACTCCTTTACTAAGCAGGAAATTTTAGAAGTTGCTGTGATTTAATAAGGAGGAGCATAGCTCAAGCTGTGGACAGTTGGTTGTGGACCATTGGGGTTGCTGAACAGCTGGAACGGAGTCCAGTGCTTGCTCCTGGAAACTGAGGATATCTAGGATACTTTGGGGGGTGCTGGTGGTCTGACCTCAAGGGATTGAGACCCCCATGATTTTACATCTAATAATTTTAGAGTTTATATGGGGATGAAGTGACATAAACAGGTTGGGCTGAGTGTTTTCAAGGTTGTAATTATATTCCCAAGAGTTAGGCTATTTGGCATTATTTACAGTGATGATATCTGGAGTCATCCTTTTACTTATGAATGTCAAATGTGTGGCAAGTTTTGTGTTGATTCAGTGGCTGCTACATCATGAACCTGCTCGTGAATAGGGTTTCTTGACTTCACTACCATAGATTTTATATAATATAAACATACAATAGCAGTAATAGTAATATACAACATACAATAGCAGTAATAGTAATATACAATAGCAGGAACTGTATTGACTACAGTAGAGCTGTTATAGAATGTGATTTAGTATGTGAAGGTGGTCAAAACTCTTGTCTTCACTAGAATTGCTAAGATTTTTCTAATTTTAACTTATCTGTGTTGCTATTGTACTGACATATCTGACCAAGATTAGAAACTTTCCTAACCTGAAAAATGTCAGCTCTTCAAAGATAAAACAAAAAAATCACTGCTCATTTTTTAATCAATAGCTATTCCTATTTATTTCATTAGGAATTTACTTATGTTATAAAATTGATACATACTTGAAGGTTTTGGTACATTTTTCTTCATTGGTACTTCCAAATGGTGAACATAATTGAATATTGCCATTTCTATGTTTCATGAGCAGAGACAATTAACATGACTGCTCTGCATAATCACTGTTCAGCAATCTAGAGACAGAAACAGAAACAAAGTCATTAGGTTGCTCTTTTCTAAATCTCATGCGGGGCAACAAATTGAACCCTGTGCATTTGAGCAAGAATCACTATTATTAGAGAATACATTTAGTAATATCCTGAGGTGCTAATAGTGTTGAAATAAAGATCTCTCAATTTGTTGAGTTGGTGAGTTAATATATCAGAATATTACTCTTTAAATCTAGTAGTAAAGGGAATAAAACCTATCAGGAAAGCTAAATAGTTTTGGGTTTTTTACTGAAGTCTGTCTTACACCACAAGGAGAAAAGTTATACTAAACTAATGCTAAAAATTGTTAAATCTTCCAAATTGCTGAGTATGTCTGTCTAATGCACTCTCCAATTGTTATTTGGAGAGTGTGGCTTGGTTGGCACAGTTTGTTGCCATAGAGTGCTAACTGTTCATGTTCTTGGTCCTCCCATTTTCTGCCTACCCTGGGCACATTTTAAAACAATAATTACATCAAAACCAGAAACAGGGATGAGCTGGGAGCACAGCTACCAGAATTATACAGTCCCTGAAGTATATAGTGGCTGCATCAGCTTTTCCCAAAGTTACATTTCAGCAGGGTCTCATATTTTAAGTTGTTGTTGTGTTTGTTCACATCTATTTCTATCCAGCCTTGCTTACCAGAAAGAGCTGAACACATGCTCTTTCACATGGAAGGATGATAATTCTCTTCCTAATTCAGATAAAACAGTATGATAAAGCAAACTATGGGCCTAATTTGTTGTTCAATGAATGAACATAATCTAACAAGAGATCTCCTATCACAAGTAGCATCAGACTGACTGCTTTCATTAAAAAAAGGTTATAAAGCACTTAGCAGTCAAAAAAAACCCCTAAACCAGTCAGATAAAAAGCACAAAGGATGGAGGGATAATTTTTTGTTAGATAGTTCATTATCTAATCTGGCCAACACTTACATAGGTACAAATACATGTCTCCCTGCTAGAGCTTCAGTTTCATTGCACAATTGGATCTGAACTGAGTTTAGACAGAGTGGTTTAGGGGATGACTGCACATCACTGGGCCTCTGGAACTGTGCAGGTGTTGGAGTAGCATCATCATAATTCCAACGTGCAATTCTATACTTCTTGCATTGGAATTGTCTCCTTTTTACAGGCTGTCTCTATCACTAATACCATGGAAAAGTTAGAATCCTTGCCTCAGAGCTAAAACTTTGAAAGTGGCATGAAAAAGGAAGTGTTGACCAGAAGAGGGGTAGAGAGGTGAAGGTAGCAAGAGGGTTACAGCAACATTTTATTCCAATTATCTAAATTACTCTCCTTTCTGCTTAGTTATTTCCTTTTCTTTTCTTTCAAGACTTACACTGTGCAGGACAGGTTTCCTAAGGAATTTACTCAGGTAAATGTTTTAACTGTCATACCAGATACAGAAATATTTTAGGAGATCAGATTTTTAATAGCTACGAACCAGATCCTCAACTTTCTGCTGCTTTGCAGTATTTGGGCAGTGTAAAACAACTGGGAAATGCCCTGAGGAGGACCTTTGATGTGCTTCTGCATTTTGGCTGATTCTTGCTTATATAATGGTCCTTGCTAGATTGTTAGGGTTCATTTTGAGCTGGGTCAACCCTGTAGCTCCTGAAGATACTAAGAAAATTAGAGAGTGGTTTGCAAATATTTTCTTCATTCATTAGATTCAAAGACCAATAAATGATTCACAAAAGCTGCATAATGAATAGTTGAAGGGCGGTAGCAGGGAAGAACTCAAAAGGGGAAGAAAGTAGATTAATGTATCTATCCATAAAGATAGATTCTATCCATTCCCAAGATAATAACTGATGCTATCTATAGAAAGTATTATCTATAATGGTCTTTCTTTCAACATTTCATTTAGAGATCATAATTGAATCTGCAGTATACATTGTAAAATATACAGACTTGACAAGTTGGCTGAGCTAACAATGCTATTGCATCCTTAACTGGGAATTTTAGAGGTTTTGCTATTTTAACTACTTTTCTGCATTTTCTGCTGCTTATTAATCCATGTTTCAGAAATGCTGTGTATAGAACTTTGCAAGTTGGAAAGTCACAGCTATTAGTTTATCAGATAAATAAATTAAAGTTTACAGAATAACAAGAGTCTCTGAATATAAAAGAATATGTAGAAATTATCTAATAATCAAGGATCAGGAAAAAAATACTCCATACTGGTTCACTCCTCTGGAGAGGCAAAAATGAGGAGTCATAAATTTTAGCCTTTAATGTAACATCACATTCAGAAAAAAAATCAGCCACAAGAATAGCTGTCAAAGTCAGAATAATACTTTAAACCATGATAAAAGAATAGTAAATTGCTAATGCTACTGTATTCCAGGGGAGTTGCCTGTGGTTTCTAAGGTAAGAAGATTAATGAAACTCCAACTGCTAATGGTTAGGAGTAGGTATTCAACCTCAGTGCAATCTGAGTCAATCAGAGTCTTGCAGAGTTTCCTTAGGCTATTTTTCCATTGTTAGATGTCCTGTCTCTGTGTACTAATAAAACATTCCTCTTTCAGGTTGGCAGCCTGGTACAGGTATACAGAGAATGTAAGGCTGTTTTAAAGAAGCCCTTTGTAAATCTCATAACAAGAAAGTAGGGGCATATTAAACAGACAGTCACCACCTGCAGTGCCACTGGTATTCTCGACAGTGTTATAGGTCATGGAAAAACTTACTCCCTTATCATTTGGAGTCACATATTTCCATGTCAGACACCCATTGAAATGATTTTTACGTCATCTTTTAGAACTGCATCTCTGCTTCAACTGGAACACACTGCATCATGACACACTAATTGCAAAATCAAGTTAATTATATCACTAAGTCTCTGTAAACTTGCTTGGATTTCTCTGAATATTTGGTTCTTGCAATTTTCACCCTCTATGAGATGGGGGAAAGCACTCCAGTTGTTAGCACTGACACACAGTAGTACAGCTCCCATAGAGCAGAGGGGAATAAACAGGCATGCATTCTGTGCCTTCAGAAAGTTTTCACAACCCAGTTCTACTTTCTGTAGTGGAAATATTCTCTGCTTCTGAAAGATTTAATGAAAAGAAATTTCAGTGATGAGAACTTGGACTTTAATTATTTATATGTGAGGAACTCTTTTATACAGCTTTCTGGGCTCTGGTTTTTGTGTTTTATGAACTTAACCAGATTCCCATTTTATGTGGTCAGGAAAAGAACAGGTTTATAGAGAGTTCCCTTTATAAAAGTAAAATTGGTTTCTGGCTTGCAGGAGGTCATACAAGCAATTAACTTCAATCAACAAGAAGTGTCAGGAGTCCAGGGGAAATTATGCAAGTATGTTTCTCAAGATTTAGTGATAATTGTCTACTCATCATGCACAAATTCTTTAAGGAGCTTCTGAAGATAATTGAAAAAAAATCTTTCCTGTTGAAAAAAAGGTTTGTTCTTCTGGATGTGACTTCGTACAGTCTTCAGCAGTTAATTTACTTTTAATTAGGAAGCTACTATTATGCTGCTGAATAGCTTAAAAGAATATTTTCTGCTTTGATCATGGTATTTTGGTAATGAGTGATCAGGTACTTCTATTGACAAGATGAGTTTTAAATCCTTAGACTACAGGTAAATCATGTCCCCAAGCTTTTCAAAGACATATTTGTTTTAACTCAAAACTAATCAGGTGGCTCCTGGTGCTAAAACATCTAGGTAAACTTTACTATTATTAGATTCCTAGTTAGTAACACATTTAGCAGCCCTGAATAAAATCACAGAAATTATTCAAAACTCTTTGGAAATTCAAAAGTATTACCCAAGTAGAAAACTTTCCACTTGTTACACTCACACTAGTAATTCTACTCATCAATTCATTCTACTATCTGTTAAAGAAATGCATTTGCAAAGCAGTCAAAACTCTTTGGCAATCAGCTTTATTCAAGCCTGTTGGCCTGTCCTGTTATCACTACAGGCACTTAAATTTAATTAATTGAATGACCTGGTTTTTTGTCTGCATCGATTTTCAGGCTCGTGTGTAAAAAGTATGCCAAAGGCCCAACACTTTTAAAAGGTGAGTTAAAAATAAAGCCCCTTACACTGTAGATAAACTCTGAGCAGTTTGCAAAAATGGCACTGTGGGAGTCCATGCTTGGTACTGTATTAAGCTAACTGAAGCAAGGAACTGCCTTTGTATTTCCTGTCTGTAAGGTGCCTCAGAATGCAACCCTGACCTCCCAGTGTTACTGCTCATCCACTGCCCTACCACTGATGCTCATCCATGAAGCAAACACCCTGAACTGAAGAGTCTGTGTGTGTTGCTAACTCCTCCTGGACTCAAAATATCACCATGAATGTCCTACCACAGGGCATGCCTTGTGATGAAATTTCTCTTGGAAAGACCAGACAGCCCCATCATGCAAACCTTTCCCTCAAATGTCATTTATCAGTAGGAAGTCATTGAACAATTTCATTTATGCACCAGGAGAATTAGAACCAGGACCACCACAGCTATTATCTAGTATATAAGTATTATTACCAGTAGCTATGTTGCCCCCTAAAACTCTGACAGCAAGAAGCAACAGTTGTTACTTTTTTCCACTGAAGGCTGTTGGTATACTGAGTATCCTCAGAGAATGGTTCAGTTCTTGGGCAGAGAATTAGAGTTAAAGAATTTACTCATCCAATATACAAGCAGAAAACAGAGTAATACACAAAACATCCAAAAAAAAGGAAGTTTATATAAAAAAACACTGCTGACAACTAGCATGGGATGCATGGAGACACATCAATAAGCTAACAGGAGAAAAATTATTTTGGATGTTTTAGAATGTATTAAAACATTAAAACTTTCAGTTAGTTATCCTAAATCTTAACAAATAATAAAAAGGAGCTTGTTCCCACATATATTAACATCCAAACTTGACTTATATTTTGGAGCCTTAACTGAACATGTTTTTGCATCTCCTCACCTTTTAATGTGCTTTAATGGACTTTTCAATCCCACATCTTTAAAAAGTAAAGATTAGTTATATGTTCCCTCTATTAGTATAAAGAGTTGCATTAAAAGTATCTCTGTGTTAAATGAATGTTGATTTACTGGCATTATCACTTGAAAAAAAAAAAGGTTTTGTCAAACCACTTTCTTCTCTCTAAGTTTCTCTGATGTATTTGTAGCTCAGAAAATGAATCTCTATTTGGTAGCATAATTACAGTAATTCTGTGAGTTGCTTACAGCTCGTGTCTGTCTGTGGGTGAAGGTATACTTATCCATACTTTTTTCCAAGAAAATGGACAGAGATGTGGGACAAGTAGAAGTACAGGGTAAAAATAAGTTCTGTCAACCCCCAACCAGCTAGGGACAAAGACACGAAGAAGCATGCATGTATATTAATTTGCTGAAAACTTTGCTTCCCAGAAATGCTGTAGAAAAAGATTCTTCAGATGTGCTTAGACTGAATTTCAATGTATTGTGAAGATTAATGCTGCTATCACTGGGAGCATATGGATGGGAAGTTAGGTGAACAGTAGAAAATAGAATGTCATCAAATGCATCTTTTTATACAAAAACGCAGAATCTGATCTTTGGTCTTTGATCCCTTGAAAAAAAGGCTGCTCCTTTTAGTTGCTAAAGAATAAGAAATCAAAGTGCTCTTCTGTTAAACTGAAGTTAAAAAAGTATATTATTCGTATGGATAATAATGCATTAAAGACAAGAAAATCATATTAGAGCAATAAGAGTGGTTTTTAAGTAGCTTCTCAATATATTGAAAGATAATAAACCATATATAAATGGAAAAAAGAAAATAAACACCTAAGACTTAATTCTAATTATCATAAAAGAAAAAAGCTAGTTAAGTTGTTAAATAAGTATTCTTTTTATAAGGCAGTTTTCTCATTGGAAAAAATAGTGGAAGTTGAGAAGAGTACCTAATATTTTTCATGACCCTGTCACTAAAAATTAAATGTTGTAATAGGGACAAATTCAGGGCATAGCTATTTGAAATAAACCCTTTAAAGAAACTGTCCTTTGATCCTAATATAAATATCCTGTTGTATATTTATGCTATTTGTATTAGTCCTCTAAATACTGTAAAGAAAAACCCAGACTTCCTTATGAAATGTTCTGCTGACAATGATCTTTTCATGGGTTCTCTGCTTTCAGGGAAAGGAAAAAAAGAAGGGAAGAATAAAAGTCATGAAGTAAACTGAATTTGTGATTTCTAACATATCATGATACATTGTATAGTGGCAAGGTTTTAATTAGTAAAAGGTATGCTTTGCTTTTCATGATGGTTTAGATGTTGATGTTGATGAACAAAAGTGGATACTTGCATCTTTGATGCCAGCTGGTTAATTTTCTGCTTCTCTTCAAGCAATCTTGTAATAAGTAATGGTCAGCAAGAAGCAGAATTTCAATCAAATGAAATTTGTTTAGTAGGGGGTTTAGTAATTGTGTTTTGTAGTAGAGAAATGCTGTCACATCCCTGGAACTTGTATTCCTTTTTCAATATAAATTACAAGTGAATCCCAGTCCCTTTTTAAATATCTTGTTTAAAGGTAATGAATTATTGTCTCTCTAAATTTGTTTCTTCCTAATAACCTAGTTGCAGCCATTGTAATCGCTGTCAGTGGAGGGCTCTGGAAAGCAAGAGTCATGCACAAAATAGTAGGCTGTGCCATGTCAGCCTGCTAGTGCTTCCACCTGAAGACTGTCTCTAGAATGAGCAAATTAGCTGAGTCACAAATCTCTTTTCTTTTTTCTTGGTCTCTCTGCTGTGTGCTTGGTACTCATAACATGAACCCTTGTCCTCTGGAAACAAATTCAGGGTACCAGTCAATTCCATGCAACCTACTGACCAAAAATCAGATTTTAGAGTTTTGGCTAGGGCTGTGTTAATGATCTAATGATGATAGGACGGTTCCATGAACCATCCAGATCCAGCACCTCAAGGCCATTGGTTTCTGTGAATAGAATTCTGTGACTAGAAGTTCTGTGAATTACAGATTTCTGTAGTCTGTAAGGTGTCATTTTTCCATATTTATGCAGCATATAGAAAATATCTTTGCTTTTTTGCTGGATTATTAATAGCCCCTTCTAAATGAAAGTGGTTTTCTTATTCCATTTTTACTTATAGTTATTAATTTTTGGTGGTTAATCCATCAATGATATTGGATTTAGCAGCCTGGCATTATATATTATACCATGTTATCTCTTAGCTTAAGAGAAGGCTCTTCTAAAACATTATTTCAACTTTCTTGCTTGTGAAAATAGTAATGTGTATAAATGCAAGTAATGAGAGTTTGCAGCCTAAGAAATTCTTTCAGAGCCTTGTTGTATTTTGGTGGGAGAGAGCATGAAGTCTGAATGTGTTTTGCCATCAGTAGCTGATGAGAAGTTTGCAAATTTTCCTTTTTGGAACTAATATGACTGCGCCCGATATTACAACTTACTTTAATATACGTGGTAACCTTATTTGAGGTCTGTAAGGGGAGGTGTTTCAGTGTACTGGGTATTCAAATGTTCATGGTGCAGAGGACACTTGGAACCTTAACGATCTTAAGGAGGAATTTCCTAAAATTTCTGTTTGGTGTGTTCTTAGATGACTGTGTGTTGTGTTTTCATTTAGTTCAATTCCAGTTTAGTGTTTTCACTTTGGTTCAATTCCATTTGTAAAATGGTCTATAGGGATTGCATTGAAATGCATTTTAATAATGACATCCCTGCTCCACTGATGTCAATGGCAAAATTCTCATTAGGTTGAGTGGGGTTGAGATTTTATCTCTCATTTCATGCAGGTCTGGAAGGTGAAAGGGCAGATGAGACTCCAAGACAAAAATGTGAATCCAGACTTCCAGCTCACATTTAAAGTTCTTCAGGTGGCAGCATTATGACTCTCAACCTGAAGTAGTTTCTATTTGCAGCTGTATGTACACAAAACTGAAGTTTAGCCTGCAGACTGCAACACATACCAATTTGAGCTCTGAATCTCCTCAGAACCTGCAGAGGATCATTTCCTACTGGACTACTCAATAGTTCACAGTCCTGCCAGCACAGATTCTCTCTGTGTTAGCAAGCAGAGCTGCAATAATGGATCTGCAAAATGAAATACCATACTACTAACATTGTAGGAGTTCTGCTTCAGGTTAGGTCTAATCCATCCTATAGATGTAATGTCCACAAGCAGCATATTATGGCATTAAGTGAACTCTTGGAGTACGTAGTTCGGTTCAGTATAGTAAGAAAATCAAAATGTGAAACAATGTGTGGTAGGTGAAGGTAGCTCAGAGTTCTGCTTTGAAAGTGCATTTTTGCTCCAAATTACAGTGCTCATGTTGATGCATCCTTGGTTTTTTTCCTCCATTTGATGTGTTTATATTCTTTTGTAGATTCAGCTTTGTCTGTGGATTCATTGGTACAAAAGCTTCAAGACTTCAGTGTCAGGAATTCATTTGCATGTCTCTTTATTCATTGTCAAACTGTGGCATATACTAAAGCTGAGCTTTCTTCTGTGCAAAGAACTCTTGCTCATGGAGTCATTGATCTATAAATACACTGCAAACATATAGGGCAATGATTTTGAATGACTTAGTGTTTTTTATATAACTTATTTGAAATATTTACATCAAATTGTCATATGCAAAGGGAATTCAACAAGGATTCATCAAGTCTGGTAATTTGCACACTGTAAAACAGGTTATTACAATGGTGGGACAGCTTGAAAGAGTGAAAGCTTCCAACCCATGAATGCAAAGTATTTAGCTTTTTCCCTGAAAAGTTGTCTGTTCTAGTCAAAGCAGTAATTTTTAGCAGTCATAAACAGTGAAGAATTACACAAGGATGAAATTATCTTGAAAAATTTCTTGGCTCTATCAAGTAAACACACTTCTTTCAGCATTATGCGTTCAAGACATCCCATTTTGTTTACATTATTTAACAGTCATGCATATTTTTTCAAGGTTCATCTCATTGTTTTTGTATCTAAATTGCCATAAGAACCTACTGCAGCTCCCCAGAGGATTAATGAAGTATGACATTTTCTCCCTTGCCTGTACCTCAGCCTACAGAAAAAATGTTTTTGACCATTATTTACCACATTGTGGTGCAAGGATGACAACAGGCATTAGTCTCTTCTACAGTGTCTTTGAAGTACACAAAAACCCTTGGGAAAATCTAGTTTTGTTAGTTGAACCATAAAGAGTTCATTCAGGGATTTCTACATATTTTCTTGGAAGAATTTGTTTGGTCAAGAATCAGTTCAGTTTAATTTTACAGTTTCTTTGTTAAACAAGGTATAGTTCGAAATTTTGCTTTCAAAAAAGTATTGAAAGCCATATTACTGAGGAAACAAAAAGCTGTCCCTGCACATATTTATATTTTATCTATTTTGTCAATCTTGCCTTTATTTTCAAATTATTGTTAATTATAGGAACATGCACAAGGCTAGACATGAAAGTCCTGCTAGAGGTATCAAGATCAGGTGGAGAAATGGTGACAAGTATGACCATGGCCTAACTTCCCTTTCCCATGAACAGCAGAGCACAGTGCTGGCCCCGGAGCTGGATTGTTGGAAAGGAAGGCAGAAGTTGAGCAAGAAGATTGGTCAGATGCAACGTTTAGGAATTTTGAGGCCCTAGGTTGGGCAGTGGAAGGTACTTTTTAGCCTCTGTTCCACTCCATCATCTAAGAAGACTGGAAAATATGTTTTTTTCTTAACAGGGCTTAAAGTGTGTTTTGACGTCTTCATTCCTCCAACAAAATAATTTTTGTAAGAGTTCTTGTACCTTTCCCTAGATCTCTGGGAGAGACCACCATTACTCCACCACCATTATATTCTAGAAGAGGAAGGAGCTGCTTTTTTAAGATAGTTCTGGAGCAGCTCGGTGCAATTTCTGTGTCACAATCTGTGGCTATATACTGGATCTGGCAATGCAGCAAATATTCCTTGTGTGGTGTTTCCTTTTAAAAAGCTAAATTAAAAAGACAAACAAGACTTCATTATATCAGTAGAAGGTAGAGCCAAAAGAAATACTGCATTTTCTGCTCAATTTGCTAAAGTGCAAGTTTCCAATACTACTGCAGTACTCAAGGGAAGATATTACAAACAATATTCAGCTGAAGTGTACAGTAGGTTATTGCAGTAGTTTAGGAAAGATGAACTCTGCTTGATTTCAAGGATTTCTCCATTTTCTTTCTATCTTGCTTAATGTAGACTTCTCAGCATTATCATCATAAAAATGGTCTGTGGAGACTAGGAATGAAGCCTGACAGATTTAAAATGAAAGGAGAACCTTGATAGGATTTTGTGACTACAGAGGAATTTAATAAATAGCAGAATGATGGTTCACTGATGTAGGTGAAAGTTATTCAATTATAAGATTAACTAGAAGAGTTCCCAAAGAAAGGATCCAGCTTCTGCTGGTAGACTGATTCCCTGCTGTTATTTCTGCTCCTACTTCATGCCTTCATTTGCATCCAAACATGAAGCTTTTTTCCCCAGTTTAAAAAAAATTGAATTAAGGAGTATAAGATTTTTTTAAACATCTGTGTTTCAAAATATCTTCCATTCTGTCATCTTGAATCTTGACAGGAAGTCTGAAAAAGTTTTTGAATGTAAAGTTATAAAGTTTTTGAATACTTAAGATATAAAGTTTCAATGGTTATCAGTTTGCTTTGCTAAAGAACTCAATTCAGTGTTGTAGTGCAATGCTGTACTCCTTTTATGCTAGCAGGCTGCTGTATTTACCCTGCAGTTTCTTCTGGCTCTGGGAGGGAGAGACAGCAGAGAGTACATAAAGCTTCTGCTCCTGTGGTCTGGCTAGACATGCAGGAAAGTATCTTCCTTGTCAGAGGCAATGAGTTGTGTTTACCACACCACTCTGGAAGAAAAAGAGGACTGTGAAGAGAGCTGATCCAAATACCAGTTGCTTGACAGTAACTTCTGAGCTAATGGGGCTCTTTTCACATGGGTGATGCTTTGCATCCCCAGGTTATACATGATGGCCATAATGTCTAAGTAGAAATCCCTCTCAGGGATGCATCCATGAGACAGTGCTAAGGAGGGATACAAGCTGCAATGCCAGCAGGTCAAAAGCCAACCCAGTGTGCCCACCAGGGCATAGTGCCAAGGTAGTTTTTGCTGAACATGGTGTAGGAGATGATCTGTGAGAATTATCACCTTACTTCAGCATCTCAAACTTGAAGTAACACAAGAATCTGGTTCAGGTTAGGAGCTACTAAATACATTTCCCACTGGTGCAGGTCCAGGAATGTTTTAGTAAGAATATAATTCTTAATGGAAAAATATGAAAATATGCATGTGCCCTAAAACATTAAGAACTGGAAAATTGTATTAAAATAGAATGACAGGTAATGTGGTGGTTTTACACCCCAAAAGAGTATTTCTAAAAACCCACATTTTGAATACATTACATATTTGAATTACAGCATTTTTTGTAGGCATTATGAGCAAATGCTTTGGTAAGAAATCCCTTTTCTTTTCCTGGCCCTGTCAATAGGACACCTGTCCCATGGCAGGAGGCAGCAGGCAGTCTCATTAGTGGCTATTTGTTACTGTGAGGGAAAGTATTACTCCAGCTGATATAGATGGAAGGCCTGGAATTGCAAGATTAAGAAACTTGTTCAAAGCCTCAGGAGTTCCACACTCCTGTTTCCGAGTCTAAGCATTTAAATTAAAAAACTCTCCCTTGGAAAAAGATGAAGTTCTTTTGTCGTGCAGAGATGAAGAGTATCATATTCCTCTTATGTACTCCACTGTGAATCACAAACAATTCCATTACAGTGAGATGAATTGCCTGGGTAACTCTGAGACAATAAAACCAAAACAGCAGGGAATTTTTAAAAGCATCAAAGAGTTTTAGAAGCACGTATCCTTCTGAACTTGAATGAGTCTTGTGTTCCTTAATTACTTTGGTGCTGCAGAAGTTGCTATCCCATGACACTGTCTCTTTCTAGGTGGTCAGTTTGTCTTTCTGGTGATCATTGTTTGGTTATGGGCAAAACACAGAGAGTTAATGAAGAAGAAAAGCATGTTCTTTACTTGTAAATCAAGGTTCCTTTCTGTAGAACATTATAGAAATTTACAGTATTTAGATGTTAAGCTGAAGATGTTTGAAGTATCCTCATCTTGGGAAATTATTCTACTGTGGCTATTTCAAAGATGGCAGTTTTTCATACATAAAATGTGAGTCCAGATGTCTGTTTGTGTGTGTAAACAGATTAAAATGTTTTTCTATTCATCACTTCTAAAAATTTTCCTTTGTCATGCTCATTTTAGAAGGAATGAGCAACTACCATGCTGCTTACGTTACATATTTACCTGCTTACCATTCCTCCAGAGGGACAGTTTTCTGACCTTGTTTCTCCTGGTGTGTGTATATGTATGTATATATATATATGTAAATTCCCCTGGTGTGTATATAAATTTCTGTTAATCTAAACAGCAAAACAAAAATTCCTACTGGAACAATGCCATGTACCCAGTTCCCTGTGGAGATACCCCAGGAAAACAAATAGGTACAAAATATTAACTACGTTGGGCCTTGAATTCCTGAAAGGTTTTAAAAGGCAGTGTTGTTGAACAGTGAATAAAAATGTAGCAAAGTGGAACAGAATTGCTTGAAACTGTATTATTATGCACTGAAAAAATTATATTTAATTGTAGTAATATTTAAATTCCATCAATAGGCAGAAAATAAACTTCTAAAGAATTTTTAGTGGATAATGGGACATCTGATAATCAGTCCTTTAACTGCCTTTGAGTGGCTAGATGTAAACACTGTTGTTTAAATCAACAAGTGTGTCTTAAAATCCTCCCAAAAAAACCAGAACTGCTATTTTTCTGTACTTGGTTAAAAATCATACTTTATAGTTTTGAAAATAGAAAGAATACATCTTTCTGAAAATTAACTGCATTGGAATATTAAGTGCTTCTGGCTTTTCCTCAGGAAAAGCATCATCTAAGTTAATTAAAGAACCTCCTTGCTTCCTTGAGAGTCCTACTGTTTAATTAGGGTAATGTATGTCAGTTTGTATTGAATTGAAGTTCACCTCAGCTCACCCAGCAGTTTTTCAGTTAATAACATGTCAGCTGACATCTGTTCTTTGTCTTTTTGTCTGTTCTGCATGTGCCGGGTGGTGATGCACAACCACAGGCCAGTAGTTCGTTCCACTGTTCTCATGGAACGGCACGGTTCTCATGGAAAGGCGCCATTCTCGTGGAAGGGCACTGTTCTCATGGGATGGTGCCATTCTGGTGGAAAGGCGCTGTTCTCGTGGGATTGCGCCGTTCTCGTGAGATTGCACCGTTCTCATGGAAGGGCCCTGTTCTCATGGAAGGGCGCTGTTCTCACGGAACGGCGCGTCCCGCCAGCAGCCAGCACCCACGTGGTGAGGTCACGGTGGCTGCGGTTTGTCTCTGGCACTCGCACCTCTCAAGTGATCCCCATGGTGCCATGGCAATGGCACCATTCAATGTCCCACAAGGGACCACAGTGCTTTCATACGCAGGAATGGTTTTGTCTCTTTTCTGCACTGATTTTAAACACATCCTTCACTAGTGAAAAGTAGAAGGGATTTGTCTTCAGCAATTTCACGTTTACTAATAGTCACAGGGATTTAAAATCACAGATCTTCTCTGTTCTCTTATTCTTCATTGACTTTCCTAGGAAACAGAAAAAATCTGTCGTCTGGAGAGGTTGGGTTTGTACCATATTCATCAATACAGGGTTGCTCTCTTCTTGAATAAGTCCCTCAGATATTCATCTGATTGATCATTAGTTAGGGGCTTTTATTCCACATCCAAGCAGAACTCCTCAAAGACTCCATTAGTTGACTGAGTTTGTACATCATCCAAGGCTGGATACATCTGTAACTTTGACGGAGAGGTAAAGATTTCCTAGCAGTGCAGTTCTTTTTTATATTGTAAGATTTTCTTCCTGCAAATCTGCACCTAAATACAGCCACAACACATACAACCTTGGTTACAAAGTGATAGTAACCACTGCAGTTGGCTTTGTTGTGTCTTCGCTGGAAGCTAGGGTTTGGTATTTGATTACCTTCCAGTAAGTGATTTAATAAGCTAATTATTTTGTAGAGCAGAAAATTCCCAGAACTGTGCCTTCATAAGCAATTTGGCCAGTATTTCTTCCCATCAGCACTCTGTGCAGTCAAACATTTTCTGAATTGTTGGCAATTTTTCATCTCTTCTGGGCAGTTTATCTAATGAAACATAATTTGGGTAGCTATCCAGATTTTATGGGTGAGTACAGATATAAACACAGGTAGGCAGCATGTTAGGTGTGGCTACTTAAATGGCATCCTGATGCCATACTCCGTGGTGTTTTTTAAAAGACGTTTAATTTGATTGGACTTGCCACAATGAGGTCAGGCATACCAAAAGAGAATTTGTGATTGTACTGGGGAGTTCCCAGAGACCTTTCAGTTTTGAACACAATTGCTTAGTTTTCTAATATCTAAATAAAGGGGATTTTAATTTCCTAGGTTGAGGAGGAACCCCCTTGCTTAAAACCATTTGAATGGTCATTTATTGCTGCAAGGATTTGGCTGGAGGGGGAGGATCTCTATTAGCACCAACAGGTGCAATCACATATTGGATGGAAAGTAAAGCCAATTTTTCAGCATTGTCAGAGAGAACAGGATTTTTTATGAAGGAGCCAGCACTTCCAATATTAGGTATGCTGCCTGTCTAAACCTACAGTCACTTGGCACTGAACCTCTGGTGATACTGTCCAAGTAATTTAGATTGCACATGTGTTCAGATGGCACAGCTCCACCCAGAGTCAGAGTCAGCCAAGAGATAGATCATCCATCTAGGAGCATCAAGTGGTGCTGTAGATAATAGGGTTTTAAGCCAAAAAGGAGTTTCCAAACAGCTGACTGTTCCTGTATCATATACTGAGAGCTAAAATGCTATGTGATTGATAATTATTTTTTGCCTTAATTGCTTTACATAGTATAGCCCTTGTGTAGATGTAGACACCTTGACCCTGCAGTGCAGAATTGGTGCTGTGGCGAGTCAAGAGAAAGAATGAGTTTCTGACACTTTTCCTTTTTCAGATAGATGAGAAAGCAAAATCATCCCAGTCCTTCTGTTCTAGAACAAATTACATGAGTAATTTGCTGAAAACATCCCCATTGTTATCTGTCAAAGCAATTAGTGAGAATATGAAATATGTGAGGTAGTTTTAGGGGTTTGAATAGCAAAGCAAAGTCCAAAGCTATTTTAGACATCTCTGGTATACAATCAAGATCAACATTTCAATAGTAAAATTTATGTTCATGACATTCACACATCCTTGAGAAAGAAAAGCTTTTAATACACACGGGAGAGTTGCCTTTGCTGTGCAACCCAGAGCTCCAGCTCTTTGTCCTGAATTCAAGGACTTGTGCCAGATTCTGAGAAGGTGAACGTTAGCAGAGCTGCATGGACTTCGATGAAACTTCCAGCATAGACCAGGCAGCACCCTGATGCTTTAACAAGCAGTCGGAGAGGTAATCAATTAAACTAGCTGTAAAAAAACAGGAGTGGTGAGCAGATACACAGATATACAAGATAGAACTGTGTCTGCCAGAAAGATTTCACTTTTTCTTTGAAGAAGACTGCTAGTATCAGGGAAGTTTGATCTATGATTGCTTTGAAAAAAAAATCTGAGATTAAAAGATGGGATCAGAAGCCCAAAGAGAAATTGATAGGATAAGTCAGAGCCAAAGAAAAATGTGTCGTAGGAAGTCTTTTTCTCTAATGAAGCAGCTGATATTGGCCATAACTGGATACCTCCTTGGACAGTTCCTAGGCGAGCCATTTCACAAAATATCTGCACAGCAGTATGGGCTCCTTTGCAGTTTTCTCATTTTGGTAGAATAATGGACATACCCGTGCCTCATATAACTGTGAAACAAAGTAGACAATAACTTGAACACAACTGATAAGGATTAAGTGAAGATTAATCATTAACTAAATCTACAAGGATCTCTATCTAAATCCAGACTAAATCAATGGACTTGGAACTAGCTAACTGGAAGCTCTAAACACTGAAGTTAGGTACACTTTAGGCAGCTGAGTTATGACACTAAATGAAGTTTGATCTCATTAGAATATATGCATCATTTCCTGTTTTATCATTGGTTATGGTGTAGTAAGCAGTGAGAAAATCATGTATGTGAGTGTTCAAATTCTTATTTGCAGGTGTTTTATGTAGTACCTATGTAGTACATACCTGTTGTATGTAGCTAATCCTTCCCTGCTCTCCAGTGTTCTGGGCAGCACTTAGTAATAATAATGTAGGTTCCCTGGCTCATGTAGATGACAAAGTATTTCAATAAACAAATCTAATCCATAATCAAAAGATAAGAATTAGACTGTTTTCCTTTCAGATTTTGGGATGCTTCATACAAACAATTTTCATAATTTTCCATGTCCTCATCTAATTTTTTCATGTAAGAAAGATTTTAAAAGGTACTGTTTAGACTATCATGGTAATACCAAGATATGTTTTCTTTATTTCTTTCATTTAGTTAAATATTTGGTCAATTTAAAACTTTGCACAGTGTCAGGATGAATAATGGTGGAAAGGAGCAGCAGGGGGAACATTCTTATTTTAAAGAGTTACAAACTTCAGAGTAGAAATAATATTGTTTAAAAGTAATAATATCTCAGAGTATCTTAATGTGTGTTGGCCTTTGCATTCTCATCTCAGAAGAGTCAATTTTAAGAAAATTTCTTTTCCCACTCACTGCACTTTGATTCACATCATCATGCGGTCTCAGGGTACATCAACTGGCCTTTTGTCCTGAAGAAATTAAACTGAAGGATGAGGTCCAGGAGCTTATATCATGCATTCCTGCTGCTAATGAGCACTCAGTCCACAAGAAAGACTAAAGCTGCTCTGAAATAAAGCTCCTGAAACATTAATAGTGTGGACATTGTGTCTCCCATACCAACTGCTGAATTTTTCAAATCTGTTAGATTACACTACTGAAGAAGTCTGCTCTGAATGAACAGAAAAAAAGTAAAAAGTGGTAAGAAAAAGCTCAAGATTTTGAGCTTATCCTGTTGAATTAAATGGTAATTTTAAATACTTATTTTAATAAATATAAAGTGTACCTCTATCTACAGAAAATAGGGCCACCTCGTTTTTTTACTGGAAATATCCTTGCAGCAGTCCTTAGCATATGGTCTGGATTTTAGGATATGTCACCTGCTTGCAACAAGGTGAAAAGTGGATTTTCTACCTCCTTCTCTAGTTTTAACAGAACTATTCAAAAGCTACTTATTGCATAAAAACTTTGGTAAAGGGGTCACATAAGCCTGCTAATGTGAAACCCAAGAAACATTTTGGCTTAGAGGGTTTTCTTTGCAGCAGAAGACACTTTAATGACTGGTCAAATGTGCTACCCATCCACTCCATGCCTTAGGCCTTCAGACTAATTCAGAAAGCCATTAACCATTCCCTAATAGGAAAGCCTATGCCATACTATCCATGCAGTGCATGCAAAATCAGATAGGAAATTCTACTCTTACATTGGAAATGCAAAATTAATAAATAATCACTTAGTCCTAAAAGAACACTGTATCCTGTGAATGTGAAGCTGCAGCATCCATGAAGCAAAACTGTGTATCTCTTCATTTGGTTCATATATATAAATATAATTCATTGTGGGAGATGTCCAGTCTTGCTGATGATTTGATCCATTCAGTAAGAACGCACTTTTCACAGTACCTTACACATTGCCAAGTCACAGAGACTGTCCTTCCTTTTACTTTTCTGTGAATTAAAAAATGTATATATTTGCATCCTGCTCATGAGTTCAAGCCAGTCTTTCCATTCCAAAGGTGCCTGTGAACCTGATCAGATTTAGTGCTGCCTTTTACCATTGCTTGCTATGCAACTTGGGGTTTCCTGTGGACTGAATGAGAAAGTGATAGCACACAGTATTTCTATTTAATTTCATAAAGCTTCACTCACTCTGGCCTCAGCATGTTTCATGAAAAATGTCAACTCTATAATCACAGAGGAGTATGCATGAGCAAAAAGAAGGAAAAGCATGTTAAAAATTATCCACCACTTAGTACTTTAATTTACCCTCCCAGATCTTGTTTAGTAGAGCATTCTCAAACAATTTTTTCAAGAGTCTTAGCAAAAATGAATTAATAATTTATTCAAGAAGAAATACTTTTTGTTTGAAACTGGTTGCTTATTTGATATAGGACTGAAATAGATTCTTCCCTACTTGACAGATGAAAATTTAGTAAGTGTTTCAGTTATTAATTATCTACAGTAACTATCTGTTGAATTAATATTAATTTTTATTATGTATCCAAGATCCAAGAATGTTTTACCAGATGCAGTTTCAATTCCCAGTTGATGTAAATTGGCTTTGCTTCACTGAAAACAGAATATCTCTATCAGTTTATAACAGCTGAAGATCTGGCTCCAGAAATGCAGGACAGCGCTGAGATTTCAGACCTGCTGAGCAACATGCCTCTCCCCATATTAAAATACTCCAAGTATTTAATATTTAAAGCAAAAGCCAAGCAAACAAATAAACAAAAACAAATGAAAGCCTGGACAAAACAAGCAAACAAAAAAAACAACACAGAAAGGGCCTTGGTTTCTGCAGTAAAATCTTACAGCCTTGTGCCTCTGAGCCCTCAAGGTATCATAAAGGGATGAGGGAGTGTGTTATAGTAAAGATGGTACCTCCTGCTGCAGTGTCCCAAACATTCTGTTGCTCCTACCAGCTTCCTTTCCCCTCACTCAGAAGTGGCACATTGCCACTACAAGGAAAACATGATACATGAATTTGATTAACTTAAAGCCAGTAATATTTTGTGCATCCAAACATCCAGCTCCAGTATGGATGTTGATCTCATACTCTTTAATGCTTTTTTTTTTGCTAACTTGTTATTATAGCTGAAAGAGAATACTTAAGTAAGTAGTCTAAGATCCTCATTTTATAATTTCATCTGTGAATTGTCAGTTAAAGTGTAATCTGGATCTCTTAATGGAGATTCTTATTCTACCTGTCCTGTAGTTGCTGCCTTAGAGCCAAAAGGAAAAGCTGAACTAGAAATAATTTTCTAAAGGTTATGGGCCAGAAACAAAGAAAGTAAAAACTCACATAGACCTTTCTCTGCCACTAAAACAAATTTTTGAATTGAAATAAGTCTGGTTTTTTTCCCCTGTTCCTTTTCTGATGCTTGTCCAATCTTCATGGTTCAAAAGTGACTTGTAGGGAGTGCCTCAAAAAACTTCAAATCATGTGGCCCACTACTGAAATGACAGCACAGCCTTGTCACAATGTTTTGTAGAGACAATTTTGTTTTGCTAGTGAAAAACTGTGACTTAAATTTAAAAGGGGCAACGTCCCCAGTGACACTGTGGGGCCATGACAGTCCTGTTCCTTGTGTGTCCTGTCACTAAGTCTAGTCAGTGTGATGTAAGTCAAATAGAGGAGAATAAAATGAATAATTTCTTCTGATTTAGACTTTGTGAAGTGCTAGGGCAACTGACATATGTTTAAGATGCTGTGGGTGTGAATAGGTAGGCTGCTGTTTTGTGGTGCTTAAGTTATATCACCCTGGGAACATGACAGGATCACAAAGACTGTAGGAAGTACAGCTAGATAATGTCTTGCTGACTGGTAGGTTAGTGTGGAAAGCTTGTTTTTTTTTTTTTTTTTACTCTACTAATTAAAATTTCAGTCTTCCTTTTTCACAAAGATGATAAAAATGGAAGGCTATTTCTAAATTCTGAAGACTATATCAGAAGTTTCCAACAGTAAGCCAGACTCCCAGGACTTTTGTGAAAGGCTAATATTGGTTTGTATCTGAGCATCTGAGTGCTTGGCACACCGTAGAGCTAAGTGCACCTCTTTCTAGTAGGATGGTACTGCATGTACAAAATTTTTTTTGAAAGCTTAGTAATAAGAAAAAAATGTTTCTCATTTTTCTATAAAGCATTTCAAGCATTCAAGGTAATACTAAAGGTAGTAATTTTCCATATGATAGTTCTCCCTGTGTCAGATAATGATTTTTCAGCCTTTGAATTCCTGACTCAAAATTGCTCTATATGTTTTTGTTATTATCATTTTTTCCAAAAAGCTTTACAAAGGGAAGACAACACGAGCACACTGCTTTTATTGTGTGGGCGTGTGGTTGCCTCTGTATAATAGACTCCCTAATGTTCTTGGTTGTAATGTGTAGCATTGCACATACAGCACTCTGGATTTCCAAACTCCATTTTCAGGTTCAATAATAGCCTTTCATTCAGCCAAAGGATTTATACCTAATTATAGATCTGTGTGCTTTTTGTCCTGTTGTCTGCTTGGAAAGTATCTTGGGCATCTCAGCCTGGTCATTCAGGGCAAAGAACCGATGTGTGTCAAGAAGGTTTTGAAAGTTTTTGATTTTTGTAAGAATACAGATATAGATTTTAAACAATGTCTCCTATAGGCTTACTAAGGAAAGTGATAGGCAATTGCCATGACGCTAGTATTGGAATAATCTTTTTTTGAAAGTTGCTGGTAACTACTTTGTATCTTCTGTAGGATTTTGCAAGAATGGATGTGAAAAGGAACAGAGAACTTTTAGGTTGTTTTTTGACCCCATAAACTGTCTGTCTCTCTTAAAAGTGAATTTGTTGAATGTAGTCTATATCTTAATATAAAATTTTATTTCTGTACATTTTATATTAAATCCAACTTTTTGGAGTGGTTGCAATTTTTAACTGCTTTGAAAGGAGTTTTAAACATTAGGTAGAATTAAGGAAAATCTAGGTGTAATACTGAGTTTGAAACTCTTAACTTCATTAATCTAATTCTGTTCTCCCTCAGACCTTAAATGTGGTGTTGCTACCAGCTCATACCTATTCAGGCATGCAGAGTTTTTTTTTTTTCTTTTGCTGCGCATTTATTATGAATTGCCAAGGAACAAATCCCACTATGAAACATATAAAAAAAAAAGTAACAATAAAAAGACAAGACACAAGACAACAGATAGAGACAGACAAGTGAAGGTATTTGGGAAATTATATGACAGGACTGCTAACAAGAATCTCAGTAGATGAGTGTCCTAATTGTTCTCAAGTATTTTTGTAGGTAGACATTAAAGCAAGCAGATGCTTCACTGTGGAGGATGAGAAACTGGAGGAAGAAATTCTTTGCAGCTATTTATGGGGAGCTTTTCTGAGCTGGAAATGCACTGAGGAAGAAAGCAATAATACAGTTAGATCTTTGAGGCTGACATTATCACAGTGGACTGATAAGGTTGGGAATCAATATTTTTTGTTGTTGAATGACAGATGGTATGTAAAGAAACAATAGTCTGTGAAAGGTCTTGAAAATATGCAGGATAACTTTTGCTTAAATATGTATAGAAAAAAAAAGATGAAGGAGGATGCAGAGGGAGAGGGACATAACTAAAGTTACTGGTTAGGTAGATGATCTCTGCAATAGCAATCAGAATGCAAGCAAGAAAAGGGGATATTTTATTAACTAGAACACAAGCCAGCACAGCTCTCATCAAATGTTTCCAGATGCATGTATAAATAGGAAAATCACTTCAAAGCATCACAAAGAAATGAAAGAGGTAAAAATAAACAGTGACTACCAAGTTTCACATGTAAATATAGTTCTCTTTCCCATGGAAGTCAAAAGATACAGTAGGGAGAAAAATTAAGAGTTCCAATTTAAACATATTTATCTTTAAAACCTGGCTACAAATCTATGAGAAGACTGGAGATACACAAAAAATTTAGTGTGGATGGAAAAGGGAAGTGTGTAGTAGAGAAGGAGGCTTATTGTCAAGTTAAATATGCATCTACGGATTGAATACCCCAAAATATATTATACAAAGAGAAGGAAATAAGGAACAGAATCCTTAGAACTGTTACACCCAAAAACAGTAAAAAGGGGTCAAGAAGTCACTTAAGCTGAAGGAGTAACTTGTGCTTTTCTAGCGAGCATGGAGAGGACAGAGTTATGGAAACTAAGAAATGACAGCAGATTAGAGTGAGCAAAATCTAAAGCCCAAACACGTCAAAGGGAATGAAAATGGGAAGAGGAAGTAGAATGAGTATAGCAGCAGTCAGGAAGAAGACTAGGGTAAAGATTTAATGAAGGCTCTGAAGAGGACAACATCTGATTATGCCTAGGATTAAAAGGGGAAGAGAAAGGAGTTGTATGATGGTGAAAGTGAGGGAAAGCACAGTTCATTTATTGTAATGAGAGAAGGTTGAATAAACAGCTTTTCTATGGGAGAAAATCTTAAATAAGCATTGCAGCATTACTGCTGATAGCAATCCAGCAAATGTGCAAGAAATAGAATAGAAGCACTCGTAATTGACAGTATATTCTTGCTCCATGTAGAAAGCAGGATTAAGATGTGATTTTCTGCATGATGACATAAAGAGATAAAACACATTAATCTTCTTTGCTACTTATGGTAATATAACTGTGTCATGCTTTGTGTACTGCCATGCTAATGCTGATGCCAAGCACTTAATGCATAGGTCAGTATATTTAGATCTAGGTTCACTTATGTCTATCACATACTTTATTTTACATTATTGATGGTTATCTAAGAGACTCCAACTGCCTGACCCCGCTTAGTTAGGAATCACCAAAATAAGGCAGTTTGACATAGAAAAGTGATAGTAATAAGTACCACTAACACAGAATAAAAGTGAAAAGGAATATTTGCAAATATTTGCAAATAGCAAATTATCATTAAGAGGCTGATCATGGCTGAAATCTCACCAAAAAAAATGTTTAGGAGACCATTATTTTGGAATTTACACATTCAAAAAGCAAGAACAGAAAACCCAAAAGAAATTCATGGCTCATAGCAAGGGTGATGACTTGTATAATCTCCTTACAATCAATTTCTGAGTTCTGACTGATGTTGAGAATTATTTCTTTCATGTGAACCTGAGAGCATTTTTACTTTCTTGGGGTTTTTTTTCCCCTATTTTAATTGTGTGGGATAAGAGCCTCAGGAAGCATGGGCACAGGATTGACAAGAATGAGTCTTCAATTTCAGGTCTTCTGTCCCTGAAAAGAATTGATTCAGGGCAATAGGTTGGCTTCTGTGCAAGACAGTTAGCTTAGCAGGGGTGACGTTGCCTATAAGTGATGTGTATTAACCTGTCAAAGTGGATCAGGAGTCTATGCCACAGAAAAGTGAAAGGCTATAAAAGCACAGACAGTTCTATGCCTCTGATCATTTTCTTCAGTGGAAATAGAGAGAAAGTGTTTTAGAACCCTATTGAGGCAGAGGAAGTCCTCGCAATTTCATCACCAGTGAATCATTCAGCTTTTAAAGAAGGGGATGCAAGAGAAAACACCATTGCTAAAAGAATTTCTTCTTCACAAATATCTGTAGGCTTTTTTTTGCATGTCAAGTATTTAATAAAAAGTAACTGAGTTAGTACCTTCCACAAATTCTCTGCACATTTTTACAGAGCTGAACAGTAAAACAGGTGCCTCAGTCCCTCAGTGAAGTGATTTCACATTGCAGGGGCAATCACCTAAGGAACAGAACACTAAGCAAGGCAGCAGCCAAGGCCATGGCCCTGCCTGTACAGCAGCTCAGCAGTTCTCAGTGAAGGAACCTGAATCAGGCCTTTGATTAATACATAGAGATAAACCCACCATTAACCTTAGTCATGCAGAACTATTACTAATAATAAAGAGATATAGTTCAGAATTTCTGTGAATTACACCATTGTTTTCTCATGCTCATGCTAAAACGTTCCATGTAACTCACTTCTGAATAGGAAGTCTAGCATGAAGATTTAGGGAGTATTTAAGAGGTACAAAGACCTTTTGCTGGATTCTTCATAATTAGCAGATGTTGTCATTTCTTCTTTTTGGGGGCGGGTGTTTCATAATGAATGCTTTTTTTGTGTTGCTGGGCAAACTGTTTAGCCACTGGAATTGTGCTGCCTGCTGTGAGGATAAAACTGAACCAGCCAAACTAGGAAAGGAATTAGATTTGCCTTTAGCATGAGTGACCAAAGGAAAAGCTGTCAATGTGTATCTAGACAGAGGCAGTTCAGCACTCCTCACTGAGGCTAACCACCACCATCTCTCAGGTTTCAGTGGCACGCACATTGCCATTGTTTGAGTGGTAGACCTTTGTGTTTCTCAAGTACACATTGCTGCATGACCTTGCTGTTTCAAGAACATTTTTCTCTGGGGCTTCTGGGAATCTGTTTTCTTTTTCACTGCTGACCTCTAATGATAGATGAGTCTGAGCTTATGTGACAAATAGTCTCAAGCCTCACGTAGGCTTGTAAACGGTATTTGCTGGGGTTTTCATTACTTTCTTTCAGATCACAGAAAGGATATTAATATAAATGGATAGGCTTTTATGGTACCATTTGTTTGATACTTATTACCATACGTGATTTCTTTTTTATACCACAGTTAGAGCTGCCTGGGGGTACAATGAATATAGCTATACATTTTTTGTCCATTTTGATAGTGACGCCAGGAAAATAAGAAAACTGTGTACCCATTGTATTCCTTCAGAATGCATGAATACCATTACATTATCTAAGCCATTGATAGTTCCAGATTATTAGTGTAGTTAACTGAATCATTAATTAGTTAAAAATCAAGAGTTTATATTCGTTCTTTTCTTCTGTGCTTCTTTAATACTTTTAAATCTTGAAATTTATTACCACAAGAGGAAAATTGTTAAGAGGAAAATTGTTAAGAGTAAATAGGGTTTAGTTTTCAAGAGAAAGGCACTGATTTAAGGTCTATGGCATCTGCTACTACTACAGTTAACAAATAAAACTGACAAGTAGCTAAGGGACATATTTTCACTTGACTGTCCAAAACAGTTACCAAAAAACAAATGATGGCACAATAAAACGATAGTGTACTATTCACTATAGTAATAAGTAGGTATTTGTCAATAGCTTCTTGGTGGTGTTTGTCACTTTGGCTTACAGATGCATTTTTCCCATTAGAGGGCTTCTCCCCGACCTGTGTGGTAAAACACTACCACTGGGAACTGTGGAATAGCAAAAAAATTCTCCGAGAAAAATGGAAACAAAAATCAGATATTTAGTATCTCCAAGAGTTATTTAATTGCAAAAACATCTTCTTTTGGGAAATATGAATTCACATAGCCCTGAAATTTAAATGTGGAAACAGGTATTCAGTGTCAGGAGCCCATGTTTAAATATTTAGGCTTAGGTAACCTATACCTTATTTTATCTATCAAATCAGAGCTTAAAATGCTTGTAAGGGCCATGAAGTTTGTTAAGAGGAGTTTTTTCATATTATCTTTATACATTACATTCTTTAAATAAATGTATGAGGTATCAGCAAAATTATTTTCAAATGCCTTAATCTTACCTATTTTAAATGCTAACTATTTATGCCATGAATTATGAAAGGACTACATGATATTAAAACCTTACTGGAAATCAGCTCTGGATGTGTGAAAAGGAGATATCAAGAAATTAATACCATAAGTCTTAGATAACTTCTGAATGTTTACAGAGCATTCATTGCTGTGGTGTCATTAATGCAAAAAGTACAGTCTGGTTATAAAACTTGCTGCCCAAGTTAAGTATCAGTAAGATGAGTTCAGGGTATAGTCAGGCCTGGAAAGAAAAAAATGTCAGTCTTCCTATCAGCAGTATTCTTATTGCCTTAAATATATGACAGAAGTTTATTAAAAACATACCTGATTGTATTAATAGATACAAAATGGGGTTTCAAATTTCAATTGCAGTATGAGTAGAGAAAGCTGGATGACTAAAAGTGAAGAAATGTGGTGTGATGAGATTCAGATTGCAATGCTATACATATATTACAATCAACTAGCACCACACATTTTGAAATGAGCAGCAAGTAGGAATAAGAATAAGGAATAAGAAGTAGCCAGTGATTTTTGTTAGGAAAGATATATGTGTTTTCATGCTTTGCCATATTAGCAGGATATTCTGATGAAAATATTGATGTATAAGCAATTTTTCTTATGTGTCCAATACAGTGCATTTCAGGCTTTGTCCCTAAGCTGTCGCCTCCACTTTCTTTTGTTAGATGAGCAATCTAGGAGAAAAAGCTGTTGCTGCTCTTACTCATTCAGATAAGAATGCCAGAGATTGTCATCATTGTCCATGATCGTGGAGTCTTCAGCTGTGAGCTCAGGATTATGCAGATCCTCAGCAGTGGCCAGTGTTGCCACAGTGTGAAATAGGGCACATTTCCTGTCTGAACCCCACACTCTCAAATATTTACCTTCCAATCCTGGGGCACATTCTCCCCAGGTTAAATATTCATAGCTCTAGGTATGTGATTTATTTTCACCTAATTGTCTAGTTTGTGTTCACCTGAAGCCTAAACTCCTAAGGTATCACAGACATTTGGGTTTTTTCCTGCAGTAGCAAATTTATTTTCAGACTGAAATATATAAATCTGTCTCATTCAATCTATCTCACAAGCTGGTCAAGAGAAACAAAACAGGAAAGTGTGCATATTCCTACCTGCTTACTAAATCTTTGAACTAATACTTCAAAATTCAAATTTTTAAAGGCATTTCTAAATTGTATTTTTGAATGAGTCTAAAGCATTGCAGTTATGAAAAATTGATCAAACATTACATTTTCCTAGACATTTCCACAGTACTGTCCCCTAAAAACAAGCAATAAAAAAAAAACCCTGTCATTCATCACCAATGCCATTCACACAGTGGAGAGTTAACCTTGAGCTCTGTCTCTTTTCATGTCTTCACATTTACTGATCTCCCAGAACTTCGTTCCTCTACCCAGCCCTCTTTGCTCCTCATTTTTTAAAGTTTCTCAAGGGGTGCCTTTCCAAGTCATAGTATTTTTAAATATGTGTGGATAGTTTGAAGTGTGGCTTAGATGTGTGATTGCACTATGTAACCATTTTTAGAGTTACCTCTGTAAATATGCTGCCTGCACTGAGCACAGTAGAGGTTTCCAAAGAAAAGTAGAGGCCGAACATTGGAAACCAAACTTGGTTATAAAATAGAATCTCAAGAAAAGAGCTTGCAGAGGAAAAAAAAAAAGAAAAAAAAAAAAAACCAAGAACAAAAATCCCACAAAGGACAGTTAGAGATGACACAGACCTAAAAAATATAAAACTGCAGTCTGCACTGTCCAGTAATTATAGCACATAAAATAAATGTTGCTTTATTGCTTGTTATCCACCAAACTCTCACAATGAAGTAATGTTTCTTTTCCTTTTCTATATCTTTATCAGGATTGCACCATTTTATCTCTGTAATAGACTGTTGTACAATACTAAGTGTTTTATTTCTCTGTGTAATACCTAGACAAGCTATATCCCATCTGTTTAGATATAGCAGAGAGAAAGTTTAATTTCTTGGCTGTAATGCAATGGGCAAAGTAAGTTATTCTAAATAGAATACTATTGTTCCTATCGAAATGGTGGAATTGTATCAGGAGGAAGTGTTAGCTGGAAATAACAAATGAGTCCCTGCTACCCCTGCCAAGTACTTCTTTTGCTAAGATATATAGAGATGTCATAATTATTTTAAGATATTATTGTGATAAAGAGACAAAGAAAACAGTTTTCTACTTAGGTATTTTAAACAACTCAGAAAACGCTCAGGGTGTTTTAAGTTGATCTTGCAGTTCCCCAAAGAGGTTGGATTAAATAATATAATCTAAATTAAATAGAGATGTTACTCAAATACGGTACTTTTAAATAAGTTATGTGTGTATATATATATATATATGAAGTAAGTCTATTTAATTGGGCCAATTTAAGCTTGAAAGGCCTTTTTAAGCATCTTATGATGTGGTAGAAATTAATTATTTCTCAGTTATTCTGTCAACAATGACAGTCACTGACCTCACAAACCTATTTCCATGACTATAGGAATGCAGACTTTCGCACTAAGGAAATTCTAAAAAGGGAGCTGCAGAAGATGCTTTGTAGCTTAGGAAATTCTTACTTCTCTTTACAGGTTTCAGCTCAGCATATGTATGAATTTATAGATCTGGTTTTGAAACTATAAGTCACACGGTTTTTAAAAGAACAAGGTGGTATCTTTAGGGTAAGCTGCAACTCCTGCTAGTAGCACTTGCAGTGTTCACATACCCATTAAATTTTTAGTAAGAAAACACAGAGAGTGACTTCATGAGTTGGTCTTTTAACATACAAGAGTTCTACCGAAACCATTTCCATCAGCCTATTAGGAGAAAAGTTCTTTGGTGCATGAGAACACATATTATACCTTTGAGAAAGAAGAGTACAAAAATGCTAATATCCTTTTGTCACCCACTGTACCTCAGAAAAAGAGTAGAGTCAGGAAGGTTGATTCTGGTGGGAAGAAATGAGGAGCTCAGTTCATTACCCAGCTGGGGACTTAACAATGACTTCTAAGTTTTTCTGCATACAATTGGTGAAGATGAAGGAAGAAAATCATTTTAGCACTAATGGACTAGTCTGGGGTTTTTTAAGGGTCTCACTAGCATGAAAAAGGGTCTGATAAAACACCCAAAGAAAAATTATTCTTGTATTTATTTTTCTTATAGTAGGATGTTGCTTTAAGTCCATCAGAAAACCAATCTGAATAGCTAAAGAATTATCTCTGGGATAAGGAATCAAACATTAAAAAGTGATCTGTATGTTAAAAGAATGTTTGGAGCAATATGACTAAGATGAGGGAGTATATTTTTTCAGCATTGTGCCTTGGAAGAATCATTGTATAATTTTTTCTAGCTTGTGGCTAGAAAAATAACTATTGGAAATTAGAAGACAGCCCTTCAGACCTATGGAAAAATACCTGTAAACAATTTAATGGAGTTATAGTTCAACACACTCAAAAAACTACAGCAAATTAAACCTTCAAGCCTACAGTAAGAAGCATATACTTTCAGAATCAATGCTCAGCAATAGAAACAGGTAGTGATATAGAGCCCCATCTGTTCAATATTAAAGTCAGACAGAGTCACACAGGGTATGTCTACTCCACTCAAACCCTCCAGCTATATTTTCTGTCTGCTTTTCTTAGATATGCTGAGGAAAGTGTCAGGCTTTTATGTTTTTGGCATTCTTGACTTGTCAGATGCTGAGAACTTAGTGCACTATTTGGGAAGAAAACAATAGATTGCTTTGAGAAAGTCTTGGTTGCTTATAATATATTTGATTTAAAAGGAGAGAGAGGGAGAAGTCCATTCTCTGTCGTGCTGGGACCAAAGTTCAGGACACTTAGGAAGTGCTGCCTAATTCAACCATGCAAGACTGGAATAATTGCAAGGCATTACTTATGGTTTTAGCCCATGTCAAGACATTGAATTTGAAACAGAGGAATTGGGACCTTCCAACAGTAACCCTTTAGAATGATGGATGAGTTTTGCTACTCGTTGGGACCTGTCAAGCCTCTATGAAACTGGAAATCAAAAATCCCAAACTCAATTGAGAGTGAATTTGTTTGTCACCTTCACTTTAGAAGTGCTGAACAGAGAAAACATCTCAAAAATTCTTCAAGAACTTCTGAGACTTCAATTAATCAATAGTTTAGGTAGGTAAATTTTATATAAACATTGCAGCTATTTTTGTAGCCTTATAAAATTCAAAGATTACTGTATGTCTGCCAAATGAAAATCACTGGAGTCCAATGTATACAAACCTGCAAAATGACACATAGTGGTGATAAACTTTTACATGTTTGGGCAGGACATCCTTTGTTATCTTTTCCTGTATAGCAGAATGGTGTCATCAGCAAATCTGTCAGCCTGCAAATTGACATTCCTGTGGAAGAAGTGGCAGATGTGGATCCCTTTTGCTAGAAAAAAAATAAACAGCTTGCAGATGTAGATTCATTTTGCAAGAAAAAGTAAATAAATAGTTCGGGTTAGTGTTTATGCTAGAATTCTTTAGTGCTCATCCCATTTTAACTACAACTAAGAAACAATGATCAAATAGCTTGACTATGTAGGAGCATGTACATAATAGAGCACAAAAATAAGAAAACATTTGAATAGATAAGATTGTTCTTATAAATGTTGGATGACTTCTAGTTCCTAGTGTGTTAAGCAGCTTCACAGAGCCCATTTCAACTTTTTCTCTTTCTCTTCGTTCTCATTAGGAACAACTCTCAAAGAAAGGTCCTCTCTGTAAGGCATACAAATAAATCACTTTAAACCACAAAGAGGTCTTTATTAAACCCTGTTACAGCTAAGACAAACAATATTAAACCAGTTTTTAATTCATTCTTACCTACCCACACACAATTCTGGACTAGGCTAAGAGGAAAAGGATAATTTTACCTTACAACTAATGAAGGCCAAAACAGAGGGAGGTGCATCACACTAGTGCTCTGTTATTTTGCAAAAAAATATTTTTAGGTGGCTCTGGCAACTGAGAAAACTGCAAAACCAACATATCTATACCTTTTATTAGGAAAGAAAACAAAATCTAAACTGAAGAGAAAACTGGGGGAAAATAGTTTTGAGAATAACTGAAAGACATCCTTGGCTTCAACTCATGTTTAGGACATTTTAATTACTTTAGCATAACCTGAAAAGTATATGTCAATTTTGTAGTATAGTATCTCCTCCCAAAGTTATTTCCAACACCCTACATCTCTGCAGCAATACTGATCACCTTTCAGGGACATTTTGAAGTAAAAATTTGCACATTCTTTGTGATTACATATGTAAGCAGAAGCTTTCTTATAGTATCAGCTTTAGAATGGTCGTCTTGGTATATAGGACAGTGCAACAAGGCTAAGATAATGCATCTGACCAGTCTTGAAATGTCTTAAAAAAATTCTAGCATGGCAGTGAACTCTGAAAACTGTGAATTTAATAAAATGAGATTGCATTTCTGGGGACATTTTTTCTTGGTTGAGGGCATCAAACTAAACCAAACTTTAACAGGTGTCTGTAGATTAAGGATTCTCCTACTGCCAAGGACATGAGTGCTGTCGACTCTTTTCATGCTGTGCCACTGCTTCTGATGCATCACAGACTTTCTAGCTGTCACATCATCTCTCAGAGAATTAATAAGATACTAAATTTAAATAGCATCATAGGCAAAATCCAATAGTTCAAGTACCTGCAAGTCCAAGTATTAATCTGTCCTATGCTTTTAAAATTTTGTTTTCTTCCTAGAGAACAAATGGATAGCTCACAAAAGCCTAGTTGCATTAGTGTGGGGACAGTAGCTGTGTAAGATTGTTTTTTTCCCAAGGTGCACAAGTCAGAACCTTTAAGGGCTTTTGTTGTTTTCTCTCAAAATTTCACAAAAGCGTGTAGTTTTGGTTTAATTTGAGACAGGATCTCATCCAAACAGAGTTCAAAATAGAGAATTTTTAACTCAGATTCCACATGTGAAAGTAGTTAGCTTGTGAAACTTATTTTGGGGACCTTCCATGTAGTTTGAATTTATTCAAAACTGAAGCAACAAACAAAGTCTTCTTTTGATCGTCCTTATTTTGTTTTCACCTGTTTGGTGTCAGTCAAATTGTCATTGATCTCAGTCATATTTTACAGTTCCAAGCAGAATCAGTTTGTTTTCACCTTTAAATCTTGTTAAAACTAAGGGAAGATTCCTTTTTATCTCACTTGCATATAACTGTGAATAATTATAATCCTTGAAATTCAGGTGGTAAGTGTATATGTTTTTCATCCTTCAGAAAGCTTTCATTTCCTTTAAACACAGTGTGCAAGAAGATTATTGTCTGTCCTAGGTGCCATTCTAATTGATTAAAGGAGAAATAACCTGCCCTGCTCAATTCTCTGTGCTTGCTGAGGGGGCCTTGCATAACAATGGGAGTAGGAAATCAGAGTTGCTGGGTCACATTCTGTCTCTGAAGCAGCAGTGCTGGAGAGCTGCACCAATTGCTCACTGTACAAATTAGCCTGGATTGTAGAAAGCACCAACCACTTGCTTGCTTCAATCTGGATTAAGAAATGGGATAGGTTAATGAAGTTCAGCAACACAATGCCATTCTCAGTACCTTCCCTTATGCATGGCACTGTGGTAGAACCATGGCAAGCATTTTTTCTTTTAATAATTTACAGTTAATTTCATAGTGTGCTGTCCCATAGCAGACCAACATTTATGACACTTCATTGCAATATGCTGTCATGAAGTAGCTTTCACTGTACATGATATCTCAAGCAGCAAAATATAAGCAAAATTGTTCTGAAGGTGCATTGATTCTGAGGTAGATGGCTTTTGGTCATGGATGAGCATGACTATAAACCCTGCACATCAAATTGCCTCATCAAATCAAGAAAAAGTTTCTCATTTCTTGGTAGATGAATCCTGTTAGGTATGCATAAGCACTTGTAAGATCTAACTCTCAATGGCTGATATTTTTTTTTTGAGCACTGATTGTTTTTACAAGTTTCTGAGGCTCTGAAATGACAGAGTGGGGAAATGCCATCCACTTCACCCTTCTGCCAGTGCTGACTGCTCCTTTCTGATCCCTGTACTTCATCCAGACTGAGTTCAAAAAGCTTCAGAAGCTACACTTACATTATTGTGCAGTTCTTTGTAGTCTGTTCAAGGAGAGTTTTGAAAAATGGCACTTAGTCACCAAGGACCTGCAAGGATTTGGTGAGCAGTTGCAGTCCTGTCTCATTGATTTCTGTGTGGTCACAGACAGCTGGAAAGAGGATCAATGAGGAAAAAAATCTACTGAAGACCATCAGCCATCTGCAGAAATAGGGAAACGCTTTAATATCCAGCCCTATTGTCAACCATAGCATTAATAGAAGCCTTTTACCAGAATTCATATTTTCTTGCCATGTAAGAAATAGTGTATCAAGTAGGAAATATGCAGCTGCACTTTTTCTCTTCACCAGAGGAAAGGGTTTAGTACAGAGGAGTAATGGCAGCCCCATTTCCCTATGCTAAGCATTAGCTTTAAACTCATTTCTGGAGGTACCAACTTATGTGTGTGCTCTGTCTAATCTCAGGAAGCCCAAACTCAATGTTACAGTACTCTCAGTTAACAATCCAGATCCAGGTCTATCTCAAACCCTGACAATGTCCAGTGAAGATACAGATAAATTTTTTATAAATTATATATAGAGAGATAGATATAGATTAAACTGTATCTCACCAGCTATAATAAGCAACTTTAACTTCTCAGTATTCTTAATAAATTCCACATATTTTCCTTAACTGGGAAAAATGTATTAACTAAATTTCTCAGCCTGTTGTCCAGACAATAGCTGGTCATAAATTCTTCGTGAAAGTTGCAAAAAGGCTGAATGAGGAAGATACAGAGGAAAACCATTTTATTGCATTGTTAGAGATTTTAGTAAGGAAACCAGTTTATGAATATTTTGAAAATGTCAGCAGGCAGTCATAAAGTGATTATAATATTGAAATGCATAGGCCAAACCCATCAGGCTTGTTCCTGCCTTCTAAAGCACTTTATTCTGGAGGTTTTGCAAGCATGACTGCTTACATAAATATTAAATGGTACAGAATGTATCATGTGTTCACTGGAGCCCAATGAAGAAGGAATATTTTCACAAAATATGATTGCTAAATTTGGAGTACAGGTGTTACATGTTTTCAAATATAAATATAAATATTACATAAACTGTTTCTGAAATGGAGAATGAACTATTAAAAATGGATTAATAGATAGTAATGATCCATTATTCAAGAAACATAATTCTTTATTGACCATAGTAGGGTAAAGGCAGCTTTGGCTTACGGTTTATCTAAAGCAGACATTAAACAGAGCTAGAGCAGAATGGGACAAATAGGATGAAGAAAAAATAGGTTATTGTTAATATCAATTTGAATTTTTCGAGAATAGAAAATCAATAAAAGAAATTAGAGATTGAGCTAAACAAATATGCATGGTTTCTAGAGATATGAAAAATTTAAAAGGGAAGAATAGCCGAGATGAGTATAGCCAATGTTAGAGAAACCTCAGCTTAGCAGTCTCATCTTTAGATCTAGTCAACAAAATTATCAATAGTGCACCATAAATATTTTAGCCCTGTATTTGGACAAAAGAATCATATGGCATTTTATTTCACACACAGACTTTCCAGTCTTTTACTAACTTGTAAGGACTGCATAAATTTGTGCTGGGCATTAATATTTCTAAACAGGTAGTTTCTATAATACATGCTCAGAAGTCCTAGATAAGGAGATCTAAAGTCTGTTGGTGCTCTTTCTAGTTAATCTTGGACTGGTAAAATGAGATAACAGCAGTGATGAAGGGCCAGCTGTTGCTGCAGTATATAGTGTCTTTTCCCTATTAAAAATGTCAAGAAGGATGTCCCAAGTGCTGGTTAGGCTGACACCTATTCCTGACAAAAATAAGAAAGTGCCAATGAAATTAAATCAATAAAGACTCAAAGGACAAGAAAGTAATCAGTTTCAAACAGCATGACTTTCTAAAGAGAAACTCTTGTCAACAAACTTGATTTAAATCTCAGACGTCATGGCAGATTTGGTTGATGAATGTAATTGGATAGAAACGCTACATTATGATTTATTGCAAGGGGTCTGACTTTGTGACTTATGACATTCTAAAGTACTGAACAGATGTCAAAAATCTGTTGCCAATGAGAAATTATCCTGGATGGGAGTGATTTCATTGCACTTTCATAGACATTGGTACAAAGCCACGTTTTAATCAGTGATCTGGAGATAAATGGAAATGACCCATCAGGGAACTGGTGGATGGCACAAAGACTGATAGGAACTGTAGACACAGATGCACTCATTCTCAGCCACTGAGATCACAAACCAAATGTACTTTAATACACCTGCACAGCTGTACAATTACCTCCCAAATATATTACATTTAAGTAAGAGGTGACCTTGACATGGATCTCTGGGTTGTAAGGGACATTCAACCACCCATGCACTCCCAGAATGATGCAACAGAAACAAGTGAATCTTGGATGTGAAAATACCTAAGGGAACAGCTGAAAATTTGAGGAGGATCTGATAAATAGAATTTATTTTAGATCTGGGAAAAATGCCTTAAAAATTGAGGCTGTTCAATTCATTTTAAGTAAGCAGAAGATACTGAGGGATGACTGATCCTCTTCCTGGGGACTATACTAATGGATTTTCTAATCCATCAGAGGATTTTAAAACTAATAATGTAAGAGTTTAATAAGAACTAGTGTATGAAAACTGAAGCCAAACAAAACTGAATTGTACAAAGACTGGAAGACCTTGTGCACACTATAGCTTTTCAAAAACACAGTTATTAAATTTGCACAATTAGTGAATCAAATGTTTTTACAAATGATGATACAAATATTGCATTTACATAACCAGTAGTATTAGACACAATACACAATATACTGAGCTTAGCAAAGCAGTGCAGGTACAGTCTCATTGCTCTCCCTTCTATCTCATTTTCTCTGAATGAATGCTGAGATATATAAGATCATTTAAATATTGAAAATATTCCACATTAGAGCTAGTTAATTATTGGTGAATTTGGAAGAGTTTTGGGGTTTTTTTTTGGGGTAGTGGTGATGTTTCTTTTTGAAGCTGTAATGTTATACAATGCTTTTTCTCTAGAGTAGTAACTCAATTTAAATATAAATATGGATTAATCTTAAGTATGTTTGGGCTTGCTCACTTCCCATTGCAAACATATCATTCCATCAAGTTTTATTTGTGTTAATGTTCACAAAAATAAATTGCATGTCATACCTCACAGTAATATCTGCAGAACACATTAAACTTGTTAGCAATAAAGAGTCAGAAATAACAATTCCCATTCCCTTGTAAATAGAATTGACCACTAATAGAAAAGTCAGAATTGAGAAATTCATGGTTATTTTCATTCTAGAGAAGATACTTGCTGTGATGCAACAAAGACATATTTTTACTTTCTCTCTCTCTTCTCCTCCATTGTCTGTAAGAACAAAACAATCCTACTAGTAAAGCATGTAACAGTATTCAGCTTTTATGACTGAACACTGCTGTAATTTTTAATGTCTTAATTACAAATGAAAACAAATTAATGTGGTACTTGGAAAAGGCAGTAAACAGGAAATTGCCATTGTGGGCAGGAAAGGGATCTATAAAAAGAAAACCCAGATAAGTCAAATTATACAAAGAACACCCAACTACACTTTGCTTGTCAAAACGATTGCAGTTTTCATCTATAAAAAGATGCTTCTGGGTGGTGACTCAAAACCCCTACATTTGCTATTTCAGATGTAATTTCCCTCATTCCATTCTCCTCTGGTGTCAAGAGTATAAAAAGAGACACGCAGATTGCACGCTCCCTCGTCAGACATCCTGTGAGCCAACACAACCTTTTCAGAACTAAATTCTTTATTTTTGTCATACTTGGAGTTGGGTTTTCCTGTATGTGTAGGTATAAATGTGCCACAAAAGTGAAGGACTTTGAATTAGGCCATTCTTAAATTAAGTTTTGCCATTCAAAGATACCTGGACTTTGTCTTTAGCTGGATGTGGAGGCAGGACTAGTCTGTCTCTGTTAAGTGGCTAGGGATAAACGTCATCTCCTTCATTTTTCTTTTTTTTCCCCTTGCTCTTGGCAGGGGAAACATTGTTTTGTTTGTTTGTTGGGGTGGAAGGGAGAGAGAAAGGCCTGATAGTTCAGCTGGAGATTTTTCCCTCTGGGTCTAGAGCTTCCCCAAGGGAAACTGAAATCCTGGTATTTCAAATTTGTGACCTAGACATATGCTCAGCAACATGTCTGTTCCCTAGTGTGCCCAGGGCTGCATTCACCTTCTGGGGAGATCCTTTATTCAGCTCTGCCTCTCTTTAAGCCTTTCTAGCAGCTGGTGCCCTTGTAAATTCAAGGGCTGCCCTAGGCCAAGAAAAGCCAGAGGCTAAAGGAAAAGCTCTTGTCATCTGCTTTCACCCTTATTAAATGTCTTGTAAGGCAGTTTGACCAAATCTTGTGGGAAGACAGCAGCTCTGTGCTGCCCAACAGCCCTGTCTAGACAGGGTCACCTTGGTATGTCCCTGCCAGGCTTAGGAAGTGCTTCAGAGTCGGTCCAGCATGTGGACAAATGCATTTCTCAGAACAGAGACATAAACTGATAAGCAGAAATAGAAATGAGTGTCATGAAAGAGAATCTTTTCCTTTTCATTCAGATAAGCTGCTATTATTTATTCTTCAATCTGCATTTTGCATAATCTGACATTCAATAGAATAGAATTTTCCTATGAAAGCTGACCCACATTTAGAGCATTGGAAGATGAGGATGTTCCCTGCATGGCTTGTGGCTGGCATGTCAGATTTTGCATCTAAATTGTGAGTAGTCTGAAGTATCCATTGTAAAAGATGTATGAATTTTACAAAGCAAAGCAGGAAGTTTCTATGTGCATTCTTCTTTGCTTCATTTGAACCCAGGGGCAGCATTTGTTTTGTATCTGGCTACAACAGTGGAAAGACATGGACATTTTGAGAGGAACCACATTTGTACTGAACTTCTTAAAAGCCTTTGTTCAAACTATAGTTGAAAAACACTCATGACAAATGTAGCTGGTACTTGGCACTGAATAGAGGCAATAGAGTGTTGAATCCATGGGGTACTTCTAGTCACAAATACAGCTGGATATACTAAGCAAGACAACTATTTTCTTTGTACGCAGAAGAAAATTCATTTTAGAGATTATTTCTACATATTATTTTATCTGTGATCATCAACACTTACAGCTAAGCTCTCTTGACACTGTATAGCCTCAGAAGAGTAAGTAATCATAACCAAGACCTGGAAAGGACATGAGCTTTTCCAAAGACAAATAAGTTCCTTTTCAAAATCTGTTACAAAAATGTTATGGATGAAGAGCTTGGAAGTCAAAAGTTAAGAAAATGTCATATTAGCATAAACAGCCTTGACTCAGCTGCACAGGCATCATTAATACATGCATTTACCTTCTTAGTCATGGTCACTGGCAGTGTATCATGAGTGAGCAGGATACAAAGCCTTCAGTATGCTGATATTGTTTCTGATAAGGCCTGGTCCATCCCTAGGGTTTTATTAATTATGAGTGTGGTGCATCAGTGACACAGCACCTGTGGTTTTCACGGGTTTTTGGAGGAATGACAGGCTGTATGTCATTAACCAGTGAAGCTGTCAGGTAATTTTAGAAAGAGAGTGAGTACTTGGTATTTCTTCTTTTTAGAATAAGTTTAATTTTCTGTGAATGGAAAGAGTGTCTGAATTTAGAACTGAAATCCATTCATTTACAGCCCATGTATAATGTAGCCTTTGACAAGTAAAGAATTTTACCACAGTTCTCTGTTGATATTCTGATCTACAGAGACCATCCTCTGTTGATTGAGAGAATAATTTGCCTTGCATACATAACCAGCCCTGAGCTTCATCTGAGCATCATCTGAAAAAAAAAAAAAAAGAGGATGCTATATATGTAATTAAAATCCTTATTCAAACAAGTCCCTGTTCTCTTGTATTACAGTATAAAAGTAGTTTAAGAAAATAGTCTTAAAAACCTAATGTCTTTTGCCTGTTTTTTTTTATCTGTTTTCCTACCACAGTTCAAAAAGTTCAGGAAGGACAGTAAATAATGCACTATATCCCAGAGCCTTGTATTCCTGACAATGTTAATGTGCCAAGTTCATAGGTACTTTGTGTTTCTAACAATATTCAGTATAAAGATGGATCTTTGAAGTGAAATTCCACAGTTTATTGTATTACTAAGTATTATAAAATCAGTGGGCAGAAGTGTAAAACCAGATCCAAACTTTGCTCAATTTCTCTTGCTATTACTAAGAGTCTTATAGAAGCCTGTACTTCACTGGGCTGTAAGAAATCTTCAATGTCTGATTTTCTGGTTACAGTCATTGTAACTCAAAATTTCTGTGTTTTATGTATTTCAAATAAATATGTACACAGGACACTGGTATTTTGCACTTTGGGAAAGAGACTGAGAAAAATGTAAAAGGAGCAGCCCTTCGAATGAAAATGTGGACTCTGGTTTTCTACTCTGTCATTGTGTGATAGCAATCATAGGATATGCTCCTGATGATTGAATAGAAGAAATAATCACATTCATAAGTTGCCAGAACTTTGTATGCTTACAAAAGGCTTTTGCTGGTTAGGAAATACAGAATTAAAATTAAGATTAACTGTGGAATAGAGATTGCATCTGGTAGAAGTATATGGGTTCAGAATTGCTTGATGACATTGAAGAATTTACAGGTTTTCTGATCTTGGGTATTGGGATATTTCTGCCCAAAAGAGACTGAGTCCTTCTTAGTGCTGGGAGTCACTTCTGGATTTTTTTAAGATTCTGTTAAATTTAACAGGACTACTGAGATGAGTAGCAGGTGGGGGAGTCTGAAATTAGGGGGCGTGGATGGTGTACTCCTAGGGAACATTGTAGAGCTTTGAAATTCAGATCTAACTGCATTTGGGAAAACAAAACAAACAACCAAAACAAAACAAAAAACACCCAAACAAACAAAACAACAACAAACAAAACCACACCCCAGCTGTCTGAACAGGAGGAAATTTGCTTAAAGGTTTACAAACTGTACTACAGACATTTCCTTTGCATGCAACCTGCATATCCCATTCTTTCTCTTACAGCTCTTTTGTTTAACATTTCTTTCTGGGTCAAAGGCTTTTTCTAAAGTTTTATGGCATGCATACCTTGTAATATAAATTTTGAAAAACTGCTTGTAAACCTCACAGGTAAGATGAAAATATGTCCAAAGCCCTGAATTAGAGCTGCTGTCATGTTTGCATTGGAGCCCCACTTTTGGAAAACAGTGAAGCTGCTGATTTCTGCTGCACAGAGAACACCTCCTGCTCTCACTGAGCAGCCGTGGGCCAAGCTCCTAGCTCTTAGATGGCCCCTTTGAAAGCTCATTAATGAGAAACCCTGGGTTTTTTGGTGGCTTAAAGGGCAGTTTGCAGATGCTGATGTCTGTGCTGGTGTGCAGCAGTTGTGTTCAGTTGCTCTGTGGTTATTTCACAGCAGTTTCCTTGGTTACAGTTGGCTCCATTATGGTGATAGTGAGAGGTTCCTTATAAAAGCTCCTAAGTGACCGCCCCCTCCGTGTCACCTCAAGAGTGACCGAGCTGTGCCAAGCAGAGGGAGGTTCTGCTCTCAGCGGGGTGCAGATGCTCACATGGGCTTCCCAAAATCTGCAGTGCTCAACTCCATCTCTCAGGCATTAGGAAGTGCTTCAATGCATGGGTTCTGCACTGGAATTTACAAATTCTTATAGGCAGAGTGGTAGGAATTCCTGGAAAAGGGAGACTGAAAGCCAATGCCGTGGTAGAAGTTAAAGGGATCTATCCTCTGACACACCACATGAGGGATATCAGTTTCCACATTTCAGAGGTTTCTGAAGTACTTCCCAGAGTCCTTCAAAAGTGCAAGGGATAAGATTCAGGAGTTGTGACTTGCCAGAGATAGCAAGAACCAGAATCAGAAGTCAATGTTCCTTCAGTTTCCACTTCTCAGATAGCAATGATATGAGTGTTTCAGGCTACTGGTAGCTACCCTGGAGATTATGGTGAAATTACTAGTTCAACAATTGATGTTAGAGCACTATAACTTCAACAGAATTAATAATAGTAATAATAATAAGCAATAACAACAATAATTCCATGGATATGTTACTTGCAGAAGGAAACATTGAGCTTCAAAAATGGATGCAGAAGTAAGAATGGCTTCCACACATAAAAGAATCCCTGCTAGTAAACCAAATTTAGTTGCAAATCTGTGTATGCTGTCTGTTTCAGCATCTTGTCAAAGACTCCTCTATTGTCTTTGAAAAGATATGCTGGGTTTTTCTGATGTTCCTAGTAAAAGGAGACCAAAGCATTGCATTTGTTTTCTTGTCATCATCTAAAAAGTAATCAAATTGTAAATTATTCAGTAGCAACTTGCATTTTTACTTGGCTGAGTAGTCGAAAAATTCAGCTGGTGTATATTTACCTATATTTATAGTTAATAATGTATACAAGTGTTAGCTAGCTTGGGAAATAGGCTTTTTATAATTCTATCCACTGTGACAGTACTTCTACAAAACCCTTAAAAAGATGAGGGCATACATACATAACTAGCCTGGTTTCCTCCATTTCAGAAGTAGCTACATAAAAAATACTAATATTAAGTATAACTTAATTTTAAAATAAAATTATCAGATTAAATTTACTCAGATTATAAATGTAAAATCAATCTGTGAAGTATCTTAAAATCAATATACATTTTCCCTTGTGCTTTTGTTCTTTTAAAATACCCATTGATCAGTGAACAATCTGTTTGCTTTAACTTCCACATTAGTCCTTACAGCACTGAAGGAAAAGTTCAGTGTTGGTATAAAAGATCTTGAATTAAATTTTGGTTTGAAACTTACTGGATAGAAGAGTAGATGTGGATTGCCTCATCTAATTACCCCAGCTGTTTCTAAAAGTAAATGGCAAAATGTAAAAGCAATGTCAGTTTTATAAAGTAAAGAGGGGTGTTTTTTTAATAGGTAATGAAATGTAGACCTTTTAACCTAGTCAGTTCACATTAAAAAACTCTCAGGATTGCAAAAAGCAATGTAAAAAGAAATTACAAAAATAACTGTGATCTGAAGAAGTTCAAGGGTAAAAAATGTCTCAAGTTATGTAGCATTCTCTCTTGCCTTTTGTTCATGGTATAACTAAGAGAGAATTTAATCTCCCTGTTTCAAATATCCATTAAAATTGCTTCTACTTTTCAGCAGAAAAACAAGATGGGCTCAACTTCTGCTACCCAAATTTATAAAGATACATAGGAATGTTATTGATCTGAAGGAACTGGAAGAGCCCCAGTAATGAAAAAAAGAGGTTACCTGCTGTCAAGATTTGCTGTTTCTTTAAGCTTACACTGAAGGCTGTATAATTTATAACAGACTGGGGAGAAGAATTGGTTTTGAAGCCCTGTATTTTAAATTTGATTTTAAATTCTCATTCCATATATATTGCTTAATGTAGTGCCAGATCTACTTTTATGGAGTCAGCATCTCACATACGAGGAATGAGTTTCTGAGCTGCTCCTCCAGCCAGGGACATCACAGAAAATGCAATTTAGTGCAAATGAAGCTGTAAAGGAGTGAGGCATGCTTTCTCATTTTGCGTTACTTCTGGCATTGACACAACCCTCAGCACATTAAGGGTGGATCAGCTCACTGTAGCTCCGCTGTCACCTTGTATAGCTGTCATAGGACCTCCTTTTTGGCTCTGCTGCCCAACAAGTTCCTCCTGCCAGAGCTTGTTGGCAGCAGCTGTGGGTGGCACCAATGCCAGCCCCATTGCCCTGGTACCAGTACCACAATAATTCCCAACCCTAAATCTGTGTGACAGTGACTGGCAGCCAGTGTTACTGTGCTCCTGCCTGTGCCACCCTGGGCAGTTCATCCTCACCGAGTCCCAGCTGGCCCTGCAGCACCACTGTCCCAGGCCAAGCACTGGCACACCCCTGGGCTCTGCACCTGGGCAGAGGCACAATGGCCATGCTGTGCCAGCCCTGGTGTCACCAGGAGTGGCTGCACACAGGTCCCTAGGACAGAGTGGGATAAGAAGAAGCAAGTGTGATACTTTCACATTTCTCAGGCTCCAGTTAACTAAGGCTACTTCCCAGGTGTGTCTGGGATGTTAATAATTACAGATGTGTTGGTAATTATTTCCTTTGGATTTATCTGCTGTGCATTTGACCAGATTCTCTTGGAAAGGTGTAGATTTTCAGCTTGTGTAGCATCCTTTGGCACTAAGGTCCATGAACATATTGTGCATGGCACGAGGAACCGCTTCCTTCCAGGCAGCTGCTTTGAATTTCACTCCTACTATTTCTGTTCGATACCTCGTAAATCTGGTACTGAATCAGAGTACATAGCCACAAATACATACAGTGAATTTAACTCACCACTTTATCATCCAATCTTGTAAGGTTCTTCTGCAGGTCTTTACAATCAGCTTTCATCTCTGCTTCTAAACAATGCACTGTCATTTGCAAACTTTCACCTTGCCGCAGACTCCTGGCAGGGTGTGACAAACAGCAGCTCCTGGCAAGCATGGCCAGGGAGCTCCACTCACACCACACTTGCACTGCAAAAACTGGCTGTCTGTTGGGGTTTTTTTCTCTGTGTTGTGTCTGCCTGCAAAATAACACCCATTTGTTTCTGTGTAGGCTTCTCTGTGCTGCTCTTAAACACCTATATCAGATTGCTGTGCCGTGCTCTACAAGGGTCTGTATTTCATTCTAGGACATTAAATACTGCAGTATTTAACTTCTGTGCACCCACATCCTTTATTGGATCTAGCCTGGAGTACACACCAACACTGTTCCTTTGTACAGAAAAAGCAGACTAGAAAAGCATTTGAAGGTACTACCTTTTTACAGTCCTTTACTGGGAACCCAGCTACACTTCTGAAAGACTGATAAATGTTGGGCTGAGGATGTCTGCACAGTCAGGAGGCTGAAGCCTTTCTTTTCCCTGACTTCCACTCATACTTCTCTCTCATCAGGAACTCTTTGGATCTCTGGAGACATGTATCACTGAATGGGGAAGCTTACATGGGAGACAGAACTAGACATGCTTTGGACCCTGGCTGAGACCTGCTGCAGGGCATCTCACTCTCAGTTTTTTGCAGGTGGATCTCAGCTGTGTCTGTTGTACTTTAAGCCACAGGAATCCCTTCACAAACCCCTTTCCAAATATAAATCAAAATGGATTGCATAATCCTAGAGGTTAAGTCAGTTTAATAAATGGCTTCATGTTATTCAGATGATATGAAAACCTCTCCCCCATGATTAGACTTCATTTCAATACAATTCATTTATTTACTTAAAGATGATTCACATAAAGAGACTGAAAGACAAACACAGTGAAGATTAATCATTACAAAATAGTAATTACAGGAAAGAGTCCTAATTAACTTATCTTTTATACCTACAGGTATTTACCCTAACTGGACAGTAAAAAATTTTTACTGTGTATTACAGCACGACCTCCAACTATCCAGAAGCTATAAAGCTGAACTCTCCCATTTTTTTCAAAAAAGAAAAGCATGCTTAAAAAAAATATCAGGAAAGAATTTTCCACTCTTGGAGAGATTTTATTTAAAACCTACCAAACCAAATACTAAATATACTCTTTTTATATGTTTACACACACGTACACTCAGAACTGTATATGCATATTTATGTCTCATATACTGAACTAGAATGATGCAAGAATTTTAAACATACAAAAGTCAGTGGCCTAGACATTAAATAAATATATCTGGGATAAGATAAATCTTTCAGCATGTCGTTACAAGTGTGCCGTTACTTCCATTTTGCTTTCCAGCCCATCAAGTGTTAGTGGCTTTTTAGGCTGCAACAACCTTGCAGAGAGCCCTCCAGATCTTTAAGAACTCATCAGCTGTCTGTGAGGACTTAGATGTGGATTTGCTCCCTTCTTCAGAGAAGTCCCCAGTGCCTCCTGGGAGATTCCCACCCTATATTCATGTCCAGTGAGACCTGACAGGTCTCACTCCCTGCCCCACTCTCTGCTCCCAGAGTTTGCCCTGCATCCACGTGCACTGGGGGAGCAAGCAAGTTCCTGCTCCCCTGGGAGTGCAGCACAGGACCCAGAGGGCAGCAACCACGACAAGGCAAAATGTAGCTTTCCTCTTCTCCACTCTGAACTTTCTTAACAAAAGCATGACCCTGCTGTGACTACAGAGCCAACTGCAAACACTGTGCATGTTTGTACCCTCTGTTGTGCACGCAATGTGGAAATCATTCTATAGTTCTGTCCTAAGATATTTATTTACTGTGTATTTCATGTGTGTGGTAAATGGGTTATGTTTGATGTGTCAATCTGTTTGCCCTTGCATCATGTATACTTGCCAATGCCCTCTGCTGCAGTGAGTGAATCAGCTCAAAGCCTCATTAATCAAGAAACCATAAAACAAATACCTTTAAAATGTTATTGTTTTGTCATCTCTGGGGGAAGATCAACATAAGTTATGAGCTCTCATAGTATTAAATAGACATAGATGATTCATGAATTACCACTAGCTGATCATGGCATGAGAATGAGCCTATATCTAGCTTTCTTCTAGCTTTTTCTTGATAGGTTTTGCCCATGAGCTCACATTTGTTTATGACATCAAAATTTTCTCTCTTGAAAATAAGCAGTAGTGTTGCAAGCACTGTGTTGGGGTCTTATCCTGAGTGAATTGGTAGGAAGGTTGAAAGGAAACAACTTCTACTCAGCTACCTTGTTAATCAGCAGTTACAGGAAAAAAAATCCTTCCCAGAACAGAATGGGGATTATTTGATATGAGAGAGATTTGGGAGTTGTTTATAGAAAAGTCCCTAAAGCCTTTGGACTAAAACACAGCTGCAGTGCTGAAAGCAAATCAGATGCTGGATTGTATCACTGGGGTAAACAAAGTGAAGCAAAGCCTAGGAGGGGATGGTCCTGTTACATAAGACACCACTTACATTGCATCAAAAATGCTGTAACTCCTATTGTGTCCTGCTCCTCCGGGTGTAATTGCTCTTGAAACAAAGGAACAAAGCAGAACAACCAAAATGATAACAAGTTTCAATCAGTTAAACACTGAAATGTTGGAAAATAAGTTTTCTTTCAGGGAAAAAAAAATAAAAAACACCTTTAGAGTAATCTGTTGAAAGTGTTTGGGTTTAGCATATGAAAAGCTAACCTGGGAATAGGTGCATTTCTTTTTTCACAGTCAGAGAGAGCCAAAAATAAAGCACAGTAATGTGAAAATCAGATGATGGAAACATAATGAAGGGTAATGATCACATAAAATAGGTTACCAAAAACCTATTGAGGGCCTTTAAAAGATATCTCTCTTCCTTTCAGAATACACAGCAGAAAAAGGGATAGAGACTTACAGGAGCATGAAGGAAAATGATATGTAGAGCACAAAGAGGAGCAGATTTAACAATGGGACATGTCACTCTGTTCTCTGCTCTGTGAGAGCTTACCCTGTTTTCATCACTGTGTATCTGTTCCATGTTCCTATTCCCTCTTTATCAGCAGACTTTGCCTGTCAGTCTGAGATGAGCTCACTTTTTTTATCCTGTTTTTGTATGGAAATTAGTCTCATGGAACAGCACTGTTTCTGTGTCTTAGCTGATCATTCACACCTCCTCAGGAACCTGGTAACCTATGGGGCCAATTTTAACTGTATGTTATCAGATATATTTCCACAAATTTCATTAATAGGTAGTGGGATAGAAGAGGAAAAGAGAATTTTAAAGTGTCCTGAGATGCATTATAACCTCAAGCCTGATTAAACATTAGAAAATAGATATCATCTCTCAAACTTATTATACCAATGTCTCAAAATTTTCTTCATGATTGCTAATGCTCATGGAAAAGCTTCCTTAAGTTCTTTTATTCCAGGGAACTCTTAAAATGGGAAACTTTTTGGGTTTGGATCAAACTGAATACGCCAGTATATATCCAACAGCCCTGCTCAATATTCTACCCGTACCAACTGGTCCAGCAAAAGATATTAACTGTCTCCAAAGATCTTGCTCTTGAACAGGACACAACATCTCAGCATATGTCATATTTATGAGATAAGGAATAGCATGTGAAATAACTGAAGAAAATATCAGATGTGGATTTATAATGTATCTTTACAGCTAAAATAACATCTTAGGAAATTCTTACAATGTACAGCCTTGATGTTATGCTGCTGGAATTTTGAGGTATTTGTTCATTCATCCACTTTTGTATCAAAGCTGTATTTTAGTCCTGCATATGGGTTTTATATGACAATTACTCACAGGGAACAAAAAAACACAAGAGAAACTCATTCTTGAATGTGAAGCAATTCACTACCATGGAAGCCACTGCTTCAAGAGGACACTAAGACAAGTCTGCTGCTGAGATATTTTTAAAAGTTGATTTGCAATCAATATTTGGACTGTTACACCAGACAAGACCAATATGTACTCACAGGACAGAGAGGACAAGTACTGGTTGTTCTTTGCAATGCTCTGGACAATTTTCCCATCTATCTTATCTGTAATTGAATGTCCCAACAAAATTAGAAAGCTTTTTCTGTTTTCAAAGAGTAAAATTCAGAAACTTTGCTAATGTCACTATTGAAATGTTTCTGCAAGAGGGAACTGGAATTTGCTGGTTTAGTATCTCTTAATATTTAATTCCATGTAGCTGAATCGGCTTTTTTTTTCCTTAAGTGCAAAAGACAAAACACTGTAAATTCAGAATATAACCTGATTATTGCTAAAACATCATATATAGTTGCAAGATTTCCAAGAAATTGATACATTATTTTCTGTTGTTTGATAAATGAATATTGAGAATTATTGGTTTGTAAGAATCCTTTAGAAAAAGATTCCATATTTTCTAGAAAACTTGAATTTTGTTTAATTGGAAACACTGAATTATTTTAGTTACAGATATATAAAGATAGATATAGATATATTAATTAAATTGCAGGCTGCAAAATTTGTGTCTATATGGGGCTGTGGTATGAGTAACTACAGTAGAGCAACTACAGCATTTCAAATGCCAATCAGAATTATAAATAGAAGTGTGTCTTGAGAAATATTAAGGTGCATGAAAAAAAGAAAAAAATCTTTCCAAACTATCTCTTCCACTATTTTATTCTTGTTTTAATGAAGGACCTTTCAGGGAAATTGCTATGCTTGAATAGCATGTAGAATGTACGTGACATTTTATTTCATTCACCTGTGTCCCTGTCTATTGTTCTCCTCAGCAGTCCAGAAATGAAACATTCCATGACCTATTTGCTCTTTACTGGCCATTTAATTATTACACACCTCATTTCTTTTGTTTCATTGTTAAATTAAAAAAAAATAATAATTTTCTGTGAGTTTGGGGCTATTTTATAATTTCGTAGGATATCCTAAGGTATGTATGTTGCTGCAAGATAACACTGGCAGGTCACTAAAACCATTTGCCTCTGCCTCACACTCCTCAGCACCCACAAGGCAGGTGTTATCTCAGAGTAGCACACATCCTGTTAAGCCTTACAGTTTGTGTGGCTGATGGACAGGGATACTGTCCTTACAGGGTCTTAACAGAAGTCCTGCTGCCTGTGTTTGTGGCTCTCCCACTGTGTACAGTTCAGCGCTGAGATGTGTGCCCATCCTACCTTGCCTGTGCATAGAGGGAAGGCAAGAAAGGGATAAGCACAGCACTAGTTTCCTTGGAAAACCCCTATGAGTTTGGGCACATTTTGAGTGCAGAGGTGCACGTGGGCTGAGATGGCCCAGCAGGAACGCCAAGAGCACTGCCAACATGTCCAAGTATTTTCTTGTTTAAGAGATAAATTCAGTAGAGAAGGCATGAATAAAACAAGATTTGCAAAGACTTGCTGTAGGTTGACTCATCAGTTTGCAGGTGTAAAAAATGATGTATTGGGAAGGCTTCATATAGGTAATCATGTGTTTTAGTTGCTTGGCTTTATATATTTCTAATACAAGCTCTTAGAAAATCTGAATGAAATAAATGTGCTGTGCATTAGGAGTAAAGTCCTAATGAAAAAATTTGCTTAAACATCCGCTTATACTTGAGAGCAATTTGAATGAGACTGTTCAAATGCTTTAAATTAGGCCTATTCTTAATGGGAACCTAATGTCTAGCCTGCTACTCTCAGGCATTAGACATCGCTCTCATTAAGAATTATGCATCTTAATTCCTTGTGTAATGCCATGTGTATGCATCCCTAGCAGCCATTATGTAATTATTCATCTTAATTCCTTGTGTAATGCCATGTGCATATATCTTTAGCACTCATTATGCAAGACAAAACGTCTTATTGGATCCCACAGCAGCAGTGGCATCTGTCAAAAATCAGCAAAATTCCTTTTCTTTAGAGGAAGGCTTTTCAAAAAATAGCAAATGTGTGCATTATTCCTTGACTTAAACTTCCTATTTTTTAATCTATTCTCATATTAATAGTTTTGGTGGTATATGCATACTATAAATATAGAAAAACGTGGATTTGCATCTTGTAAAGTTGTTTCCCCTTGGAAGCTTGTATGTGTCTCATCAAGAGCAGGTGCTGTCATGTAATTCTGCTGGGAGGTATGTGTGTGTGTGTATGTGCTGAGCAGACAGGTAGATGGTTCAAGCATCCAGGATGGTGGACAGGCTAGAGCAAATAGTTGTTAATTCTGACTTTTGAATCTTATCTTAACAAGTGATGAGCATTTAACAAACTCCTGAAAGTGGACAGTGGCTCCTCAAGAGCTAGAGTCCACAAGCAGAGGCTGGATAAAATGAGCTGAGCCTAAGTGTGGGGTTAATTTCCAACTTGTTCCTCAAACATGAGACCGAACAAAATGTTGATACAAACCCTGAATTTTGTAGCTTTGGACAATTTTTAATTTAAAAGCATAGCACTCTCTGTTAATGGAAAATAGAGATAACTTGAACTGTAAGTCAAATTGCATCCTTTTTCTGTTAATACCTCCCAGGTTTTCATGAACTACAATTTTCTCATAAAGCAACTGAGAAAAATGATGCACACTTGATTCTCCAGTGGGAAAATAACAGATATCACAACTTACAAGAGCAAATTAAAGTCCATCTATATTTGACAAATGTGATTTTGCCACTTCAGTACAAGCAGGCATGCTTTGCCTCTTTTTGATTTGCTGCTTATAGAAAAATTCCAAACTCCTATGTATCCAAAAATGAGATTGAAATCAGAAAGAGATTGTGTCACACATTTGAAGTAAAGGTATTACACAAAGGTAAGACACCAGAAGACTCCAAGCAAAGTTTTCGTACTGATCCTTATTTATCAGCAAGCTACAGTAATAGCCCCCAAATACAGCAGTAAGACAACTGAGAGCTGCAGTGGTTTTGGGTCATTATTGTTGAGTGCTTTTAAGACAGTTTGCCAAAGTAACTTCTTTTTGTTTTCTGTGTGAGCTGGTAGGTTATCTTTGAAGCCAAAGAACAAAAATACAGTGGAGTCATACACTAATTGTGGCTATTTTCTCCTGTCTTTGCATTAAACTCCCAATAGCAATGTAATTTGAATTTTGAGGGGGAAAGGTAAAAATATTACAACATTTCCCCCCAGATTATAATTATTTCAAGGATAATGATACATTTCTGTTTATGAGAGACCCAGGGGTATGTTACTTTTTCCTTTGATTTGTGCAAAAATAACCCCTCCCAAAAAGACCCAAAATACTATGATTAGCAACAGAATAGAACCACATGTATGCTTAAGTAGTGGGGATTAGACACACATTAATAATTTCCTCAGGATCAGTTATATCTGAATAATATATTTTTAAAATATTCTTCCTTTTTTTCCCCCTTGGTTAATTATCTGCTTTCTGTGCGGGTCCTGAATACAGAATTTGATTCATGCTACCCTAATTACCATTGGCTCATTTGCATAGAATGCCTGAAGGATGTACCTGGGGAGGTAGAAAGGGTGAGTGTCTCCAAACACTCACCTTCCTTTTTGTTCCTATCACATGAATCCACCAGAGTCTTGTGCCTTCATGGCTGGAAGGCTTCCAGGTGTGGCTACTTCCAAGTCTTTTGAGAGCAGGGAAGGGGATGAGAGGAAAGGATGATACACCTTGTGTTTGACAGTGGTATTGTTCTTTGTTGTTGGTAGAGTGGTATTGTTAGCTTTGTTATAGTTGTATTATTACTTTTATGGAGTTCTAACGGCAATTATGAGGTTCTTTCTATCTTCAGAAGCAATGTGAGAAGAGTAATGCTTCCAGGTATTAACAAAAGGAAAATTAATGTACTGGGAGAGAGGGAGGGGGAAAAAAAAAAAAGAGAGAGCAATTTCAATAGCTTTAAGACAAAAGGTTTTTAAAGGCTTGGGGAAAAAAATAAAAAAAAATAATGAATACCTTGAATTTTGTTTCAGGAATGAAATCAAGAGAGCCAAGATGTAAATGTAGCTAGAGAAATGGAAGGGAAAAGTGACTTTAGATGGAATGAACAAGAACAATAGTGAGAGGGGGAGAGCTCAGGAGGATGTGCATTACTGCAGCAGAATATCTCAAATGAGAAATATTTAGGTATGTGCTGTTCTTGACTAGTGAATCTTGATGCCATACAGCCATATGAATTCATATCCTAGGTGTCAGAAACAGGCAGGTAGGCTCTGATCCTGAGCAGCTGTAAATTAATGTAGCTCCACTGGAGAAAATGGAGTCATGCCCATTTGCATAAGCCCAAGAACTGGCCATGATAACAAGAAATTTCATATATAATCAGATCATCAGACCACAATCTGATTATCACATAAGATGAATTCTTGAACTCCCTTTCTTATTAAAAACAAACAATAAGCCGTATCACATTGGTTTCTTAGAAGCACTACATGAATGAGGAATTCTTCAGCCATGCATGCTTATTCTAAAGGCCTAGATAATTTGCATTGCAGTCGTCAATTCCAGAAACTAAAAAAAAATACCAGTTCAGAGTTCTGAGAACAAGACCTATTGGTAGGCACAGGGATGTCCTAGAGGTACTGGTTCATGCTTTCCTAGGTTTCAGGCAATTTGTTCTATTCCAGCTGGTATTCAAATGCATTATGTTAGATTTGTCTTCTTGGAGTGGATCTTTTGAAGCAAGACTGTTTCATGCATATTTTTTTAGTCAATCATAAACTGCTTTTATACAGAGCTCTGGTGTACTCCCATGTTATTAAGAAGTTCCAGGTTGGAGTCATCCTTCTGTACTCACCACGTGCAGATACACATTTCCTTGGGATTTAAGGATTGCATCTGCTTCTCTGACTGTGCTGAGGAAAGGGTGAAGATCTACACTTTGGTTTAGTGTTATTTGTTGTGCTATCCAGGGTGTAATTGCATATCATTATGTTTAGTAGCAGTGAAATATACTACTTGTGGGTCCTAGGCCTGCACTGGCTTTTTCCATGTACTTTCTCACCAAATTCTGTGCCCAATTCACCAGCAGGCCCACACTTTCCTTGGTCTTCCTTTTGTTGCTGATATACTTGCAGAAATCCTTGATGCCTTTTGTGTCCCTTACCAGGTTTGAGTCCAGGTGGGTTTTGGCTTTTCTAAGCCCACATTTGAATAGTGTCTTTATAGTCCTTCTGGATCCTTGCTCCAACCTCTAGCATGCTTCATTTGTATGTCGGAATGTTGTCAGGAGCTTCTTATTCATCAAGTGCATCTCTTACTATTTTTAGTTGACTTCCTGATGGTCAGGATGGACAACTGTTGAGCTGGAGGAGGTGATCCTTGAACATCAGCCACTGTCCACGCCCTTGTTTTCTCCAGGGCTGGCTACCACGGCACTCTTTGGCCCTAAACAGGCCAAAGTAGGTTCTCCTGAATCCAGATTTATGGTCCTGCTTTTTGCCTTGTCCTCTCCTCTCAAGATTCCAAGCTCCATCAGTTCAGGGTTGCTGCAGCCTAGGCTGCCTCCAGTCTTCACACATGCACCTCGTTCTTCCTTGATGGAAGTGCAGCAGACCATGGCCCCTTGTTGGCTCCTCCATCCTTTTTGTCAAGGAGTTGTCATCAATGCGTTCCAGAAACCTTCTAGACTGCTTGTGCCTTGCTGTGCTGCCTCCCAGACAACTAGAGAAATGTGGTGCTTCTTGGGTGATTTGTAGATGTCAGAAATCCAAAGAAAAGTAAGAAAATTGCTGAGCAGTAAAATTATCTTGATAAACATTAAATATTTTTGGAGCACATTTTTTGTAGTCAGGGATCTTGCTACCTGTCAGTATAAGCTGATACAGGACAATATTTGTGGGTTTTATACACATGTATCTGTATTCAGAATCTGAATGGAGTTTGTTTTGCAATAAAGTGTTTATTGTGTGGTTCTTCAAAACGGTGCTGAGACAAGTGCCAAACTGTATTTCCTGTAAACCAAACAATGTTCAGAGCTCACATTTCAGGGATCATTTTTTGGTAGTCTGTATAATTACTTTACAGTAATGTCTAGGATCAACAAACCAGAAAAGAATTAGTTTGAAAGGTCAGACAAGAAGTCACATTATTGACTTGGTATATACATTGTGAATACAATTAGCCCAGATTCTGTAAGTTTGAAAAAACATTCTTGTTTCAAAAGAAAATAACCTGATATCACACAGCTAAGCTTTGCATTAAAAAGAAGGTACAGAAATTGAGGTTTCCTTAATGGGAGCTCTGCATTGTGACAGGGTATTCCTGGCATAAACCAATCCAGCTATCATTGTTTTTTGATTAGGCCTTTTTTTTCAGGAAGCATCTGCTTTGTTCCATGAAAGATGGAGCATGGTATTTTCATCATTATTCCAATGCTTTCTCCAGCAGTGCTTATAGAACATTTCACAAAGATGATCCTCCATTCACAAGAACCAAATATGATGGTTTTAAAAAATACTTGCAACTTCTTTCAACTTCTTTCTCACTTCTAAACAATATTTATTTTAGTTTATTCCCTTTTCAGAGTAATTGAAATTGTAGATCCTTGGTCTAAATCCATCCTTCAGAGCTTGAAGTTGGTGGAGTTCCAAGGTCTGTCTACATCTAATTTTAGACTGAGGCTTAACACCAAGTCTTCATCTGTCTTTGAAATTTATCCATAGTTTCTCAGTGTTTTTCAGTGTCAATATTCGGACTTATAGACACCTCCAATTAGAATCCTTTCATGCAAGGGTTTTTTTTGTTTTGGTTTTTTTGGTTGATTGTTTGGTTTTTGTTGTTATTGGTTTTGGTTTGGTTTGGGGTTGGTTTTTTTTTTTTTTTTGTTGGTTGGTTGGTTTGCTTTTGTGGGTTTTTTTAGTATTTTCAATAAAGTACTATTCACACTCAGAATTTGAAAGAAGCAGCTATTGAACTTAGTGGCACTGGTCTTTGGCAAGCACATGGATTGGGTCTGATGATTGTAGATTACACCCTAATTTTAAAAGATTCACTTCTTCATAAGACAAACATAAATTAGAAGTAGAATAAGGACTTGAGGTCATTCTTTCCCTGTCCCCTTCAAAAAAAGCCAAACAAAGAGAATTTCTCTCAGAGAAATCTTAATGCTCCTACTGTGGTCACTGAGAGGGAAGGCACGCTCACTGGGTCCTTGTGCAGAAGCTAGGCATTTCCTGAGAACACAGAGACACACAAATCTGCTCCTTATTTTATGCTCACCCTAGTACATAAACTAGATGTGTGTTTACAGTTCTAAAAAGCAAGTGCTACAAATAGGAAATAGCATGAACCCAATAAAACACTTAAAACAGCACCACAGTTATCCCAGATACATTATTTATGCTATTTTATTTTCTCAGTGGTCATATTCAGAAGGGTGTTCTTTTTACAGGGCTTCAGCTGTTACCAGATTCAAGAGAAGATGCAATGCCCTTGAAACAAGGAGCACCCCTTGCTCCTTTTTCTGTGTTTTAGTGCATCTGAATACCATTTCTTCTTCATGAGACTGTCTTGTCAGGAATGTTTTTGTGTGTATCAGCTGTTAGTAACCCTGGACTGGATCATAGCTGTTGACTATGATTTTTTCAGAATCTTTTTCAACTGCAAAATCTTAGCCAAGCCAGCTTGTGCCGATTCCTGTGTCATTGCTGCCATCTTCGGGAAGTTTCCAATATTGCTGGGTGGGCTTTTCTTAATGTAGATGAATTCCAGCAACCGGGAGATGAATAAAATGTACATCTTGCACATTGTTACAAGAACACAGTCTGAATGGCACAGAAAAAAAGGTTGTATGTGGGATGTCTTCATTCTGTTAGGGATATTTTTAAAAACATTCAAGGAAAGGAGTGTCCTGATTTCTGTTGCAATTCGGTGTGAATTAAGCACTGGATAATTGCCTAGCTCTCATCAGCTTCCCAGCCTGCATGTTCAGTAGTTCATTCCAAGAACCACATTAATGAACCCATCAGATTTCCCAGTCTGTTTGCACATATAAATGTGCAGCTAGATGCTCAAATGCCCAGGGCATGCATGCAGAGCAGCAGTATTATCATATGGAAATAGGTTTGTTGTACTTTTTAAGGGCATATTAATAGAACTCTAAAGCTGCTAAAGCAGAAGCTAAAGCCACAGGCAGTAAAATTCATTCCTCATGACATTGCTTCTGAACTGATATATGTATTCAGCAACAAAACATCTTTTTCAAACCTGGGAGAAGTGATATTTTAATGTAGCATTCAACTACTTTGTTGAAAAAAAAATCAAGTTTTTACATCACAGTTGTAGTGTTGCATGTTCTGCAGGAAAAAATAGTCACTCGGTTATACTTGTTATCAAATGCATTGTCTCACCCTTTCTGAAGGCATCTCAAGAAAACTGTCATTTTCCCTCTTTACATCCCAGTTCCTAAAAATAATGCTTTCTTCCATGTAAAATTTCACTACTTCTTTGTATCCATTTGAGTGATGACAACATACACTCTAGCTTTATTTTCTTTACAATGTGACTCATGCTCTGACTTTATCTGATCTGGGGTAAATACTATATTGTTCCACTAAGTGACAGAGGATTTCTACCACCATAAGTGGGAGAGGAAAGGAGTTTGTGTTTTAATATGTTGCTAAGGTTTTGTTCCTATTTTACTTTTATTTTTCCTTTTTATCAGTTTTAAGTGGAATGGTGCATTCTTTTATGATATAAAATAGGGAATTATAGGCACTAGATTACAAAAAGTCTTTTAAAAATCCCCATTTTACATTCTATATCTCCAACTATTTTAAAAGTGTTCCTCTTATTCATAAATTACTAATCTCCTTATCCCTTGCATCTACTTTCTAAGACATTCCATTGAATTATAAGGTGACAATGATACTGGGTTTTTTCAATGTTTCCTCATATAAATACTTTGTAACTTATTATGGAAATCATTTGTAGAAATCTTACATTAACCTGCACCACTTTGCATTTTATTAGTCATCCAGGCATGAAATTGCTAAACATTATACACTAGATAGATGTGATTAGGTGTCTCTACTACTTACTAAAGTTACTTAAATGGGAACAGATTTAAGTCAATACAGAATTGTTTTTTCTCTCCAGTGGGGCCAGAAAGAACCTAATACCTAATTAAATTCCTTTGTCATGCCTGTACTGCAGAAGGAAATAAGGGATGTCTGCAGTTCTGCATCCCAAGCAGTGCTGAAACCTCCACCCAGCATAACACAGCACCATGTAGAGAGAGTAATCCAGGTCCCAAATATGCTACAGCTGCATTAGCTACAGATTACTGGAATGGCTGTGAGACTTCCAGCAGGGCTACCCCAAAGCTTCTCAGCAGTGCAACCTGCAAGGAAAACTCAGTTTTTCCACCTGAAGAAAGAAGGAGTCTAGGCTGCTGCTGCACAGAAATGAGAAGGCAGAGAGGAGAAGCGGGTACAAAGGAATTAAGAGCAGAGGAGGATGAGTAGCTGTGACAGCTGGTCCTGAAGGAGGGGTCAGACTCCATGGCAGCAGCTGTTTCTGGGGCTAGGAAGAGCTCCTCAAAGTAGTAATGTTTAACATCTAAGGTCTTGTCAGAGTCCCTGTAACCTGACAAGCTAGAAGCCTTGCTCTCTCTGCTTGCTGTCCACAGCTCTGGCACAGGTAAGTAACAGGGACACGAATGCCTTGCAGGGTTTAGCAGCCTGCTGCTCTAGGCAGCTGCTTACTTGGTTTAAGCTTGTTTGGCTTCCTTTTCCAGCAGTAGTTTGGTTGGCACCTAACTGGGCATCCCTTCCTAGTGCTTCTGGGCACAATATTGTTCTGTTAAAGCTGTGCACCTCTACCAGGGCCATCTTTGCCTGTTTCAACAACCAAAGCCATGGTCTGCTTTGAAAATTGTGCAGTGTTTGAACTCATTTCTGCTTGGGTGGTCAGCTATCAGGTAGTTTGTTCAGTGATAACAAGATGTGACTCTCTTATGTGCACATAATAGCACAACCAACAGCTTTTCACACTTTCAGTATACCACACAATCTTGTTACTAACTCTGCTTTATAGACTTTTCCTTCTTATTTCCTGAGATGGGCAAATAAGTCTCACATCCTAGCCAACATGCTAAGAACAAAATTGTGTAATACCCATGTGTGTAGATATGGGTAGAGAAATCTGGAAGGAGATTCTCTCTTCTCCCACAGAGGCCTGAGGTCACTTCTGAGAGAAGTACCTGGATCTGACCCTGCCTTTGTCTTCTCTTCTATCCTTTGCAGTGCTTAGACTACAAGGCAACAAAGAGGGCTGGGAAGCAGAAATAAGCCAATCTACATAAATCAGCAAATCAGGCTTGGGGAGGTCTGGGACAGGTTTTCTGAGCTTATGCTGTCAGTTTAACCAGCCCACCTTTTAGGTTAATGGTTCCTGATATAAGGCAAGCTCCAGGACAGAATGTTTGGCTGTAGGCACAAACTCGCCAGCGCTTACTGAAGAGACTTCAGATGTAAATGCCATCAGCTGGATCTTAGGAAATGAGCCCACGGGTTGTTTTGCAGGAGACAGAAAGGAGACTTTTACTTCCAGATTCAAAAGGAAAACATTGAAATCTTGATGCAGTCCTATGCCTAAAGCTTTTTATGTTTATAGAAAATTGCCTCTTATAGTATTGATGGCAAATTGCCCTTAGATTGCAAAAGCTGCTCAGAGAATACAGCTGTATTTTTGAAACCATGTTTTGACAGATTGTCATCCTTCTCACAAAAGTTTGATTTTAGCTGAAATATGCATAGTAAATGTGTGTACTTTATTATAAGGAAAAAGACCAAAATTGCTCTGCAAGTACTACTATGCTTTGCAATTGCCTCATATCTGATAAAACTGGTGTCATTAGAAATGAATGCTTTTTGTTCCGTGGCATTTATCTTCATTGTAGTATTTGCAGGTTTTTCTATAACTGGCAATTGGCAAAGCCACAAATTCTGAGTAAACATAGCTTCTCCAGATGGTAAATACTCTGCTTTTAAAGTTTCCTGCTGTAAGGACAAGAAATATCAAAAGACAGGGTGTGTGGATGATGGTCTCACACTTGGTTCTGGATATAACAAAGTGCCAGAGGCAAAGTCAATCCAATACCAGAGATGCCTGGTTCACAGCAGCAGCATGACAAGGACTGTGACCTTCACAGAGGGCAGGGAGTGGTTTTAATTGACTTTGGATGGAAATAAATAACAAAGTTCATAGTATCAGAGTGAAAAATACTCAGTGTGTGTTTATGGAGGTCTGAACTGTCACCAAGATCCAAGTCCTGTCTTACTTGAAAGTCATGCAGCATGGTAAAGTCATATTCTGTGAAATCTGAGGTTTGTGCGCTTTTCTAGAAGAAAAACAAAATCTTTATGTACTTCTCAGTCACTGTAACATCATTTGGACTTTGGAAAGTGCATTTGGAAACCATATTTTTCTAAATGGAAACCCTACAGAGAGACAACTTGGGTCATTCTGTTTGGCACTTCCTGATTGCTTTGATTTCCCATAAGGCATGCTCATATTTTCAATATAAATGTTTGCTCCAGTCAGCAGCCTATAGTTTGACTACAAAAGCTCATTTAGGATTGAAACTTGGTGCCCTATAATATTTTACATTTTCAAGGAAGTTTTTTAACCAGATGTTGCTGTTGTCCAGTGAAGATAATTAATTTTTACCTATCCAGTGTTTTGTTTGTACTACTATATAATAAAACACTCTTCAGGTTACAAAAGACTAGTTAAAGAAAATCCTGTTATTCTGATAAAGAGCAAACAACTATACATTTTTTCTATAACATATAATTATTTGATGGTTGGAACTCAGGATATTCCATGTGATTGGTGACTACATAGTTACACTCCTTCATTATATTTTCATTTACAAAAGGGGGAGGGGGAAGCATGGAAATACTTTCCTGATTACTTCTGTTAGACCAAGTTTTGACCTTATGAAACTAGAATGTGGTTCTTTAGAGGAATGATCTGAGATGGCTATTGGGGAAGTCCAATGTCTAAAATCTGGAAATCTTCTTCTTTATGTGCTTCTATGTGATCTTGGACAAGTACATTTAGTGTGGATCCTCGGTGGCGTTTAGGTACACATATCAACTGAATTAATATTCTCCGATTTTAGGGATCTGTGGCCCAGGTTTTCTACAAATCAGGCTTCAGTCACTAAAACAGTAATAGCAGTCCTCTGTGGCTTCACTGGCATGCAATGAAGGAGGTTTTCTTACAGTTCCAAGATGTTCTGATTCTGCAGTGATCAAAGCTGTGCAAGTATTTTAGAATGTTTATTTTGCTTTGATGTGTAATACATAACCAAACTGGTTTTGAAGACATAAAAATGTCTATTTAGTTCCATATGTGTCTTAGATTATGCATGACTTCTCTGGGATTCTCTTTAGACTATACTTAGCCTTCTCACATTACAAGAGCACTTAAAGTGCATTTTCTGGCAGCTCAATAAATAATAGACTTAACACTTGTCAGCTGTGGTTTATTTCAGACCTAGCATGAATTATAATGTAGCACTCTTTTGGTTTGGTTTCAAGCTTGATTTTAGAAGAAAGAGCGAAGTAGATGTGTTGAAGGTTGATTTCTTGATGTACTTGTTTTCCTGAGAAAGAAGGTATAAGTTGTAAGCACTTTTGTTGTATTTTAAATGAAAAGGAGAAAAAAATGAAAGGAGATCTCTGTTGGTTTTCTCTGTTCATATAGTTATGGTTTTTAAGAATCTTTGCATTGCTTGCATACTAGTTTTGCTCCAGTACTGATGAAGATGTGATCCTGCCTGCATTCAGTAGCTTTTAATCTTCACAATTCTTATCAGTAGTGGAGGGTCCAGACAGCCACCACTGAATGAGGGATGATGAAAAGAGAAAAAATAGAAGTGATCTTTTTAAGATTTTACAAGTCAATATATTCTCACTGACAACAGGTCATAACAGAAGAAACTGATTCAGTCTATGATGAAATTACAGGTTTGATAAGAAAAAATAATTGCACAAAATCAATTTCTTCAAATCTTTTTGTAAGACTTCAGACTAGAGAATATTCTGATAAGGGATTCTTCACCATATTATATCAATAAAATCTTTTAGTGGGCTGGGTTCCAACTGATGTGGTTGGGGTCTGAGCAGGAGCATTTTCTCATCACTGCCAGGTGATGCACTATGGATGCCTCATCATGCTTTGGTCCATGAGGATTTAAGAACTGGCAGATCACAGAAAGCAATGTTTTCTTTGAAGAATTTATGCAAAGCAGGGCATTGGTAGCAGCATTTGACAGGGACTGTCATCAAACCTGTCATGATTCAATACTCAATAGTGATTCAGAAGTATATAAAAAAACTTTGCTGATGCAGCACAGCAATGATACAGATTAGTCAAATATAGCTAGTGACAAAAACAAGACAATCCTCAGAAAAATGCAATTAATATGATTTGGGGCTGGAGGAAAGAGGGAGGATGAATGCTTTAACCAGGGAGAAGCTTAGGAGTTTCTCTGTTTGGGTAAAACAAGCTTCAGAGGTATCTTAATTACAGTACCTAAGCACCTTCACAGGAAGAAAGTATGGAATACTGAAAGACTCTATTTCAGCAGAGAGATGCAAACCAGTGGCTGGAAGCTGAAGCTAGGAAGAGTCAAAGTAGACATTAGATACAAATTATTAAAAGTGATTTGAAGACACTGTACTAGAAGTATGAGTGCATCTTTCCTCACCTGATGTCTTTAATCTGGATGTGAATGTTGGCTTTGTAAGACACACACCTCAGCCACAGCATGGTCTGTCTTCAGTACAAAGCCAAGAGTGATAACTATATGAGGGAAGAAAGGATAGTTCAGATTTCAACATGGATTGCAGAAGGCTGGTAAGAAATCTGGGTATGTGCTTGAGTTTTGCAAGAAGTCCCTAGCAGTGCATCTGCAGTGCTGCAGATTAAACCTTATCTATGACTGCCTCACTGCAAACTTCCCTGCATTCTTCTGTGTAGACACGTGGAAGGAGGTAAGGATGAAAAAGAAAAGGAATATCTGAGTTGAGGAGTAACTTTAAAATAAAAGAAGGGAGCTCAAACTTGAAGCTTTGTGCAGGGAATGGGAGTATTTTATTGAAGTTGGAAGAAAGATGATTTTAATGGTATTACTTATAAGCACTATAGGGAGATATTATCAGAGACCAAGGAAAAGGCATTTGCAGTAGGCAAGGGAGAGAATGAGAGCTGTGGTGCTTAATCCAAGGGAAAGCAAATCTTTGAAATGTTGCGAAAAAGGAAATGGTAAAATCTCTACTTCTAAAAAACCAAGCAGCATAGCATGCAAGTGACAAACTCATTTTCCTTTCATTCAAAAAAAAAAAAAAAAAAAAGCTACATTCTGATTCTGCTCCCACTCCCAAACTTAAAACACTATAAATGGCCCAGTCAGGAATAACTGAGACTGAAGCTTCATTTTATCACCCTAGTTTTTATTCAGCATCACTGCAGACATCATCTGTGGCATTTGAATTCTATAGAAGTGACCAGAGTTTGGTCTGATTTTACCTTTTGTTTGAATAATCATAACGATAGGAGGATTTTAAAAACAGGATCTGAATCCCTGTTGAGGTTTTTAATACCGCCTATTCTGAGGTCACTGGATTTAGGATTTCTGCTTGAGTCTATCTCATACATTTTTACAGATATTCAAAAGCCTGTAATAGCCCACACACAGGTTATATTAATTTCCAGTGCCTAAATCCCTTAAGTGCTTTGGGGATTTCCCTGCTAATCCTCTTTTTAATGCAGGGGTAGGTTTGAACCTTTGGGATTTATTCTTTGTGTTGGTTGTTTTCCAACCAAAGAATCTTTCAAGGGTAACAGCAGCAAGTGCTAAATGCGTAAAGACATAGAAAGTTTATCTGCTGTTTACATTAACACAGCAATCTGCCAGTCTTTTTCTGGCACAAGAAGGAAAAGAAAGTGTAACTATTATTAGTAATTACAGTACTTATAGTAATTTTAAACACTTACTAATATTAAATTGATGCAAAAGTATTAAATCCTGACTGAACATCAAATCCTTTCCTTTCCAAGGGCCAAGTAACTGTATTAATATTAATGAAGCCATAAAATACAAGTTAACTGACAGCATTTTTGCAGTTGCTTACTGCAACTGTATTTTGTTACTGAAAATTTATCATATTTTTCATGTCGGAAAGTAAAAAATGAAAAAAACTATCACCAACTGCTCTTTGTTGTAAGTGACATGCCTTTTCTTTATGATGCATGCTTTGCCATAAAAAGGGAGTGCTTAATGCATTTCTGTTGGGAGATGCCTATTTATTCTGACAAACTGATCAGCCTCCAGGGTGTTTCTTTGCCACAGAACTGATTCTACATCTCATCCATTATCTAATAGGATGTGAAAAGAGTATCCTGTCACACAAAAAAAATCAGGCTTTGTTTCATTACAAGGATGTGGCAGGCCCACTCACAGACTTACTTGCTGGATATACAATTGTTAGTGAAAGGCCCAGTTATACACTCATGAATGTTTCCAATAGGCCTGTGGGGAAAACATTGGTAACATTGGTACTGAGGATCATTTATTTCAAAGGCAAGGATAAAATATGGCCTCTATAATGAGAAAATATATTTCACGTCTTAAATAGTACTGCAGGAGCTTATGAATTTTATTATTGTAATAAACACCAGTGCCGTATAAACTAGCCAGCCAAAATGTCTCTGCAAAATATATGCCCTGGTTATTTTTCTTCTCTTTCTTCATTATTTCTCCCTTTACAATGTTTATGAAAGGTTTAAAATTGTGCTTGCATGGGAAAAGAGAGATTGGAGTAAGGAAAGCAAGCTGAGGCATTGTGTGATAAGGCAGTGATAAAGTGCATACAAAACACTATCAGAGAAATGTTGTCAGTCAGATGTGCTCATAAAGAAATAAAGTCACAAAGGAAAAAGAGAGTAGGATACACAGTAGGAAATGCAATTAAACCCAGGCATAAACTTAAATGTTAAGGAATAACAACTCTTTAAGACCTTAGATATCCAGATGGAAACTCTCTACCCGTTTGAGCAGAGCTAACACACCTGAAACTTTTGACCACTAATGCCCTGCAAATCGTTGTTGTATTTAAATGATGCTGTATTACAACAATGCAGCCTCCCATACAACACACCCCACAAAAAAGTGCCTCCATTGTGAAGCTGTTTGCTAACCACCACAAGTGAATTAACAAATCAGTGTTGGTTGAAGTAAAACAAAACATTTTAGATCATTGACGAAATAGAGGAAGAAGTGACACGAAAGCAAACAAGTGATTAGGTTTGATATCTCTAGAAGTTAGAACACTCACTCCACTCCACAGCTCCAAATTTCCCTGCCTTTCTAAATAACAGGATCAATCCTTTTGGACTTGCACTATGCTTCTTTTCATAAAGGGCAGTTTCTTTAGCATGACAATAAAATATGATTGTCAGTGCTTTTTGGAAAAGTGAAAATACAGCTTGAAATAGTTCAAAATGAAAATACAAAAGCTGGAATTACTGGCAGACAAACGTTCTAGTGTCATGTCCTCCTGATATCCTTTATTCATTATACAAGAATGCAGCTCTATATCTAAAAATCAAGGCTGTTTTATAAGTCTTGCTTATAATGCCAGTCAGAGTGGCTTACCACTGAGAGATCTTTCAGAGTCTGGAGTTGCATCAAGACAGCATAGCTTTAAAACAGCATAAGAGACACCCATTCTACATTATTGACTTTTCCCTTTACCTGCAAGGACACAGAATTTAATGCAGCATTGATGGGTCAAAGATTTGACGCGTGTCAAGTCAGATATCTTCATTTTAGAGTTTAGAAAAGGCATCAAACCTGATACATATGAACCACTTTAGGTGGCAGAGGCAGTCAGACTGAGCTAGGGACAATTTTTTCACTTATCTGCAAAAGACATTACTTTCAATGAAGCCTTATGTAAAGAAAAATGTTATTCAAGGAGAATAAAACCAGAACAACTGCTAAAAATGCAATAACAGTCTAGAGGTAGATCCCTAAACCCTGCATTAAATATCCTATCATTGTGTTCTTTCTATGATTTTTTTAAACCATCCTATAAAGGTCTGTGGCAAGGATATAATTTCCTAGAAAATGATATTTCATATAGCCTTTTATAAAGTGGTCATCCCCTAGGAAAGTCAGCAATAGTTTTCTATAGAGAAGGCATTTGATTCAGAACTATGAATAGACTATTTCCATTAGCAAACACTATAGAGCAGAACAGCTTTTTTCAGCTATCACCCTTCTTCTATAAATAGATTTCACAGGAGGAAAAGCATACCCATAAACTATCTAGTATGACTTTATGTCCCTAAATGGACCATGTCGCAAAATCTCATTTTTTAATAATGGCATTTGCGTTACTTCACTGATGAAATGTATAATAATAACAGCAAAATTTTTGTTGTGTTAATGATCAGAGTGTATAATAAGATGTACAATTAGGAGGATTATGGGAATTTAATAGGAAGAGAAGGGCAAGGGATCATCTGTTGTATGACTCTTCATGATTGTAACCTGCTGTCTATGTCCCTAATGTGTTTTTATGACTGGCATGCTTTGCTTTGTTTCCCAGTCCGTGTTCTGCCGTGAATGTAAAGAAGAATTCCATGAAGGGGAATGCAACTCTCTCCTCAGCCCACCAGGAGCCATGGCCCAGAAGGTATGGATCTCACAACTCCTGATCATTATTCCTGGCCCAGCCAGAGTGACATTTGTCAAATGGGTCCTAATTATAATCCTAAGTAAAAGCAATTATGTTCATGCTGAATTACTCCAGCCGTCGGAGTTGCCGAACTGGCTTTGCGGTGGATTTCAGTCTCTTTGATTGATAGAGTAGCCGAGTTCTGTCAGGAAAACACAGGGCTCTGCCATCAGTTGATAAAGAAAAGGCCTTCCCAGTGGGCTTCTAGGGTTGTCTCTATTCAATGTGAACACTTTTGAAAGGCTTTGTATAGTCTTTCTGCCTTTCAGTTTATTTTCAATGCACCAGTCAGGAAATCATGTGGGTTTGGGCCGAATAACAGGGCTTTTTTACAGCCTATGCAGCCTATTGGTAATTTATGTTTTAGCTTACAGAAATAAAAAAAATAGATTGTCTAGGCTGCAAGCTGTTAGGTGATAATTATTCTAGGTTGCTCTACAATTTTGTAGCTATTGTAGCTATAGACCTGGAGAGGAAATAGTTTTTCTCTCCTGGCATTTGTCTTTCTTTGAGATTCAAGTTTTCCTTGAAATAAATAAATCATGTAAACCACAGTTTTTCCAAGAGAAAAAAGAGGGAGAGAGATTGAAAGAACAGAAAACATATCCCCTGAATATCTCACAGCTTGATGCCCAAGCTGCACCCCTAGGTAGCAGAAAACTGGTATTCAGATATCTGGCAGATTTGATGCTAAGAAGAAACTCAAACCCTGAGCCTCCACACAGTCCAATGTGGCAGATAAAGGTTTGTGGGCAGGTGCTGATGAGGGCTTGCATCCAGCCAGCTCTCAAGGAGGTGTGCCAAGCTCCTGTGACTGCCTGCAGGCAGGCTCTGTCTGAGGCTGGCTTCTGGGGACTCACCGAACACAGACTGACAGGGAGCTGAAATTCTCTTCTGAGTCTTTGCCATGTGCTACCTGGAGATGGTTCATAAGCTATACTTTGCAAACCTTGACCTGTGTAGAGATTCTTCCCTTTAACCTTTCTTAGTGAAGCACTTCTAATTTATAAAAAGCATTAGCATTAGTTGAGACAGAATGAAACAGCCTGTATCCTCCTAGTCAGTCAAGGTATCTACCTCTGTTGACCTGGAACATGTGTATTTTATCAGACCCAAAATCCATCTACTTTCCCAGCCTCTAGTGATTTGTGATGTACATATGGTATTTTATCTTTAGTAGCTATTGGCATTTTTTTTTCTCCATGAGTTTGTGCAACCCATTTTTGAAGCCATATGTATATATAATAAGGAGATTTGCAGCTTAGCCGCCCTCCACGAAGAACAGTGTAATTTTATTTGCAATAGCCTTAGAGCAGTCTTCTGGTTCCCATTCACATTTATATAAAAAACAAAGCAACTTCAACAGAGACATTGAGAGATGCTTAAAGCATTCAACAGCCTAGCAAGGCAGGAGACCAAGGCTCAATGTCTTACCTGAATTAAACTGAACTATAACTTGAATACATCTCAACATGAACAGAGAGCTCTATATATCTATATAAATATATAGTTACTTATGCTTGGAGTTTTGCCTCAAGTACTGAAAGTGTCATGGCATGTAAAAAGTGAATTCAACAATGTTGGCTCTGTGGAAGCTAGAGTTCATGTAATTTTTATCTCCTAAGGCAGAAGTAAATGTATACCAGGAAGAATCAGAATACCATAGGAAGAAGGAATTTATTTTAAATATTTGAATATTGCCATTGCTTTTCCTTATAACAATGGGAGCACTTCACCCATCTGATTCGATCTCACAGCACATGAATTGCACCCAATCAGACCTGTTAACTTAGCAATGTTGACTACTGTTGCAGTTCTAGTGTCATGTGAATGTTCTTGCTGTTCCTGAAAAATGGCCTGCACTCTCAAGGAACTGTTCCAGAATAGCTAAATGATGGTACCAGAATAACTCTTGCACCTATACAAATCAGGTCCCCTGCACAGACAAGACCACAGACTAAGCAGGATTCATTGAGACTCCAGTCTAAGCTGAAGTTAACTGATTTAGGTCCGCCTCCTCTTCCTCTATGAAACTGAGAGCGGCACTAATGAAACATCTCCACGAGGCGGTGCTGTGCCACTGAAGGAATGTTTTCCCTCATTTTCATCAGCCAGGCGAGCAAACCCAGCGGCAGCAGAAGCAGGGCGAGCGCAGGGGCTGCTGAGATGCTGCTTTCACCGCCCAGCATCCCCGCAGAGCCGCCCTGCGCTCAGGGCTCCCGAAGCGGGCACACAGACCATTCCAGGGCATGTATGGAGAACAGGACCTGTGGGATAGTTTCCATCTCTCTCCCTGAAATCGGTGTAAACATTTATCCACCTGTGCTTTCAGGCTGTCTGTTCCACTTGGCATCACCTGCCAGGTGCATAGGTCTGTGTGTCAGACCTAACCTGCTGTGATTGTAGTGCTTGGGGAGGCTGTGAGAAGATTTGTTTTATTTTTGTCCATGGTCTCTTTCAAGGTACGAATAATACACTTCCAGGGTTGTCTCCTGTTCATGCAATTTGACTCCTGTCTGGATCCTTTCCATATCATTTATTTTATCAAGACATCTTATTGCCACAACTTCTGCCAATCAAATTTAAAGATCAAACAAACACACTGCCACTAAACTGTTCCTCTCCAGAAGAGGTGCAGGATACACAATCAGTTTCAGGGAATTACTTCCAATAAGAAAAATGCAGGGTTTGCTTTATCCTCTAGTAGCTGTAGTAGTGAAAGGACCTTCTCTTGCCTTCACATTTCTGCAAATGCCTGCAGGTCTCTGATGTTCAACAATATGAAACACTGTGGACAGGTTCAGACCTCAGTCAGCGTAACAGAGGTGAACATGGTGGAGCGTGAGAAGTGTGACAGAGGTGAAAGAAAAACCAAGAAGGAGAGTTGTTGCAGAGGAATTGGGTGACCAGTAGTGGATGGCAGCATGGAGAGCAGGAAGAGCTGTGGTGGCACTCCATGCAGCGCTCCTAAGGTGTGTCGGGGCACTGCAGGGGCTGTCTGCTTCCTGGGGACTTTCCATGTGTCAGGGCAGGGTATGAGGACAGGGATGAGCCAAAATGGTGGAAGGTGGGTCCACAGGTGGCCTATGACTGGGCTGGGCAGGGATGTGGGGAGCTGGAGATAGGCCCTGCTGCAGTGCACCAGGCAGTGGCATGGGTTCCTGGGCCGTGAACAGGATGCAGGGATTAGCAGGGCATTGGGGCAGCAAGGTCTGATGGTACCCTCAGAGCCTGACACCAGTTTGAAAAGACTTGGAGAAAGAGATCTCTCAGAAGCAGAGATAGAGCCTGATGTAGAGGAATTTGAGTGTCCATGAAAGCCAAGAGCTGACTGGAGGGACTGTAACCTGTCAGATGGAGCGGAAGCTCCAGAAAGAGGAAAAGAAAGAGAGAGGTGAAATGACATGGCACAGCTATGAGGGTCCAGGAAACATAAATGGTGGTGGTGAAATGGGCCTGTGCTTGGGCAGATGTCAAAAGGAGGGAGGAGGAAGCCTGAGGTACAGAGAGGGGAGTGTAGCTGGTGGGTCTGTGAAGGAGGGCAGAGAAGGATGGAACGGGCAATGGGGTGAGTTGGCAGGAGGAAGGAAGAGGGCAACCATGATTGCAGGACATAGGAGGGATAAAGCAGGTGCCACCTGTGCATCTCTGAAAGCCTCCAAATGAAGGATTTGGAAGCTTTAGGGAAGCTAAATGGCATTACTTGCTGTTTGGGGTAAAAGGCAAACTCGGCAGCAAGCGTGCAGAGGAGAGCAGCCCAGCTTTAACTACTGGCGGATCCTGACCTTTCAGATCTGTGCACAGATATTGCTTGGTCCATTGGGAAGGATAAAATGTTCTCTTTCTGCTGAAAAGTCTGCTTTTAGCCCAGACAGGCCATTGGAAGCTTATCTTAAACATTTACCTACTGGTGCAGGACTGATTATTTCCCATTTTAGTGTGTAAATTACATTATTTCAGGGAAAATAAAATTTATCTGTGGTAATATAAGTTGGGAAGCTTTGTTTTAAAACCATTGCAGCTTCCTGGAGCTGTTTGAACTTTGGGATGACAGAAGAAATCATATTTGATGAATTGAAAGGCACAGTGTGCATGATGGAATCAATGACACAGTAAAGGTGACTCCAGCCAGATTTAGGTTTAGAAATAACCACATAGTCCCTGCAATGTACACCACAAAACCAAGCTTCCTGGCCTCTTTTAACCTCACACATAGACAGTCTGTGCTGGTGGGGAATCTAGCCATAAACCAGCTTCCTCTGTAAGTCCCCACCTTAAAATTAGCCTAGCTTTCCTAGCACAAAAACTTTCTAGATGGTTTTCCTGTTACAAGGATAAGCAATGCACCTTCTTGCTCGCTAGCACTGGACAATAAAATGTGGCCACATATTAGATTTGAACTTTTTCAGAGTAGCTCCTAGGATGGTTTCAGTGCTGTGCATGTTGATGAGGAAGCTGGTTTATGGCAAGGTAAACTGTAATAGCAATGACACTGATGTAGAAATGGTGCCCAGGTAAATAAGTGAGCAGAATATGGGGCACTGAGTCATAAGTGTTTGGGGGGGGGGAAAGGTAACACACCCTGGATGAAATGTGTTATTAAAAAGTATGTTTTAGCATGGTTCTGTGGAAAACTTTCTCCAAGAAGATGCTGATTATCTTGTCCTACCAAACTCCTTAAAAATTCTGTCAGAACATACCTAGTCTTACTCCAAGCCTTAATTCCAGCAAGTCAGAGAAGGAGTCAGTTCTAGCAAGTCTGGCCCTGCAATCCATGCAATCCATTAAAATCCTTCTCTAAGTATTCATCTTCAGCTGCTGATGCAGCTAAAAATTCTTACCCATTTTTCACACACAGGTTAGAGACTAAGTGGTGTAAATTTCTGCCATTTTGTTACATTGAAAATCTCATTACCTGCTAAAGGTGTTCATTTCAGACCATGTTCACTGTATATGCAACCTAAAAAATGTATTGCTGGTTTTATCAAACTCTTAGCTTATCAATGAAGTAATTTTAGCCTATTTACAATAACACTAGGACTTACAGTTCAAATTATAGTTAAAATAAAGGATATTCAGGCTTTCTGGTAACACCCATTTCCCCAGTGTTATTTTTAACCTTCCACCCCTTGCCTGGGTTCTGGGTTCAATAGCTGCAGTCTGGAATGGGCTGGTATAGTGAAACCTTTACCAGAAGGAGCATGATGTTGATATTGAAGGATTTTTTTTTCCTTCTTATTCTGTAATCTGCTTGGAGTCAGTGTTATTTGTGTGTTAGCAGACTCCTTCTCTGACACACAAGCCAATGTTGGTGTGTTTTATCCAAGTCAGTTATGCCTTTGTTCTCTCTGTTGTCCTCAAGGCTGTTTTTACCCATTCTTCAAGGCTGTATTTGGGTAAATGACCACTTGAATGCGTTTTATAATGGTGGGGCCTCCCATATCATCCTGTGCCTCTGCTTTCAAGGCTTCTTCTATCATCCCATGCCATTACTCCTCTGCACAGCATTTTATTGTAGGGTGAGAGACAGTTTGTTCTGACCAATAGTACCTATAATGGTCCTGTCAGTTACAAGAATACATGGAACTGTTGAACCAAGCCATAATACAAAAATTATACAAAAGCAGAACAGGGGAATAGTCACCAGGTCATTCAATAACTGATGTCACAGGCTAAACCAAATCTCTAGGCCTGCCAAGACAAGTTCAAATAAAGCCTGATGCATCCTGAGGCTCATGGTGCTGGCTTTGCACAAAGGCTGTGGTCTCTTACAATAAATGGTAATACCATTTTTACTGAAGCATAAAGATACATGTTTTAAACCTTCATCTACAGTCTTTTCCAGTGTAAAATTATAGCTAGTGCTGTAAAACTTGACTTCAACTCCACTCTTAACCTGTGGGACACTGCCTGTCCTGGCTGTATCCCTAAGCTGGAGGCCTTTGTCACCTAATCCCAAAGCCCTTTCCAGACCCAGTACCTTCAAATCAAACCTCAGCTGTTCTTGTTCAGAACTCAGCCCTCACAGTCCTCAGGCAGGTAACATGGGATCCAGGCAGTAGCTCTCTTGTTCTGTAACTGGCAGTATAAATTTATCCAGCACCTCTGTCAGCCCAGGAGCCCATCAGAGCTAGCCAAAAGCAGAGCAGTGGGTGCCTCAGCTGAGTCAAGGCAAACCTGACCCTCTTCATCAGCACACACTTCCAGGGCTGCCCTCTAACCAGAGTTTCTGGGCTCACACCTGACTCGAGCATGATGTCCTAGGTGAACAAGTGGCTCCAAGCAAACCCCTTGGATCACTTCCCAGACGTGTTTTTTGCTGCACAGGTGAAAACATAAAGGCACATTCATGTGCTCCTGCACACACACCCAGGAAAGCCTGTCACAGCACCTGGCATGCTGCTGAAGGCTGTTGGAATGTAGCTCCTGGAAAAGCTCCCAGCCCCCCTTCTATTCCCATTTCCTCCTGTGTGCAGGTCTCAGAGTTGACAGTAGGGGGTATGAAATGCTCAGGTATTGCCTGCCAGGCTTCCTTCTCCATCGTGGAAGATGCTAACCTCCCATGCTGTAGATTTCCAGCAAGCAGGTAGGGTTGTGAAGCTAGGTCTCTAAGCAGCTAATGATAAATACTAAATGCTAACCACAAAAACATTAATTATTTCCCTGCACTTTAGTGAAAGGAAAAGCTACTGAAAAGGTTCATCATACATAGTATCTTTCAGTGAGTCCTGAGTCACAGTTTGAAATGCAAAACATCTATTATTAGGCCATTGGTTGTGGTTTTTTTCCCATCTGGTAAATTTTAAAAGTTAAATAAAACATGACTGTACAAGGAATGGCACACCTAGCTTGATCTCTAAAATATCTTAAACACCTGAAAAACAAACTGAGGCTCAGGGTTTTAGTATTTGGTATACTCACAATGTCAAGCTCAGGACATTTCAACCCATAGGTGCCTAATTAAAGGAGCAAGAAAAATAACTATAACCGGGAAATGTCCTGTAAAATTAATTTCTGTGTTATAAATAAAGATGCACCAGAGAAAATCTGAGCATAGGTCTTAACTTTCTGTCTAATGAGAAATAGATGATAACTATATAGAGAGAATTTTAGCTTTCCTATTTTGGGCAGCAATAAAGCAAAAAAGGTGTGACAAACTGCTTTTGTTTTTGAGGTTAAGCTGACAGTCATTTTCAGCAGTGTTGCCACTTACGAGAGAAGGCACGTTCTTTATTCTGCTCATGGAAAACAGTTACATAAGAATGACCTGTATTAGATTATATTTCCTGCTTTAGATCGGTGCAAATCCAATATTCACTATCTACCTGAATTTAATTCATTATATGAATGGCTGCAACACACAGAGTGAGAACATTGATGTGCAGTGTCACCAAACCAGAGCACTCTTTCTTCTTGTATCCAATATAATACCCTGTCTATATCAATTTGATTTTAACTAGTTGCTGTCATCACAAAGCAGCTCTTTCATTTTATGTCAGAATTCCCTAGGCACACTAGACAAATTGGCTCATACAAAGCTGCTTCATGTGGATTTAATGGGATCATTGTAGTACTGGCACCTCTATTTATTTTTCCTGTGTGTGAAACATAATCTCATTGAATGAATATCTTTTCTATTCCTTATCTACAGCCATATTTTAGTGTTTTGAATTAGCCTAAATCTGTCTCTAAAATAGAGCAATAGTCCCATAGCTATGCACACCTCTCTTTGTGAGATTTTTACTCTAAATGGCTCAAATAATCCATTTTCTTCCAAAACCCTCTAACCTATCTAGTGCCCTAGACACCTGCTATTTTTACCCCCTGCAGTAAAAGGCAGCAATAAACATGGCAGTTTATTCATGTGATCATGTTCAGAAAACAGCCCTGTTGAAGTCAAGAAGACACAATAAATTTAAGTTGGACTGTCACCATCCATTGTAGATCAGTCTTCAACAGCTGAGGCTGCTTTTGCTTAGAGCTCTAGCTCTAGTGGGCTGTGTTAACCTAAATATTATGGTGGGATGAACATTGCTCATGCACAATGAATTAATCTTTGTCTTCCTTTCAAATGCTTTCAAGTATACATAGCTTTTCTCACATTCTTGTTAGAAAATGAGTAATACTTCCTGTTTTGAGACATCTAAACCCTTTTAAAATTCTGTATTTCACACGAAGTGAGATAATTTTACATATTTCTATTACCCTAAATAAAAAGCTTATTTTTGCAAGTAAAATTATCTTAAAACCAAGCATTTCTGACCAAAAGCAAAAGTATTTTGGATTTAAAGAAAGCTTCACTAGGATACATTTTTTTTAAGTTATGCATGATCAGCTTTTTTGTTTATTGGGGAGAGATGAAGCACCAAGGGCAAACAAACAGGAATACAGAAATTACATCCACTTAAAGCAAAGCACAAAGAAGGTTAACAGTTGCATGTTCTATTCTGAATTAAGGGTCTTCAATTTTGAGATGTTATCTATACCAGGCAAAATAAGCATGATCATTAAAGAAGTGTGCTAACATAAGGCAGTATATAATTCAGTGGTTGTCAAAATTTAACACTATGTATCTAAAACCTCCGGTATTTTAAACAAGAAGCTTTGCCATGAATGTTTTTAATCTAGATGGTACTGCTTAGTTTGCTGTCTGCAAACATCTTCTTCATTTGCTTCAGTGTGGTTCTACTGATAGGTCGATGTGTACTCTATCACCTGAATGAGATGCTGCTCTAAGAAGGACACTTTATTTCTATTTCAAGATACTTTTTGTCCCTGTAGATCTCTTTCCAGTACTGCATGATATTGATTAACTGCAAAGAAACCATTCCATGTACGTGGTTTTGTATTGTTGTATGGTCCTTGGCAGTCTCTGTGGTCTCTTTATCCCTGGTAGTTTTTCCAAAAGATTCAGCATAGGAACAGAAGTAAATCTATGTCCTTCAGGATGACCCAGAGATAATAAGACAACCTTTTGCTCCTGTCACCCAAAGGAAATACTGAAGGGGGGATATTAAATAGTGCTTACAACAGCTCTTTCTGTAGCTTGCTGTTATTTATGGATATTCATTCCTGGTCATGATATGCAGCACAGTTGAGAATCAAAAAAAATTATTCATAAAGTGGCATGGATGAAATCTAGTAGCTTTTCCATAGTGCTGGGACAAATGTTCCATACTAACTGGGGAACAAGAGCATATTGTGTTGAGTGAGCATCAGAAGTGATCCAAGTCCCCTGTCCTCAGCAGACTGACATGTGATGCACACCTGGAGCATCTCTGAGCTTCTTATCCAAGACCAGGCAGAACAAGCAAAGTTAGAGACCCCCTCTGCTTGACAGACCTAGGCCACTTTCAATGAGGTTAGGTTTGCTAGTTTAGGATGTAAGAACATGATTTAAATAGACACAGGTAATGAAGAATTGCCATACACCTTTTCTTTATCGTTGGAAGAAAAAATGCAGATAAGTATATGTGTGCTTGCCATCACTGGGTGTGGAGCACTAAATAAAGCACGTGAGCACTGAAGGCTTATGGATCTGGATGGCATGATTTCTTCACTGAATCAGAGGGACTCCATCACTGTGCCATTTCTCTGCATTTGGTTCATGCAGCAGGAAGTTTTTAACTTAGCATTCAGCAAGACTGGCATTCAGCAAGGAGGGGTGTTTCAGCTCTAATGGGCTGAAATATCATGCTACTGCATCTAGTTCATGCTAGACTTTTTGCAATGGAAAATACTAAAAATAATAATTCACTGCTGTTTTCAGCAATTTGTTCTTAGTGAGCTGCATGTGTGTGGCTAGAAGTTGTTTCTTTTAGTTATTCCTAAGGTCTCACAATTTTGTTTGCAGAACAAAGATCAAAAATGTTTATACAAATAAAGTTAGAAGTTTGGTATGTGAAAATTTGCCTCAGTGTCCTTTGCTATTAGATCACAACAAAGACATGAAGATGGAGAAAAAAAGTATGTTTGCAAGTACTAAAACATTGGATTTGGACTGTTTGAGAAAACAGCCAGTGTGAAGCTCATCTGGACTGATTACAAAAATTTAAAATACTTCTGGTCTTCTCATTTAGTGCCTCTGAAAAGAATAGCAATGTTTTGTCACTGCTGTAGTGATTTTCAATTGTATGCATGTTAAGCAATGAGCTCCCATTAAAATGAGATATCATCTTATTTTCATCACGGGGGAAACTGAGGCCCAGGTCAAGCGTTCCCCCCTCTCCCACTCTGCCTCTCTCAGCTGGCTCAGATTGCTTGCAAAAGTCATCCTTCCTTAAGGATGTAGGTGTTGAAAAATCAATACTAGATTATGTTCTTTGCTATTAGCCTGAGCAGCCTTTTCTATTTCCCAGAACTTACTAATGTGCTGTTGTATAGAGGTCATCTTTCTGCCAAATTGCTGAATAATCCAGCAGGGTGCAGGGCCGAGTTCCCTCTCTACAAGCAGAGAGACAAGAGTAAAAGTCATTTCTAGGATACAGATAAGAAGACTTCATTCACTTTTGTCACCTCTACATGAAAAAGATAAGAAAATTGGAGAATCTTAAGTGAGGAGCAAAAAAGGCATTCATAGACTGAGGAGACTGATGTAGGTTGTAAAATAAATAATGGCAAACATATTATTGGTGTTTCCTGATTAAAATAAGGCAGTGCAGGGTTTTTTTGTTGTTTTGTGTTTTGGTTTGGTTTTCCTTAAATGCATATTGCAATGGCCACTAGATGAGCTGGAAATAAATTTCTGCAGATGTTGGTCTTTGTTATTCCATTTTAACTGAGGTCATTTCAGCCAAGGATGGAATCAAGGCACTATTCACTCTCTACTCTGTTTTATCAATACTAGATGACCAAAATTCAAGTGGAGTTATGGCTTTGTTGCATTGCTTAAAGTTGGGCCAATTTCCTTTTTCGGTCTTACTAGAAATAAATATATTAAAAATTATATAAATAAATATAAAAGTCTATCCACATAAAAGCCTATAAGTATTTAGAAGATATACACTAAGTTACAGGAATTGTTATAAATTAGTTTTGTTTAAGTTCATCATTTTCCCACATGCTTGAATAAAACCATATTATGAATGGAGAGAGCAGAGCTTCAAGGTTGGAACCTACATGCATTGTTTATAGGTACTGTTCACATGGTTGCCAGCCTTGTGTGATGAAAATGACTCAAGGCACTGCCATCTCTTTTGTCCTTGTGCTATCATTTTAGGTAGGAAGCAGCCAAATAGGCCACTTGTGTAGATTATGTAATTTTGTCCCAGTCATAAATAGGACAAACACAGGAATCCCTTTTATACTCTTCATGATGACTTTTTCCTTCTGTGTCATTCTGAGCATTTCATTACTCAAGTGGGGTTTTTTTGCTTTTTTTCCAAAATTTTTGTTTATTCTTTGTGCATGTTATATTTGTGTAGGGTTACATTGGAATGAAACTCAGACCTCCAATACAAAAGAGTACACTTTATTATGAAAAACAATTTCCTTCCAGGCACCCCACCATCCTGGATTATCAAGTGTTGCACTTCCTTGGTGTTTTTGTTTTTCTTTCAAGAAGGGCTTTAATCTCTGAAGCAGAATCAAACCTGTGGTGTCTAACATGTGATGTTGTCAGCCAGGTTCACCTGACTCCTCCTTTGCCTTCCCTTTTGCTTTACCTGTCTTGGTGCATTTGCAGCATGGCTTGATGCCCCAATGAGTGCTCTCTCTCTCTCTCTTTGCAGGGGTTTGTAGTTGATGAACATGCAGCCATGCAAGCTCGATGGGAAGAAGCATCTAGAGAAACAATCAAGAAGACAACCAAGCCATGCCCCAACTGCAATATTCCAGTAGAAAAAAATGGTAAGACTATTAGAGATCTTGTACTTACCTGTCTCTTAAAATTCATTTTACAGTATAAACATATGAATGTTCAGGTGTACATATGCATAATATTATTCCAAAAGAGGGAGAGAACAAAAAGCTTGAATAATTCCTTGTGTCACCTTAACTAAATTTTCTTGAAAATGCTAACTAAATCACTCAGTTCTAAAACCACTAATTAAGCCTCACAAAATGTCCAGCTATATTTTAGATAGGGGAAATGGGGCATTGGATGTAACATTCATATGACAGAATAGCCAGCTAGTTACCCAGACTTTCCATTGTCACTGGGAAAAATAGACATTTGTAGGGTAAAACTCATCTCCCGATGAAGCAGAACATATGCAGGCCAGAAAATCACACCTAAAAGTGGGGTGTGAAGAATTAGTCCTGCTGTAGATGTCTACACAGTATAAGGCTGAATTTGGGTGAGATTAATCCCAACCCAGCCACATGCCCATGGTAGAAAAGCAAGTTAGAGGAAGCAACATGAGTCCTGACAAACAGTTTGCATTAATCAGTGCTTACCATGTAGGAAGAAAAGTAATCTGCTGGCATTGGGATGTTTAAAATTAAGAACAGGAATGGTAAATAGGCTGTAATTTATAGATTTATAGGTTAATATTGTTCCAAGATTTAATTGTATTTATGTTAATTAATAAAAATGTATTAACATGATTGCCAAAATATTATACAAATACTTAGAGGGTGCTTCCCAGTCTTGTGACATTCACATGGGACACTGAAAACACCAAATAAGGCACTATGAACTTCAAGGGGAGAACACTTTGAGCAGTGACACTGCAGAAATATTACTGGGGAAGAAATAGGACAAAATCCTGAAATCTGGGGTTTGATGAAAGAAAAAGCAGTTGGCAGATGGAAAGTGGGAGACACCTTCAAGCACAAGAAGCAGAAGGAAAGAAAGCTTGAATTGAAGAGTGGGAATGTGAGACAAGATTTGGCGTAGCGTGGAGAGCAAGGTGGGCAGCAGAAGAGAGATAACGGAGGCCTAGGTCAAAAAATTATTTACAAATTTGTAGAACAGACTGAAAACCAGAAATTTTAATCTGGTTAGAAATAGACAAATTATAATGGTGACTATTTATATTCAGGAGTTTGTGCATAGCCAAACAAAACCCCCTTCTGGTTAGGCTTGAAGGAGTGGTAAGACCTTTACTTTCTCTTAGACTCTGAGCACCCTACTTTAGTTGCCCTGCTTTGAGCCAAGTTTTGGATTGGATGTTCTCTTAAGGGACCTTCCCACCTCAGTGATTCTGTCATTTTGCAAACAAAATCACAAAGCTTAAAAAGTGCAGTGTTTGCCTTCTTCTTTGGTCATGGGTACTGCACATGCCAGCTTCTAGGCTGCCATTTGTAAACTTCAAGAAACACTTCAGAGCTGCCAAAGTACAGCTGCTGTCAAGTGACTGACAACTGTATCCTGATGTCTGCCAGCAGTCCTCATTTGGGAGGAGTACACTGACTCCACATGGGAGAATAATTCTGCTCTCCTTCCCCATAGTCTGTGGACAGTGTCTTTTACAAGGGACAGTGACAATGCCAATAACTTTTCTGTAACAGTCCACATAAACTTCAGGCATTGTAGAATATTTCTGGCTGCCAGTAACTTTTCTGTAATAGCTGAAGTGAAAGAGAGAAACACTTTCCCACAGCGAAGGCCCCAGTCTGAGTGAGTTTAGACACACATCCATGTCTCTCAGAGAGCTGCTGTACTCACAGAGCTGTAGGTCCCATTGCTTGAGGCACTCTCCACTCCTGACTGCTGATCTCAGCTGCCATGCAGCAAAGAATAACAAGATGTATGCAGCTTAGTAGGGGGAGCACACATTTTAGAGAGGGCACCTAATGGGTTTGGGTCCTGCACCATGACAGAGATGAGTTTTACCCAGTGATGGCTTAATACAAACTGTAAGAGAGGACTAGATCTAAACTTTAAATAAACTGGAACATGGAGGCTGGCCATTTGTATGTTTACATTTAAATGCGATAAAAATCTTTCTGGCACAGTGCCTTTCTCACACAAAGATACAAACTGACAAATAGACCTTGCTATCACAAGTGGTTTTCTCTCTTTGTCAGGTGAAGCAGAGAGGCCTATTTTAACAAACTAATTCTTGTTTGTTTTTGCCTTCTGAGAAACATTCTGGAGTGGCATTTTTAAAAACATGGTGTAAGGGCAGCAGCTCATACAGTAGGGAACGCACACTCCCTGTACTTCCCATCACCATTTGGAGTCAAACCAAGATGACATTTCAGCATTTCTTCATGCTTTTCTCTCAGTTTGAATTATACAAAAGATCTCTTTGTGTGGTAAGCAACATAATTCCAGTTTGAAGGGTAGTTCTGTAATGACCTTTGACAATGTTAATGTTTATATATTACAAAATAAACTTTTGATCAAGGTTATGAGCAGAGAAATTAAAGCTGCTCTCGTGGTATGGAGAAGTAAGAAATCCAACATGCAAAAAAACATTTATATGATCAAAAGGCACCTTCAGATACTAGTCAAATCAACTTAAATTACTAATGTCATTTTTGTGTGATCAGCAGTCAGCAAGTCTATCTCCTGATTTACCAACTTTGCAAATCTTGCAAATCTTTGAATCCAAATTCAAAAAAGGATTTAATTTTGTTTATCTTCTGGCTCACAGCTGGACCAGTGTAGAGTAACCTTGAGGAGGTACCTCCAGGACTGCTTTGAAAGGCCACAGACTATCATCTCTTTTCCCTTTCCCTAGCATAGTCTTTTTTAATTTCCTCCTACCCCTGCAGTCCCTCAAGTGAGAAATGCACATTAAAGCCCAATAAGAGAGGAGGAGCAGGTTTTAGAAAGCCCAGGGGAATATTCTTTGGGTTTGTACTTTTCTTTTATTAAATAATTTACTTAGTTGGTAAATTAGTGTCGAAGAAAGTTGATTTTAATGCTCTTAATTGTTGATTAACATCTCTAAGTGTTTTCCAAGTACCAAAGCCATTCTGTTGCTATTTTGCAGGTGGCTGCATGCATATGAAATGTCCTCGCCCTCAGTGCAGGTTTGAGTGGTGCTGGAACTGTGGCCTGGAGTGGAACAGAACCTGCATGGGAGATCACTGGTTTGAGTAGCAGGGCTGAGGCCAGTCTGTGCTGCTGATAAAGCTTGTTTTTATCAGGCTCAAATTCTGAACCACTTGCTTAAACAAAAATCCCAGTGGTTTTAGGGACACAGAGTTCAGAAGCTGGCCTAGTTTGTTGGCTTTTTGCTTTATTGCATATGCAATCATACCAAAATCACATTGAAGTTATGCCAAGGCTTTTAAATCCACTAAGTTAAAAGAACAATTGTTTTAATGGACAGACTTGCTCATCATGGTACAAAGAGGGGTAAATTACAACTTTTTGAACTTGTGCAGTCTATCAAACATGAACACTTGGCAGGGTTACCATGAGGAGCCTTACTTGACATTTATAGTCAGGAATCCATAATTCTTGCAAAAGGGAGCAACCTGCATATGTGTGTGTGTCTGAGTGTGTGAGCATCAAGGGGGGGTGGAAGATGTTTCCTGCATCATCTGCTTTTTTTCTTTGACCACTTCTTCACTCATTCAGCACAATTTTTGATTTCAAGGCAGCATTTCTTAACAGCATTTTTGGCAGAGGGAAGGCTGGCTCCTTAGTGTTTTCTCAGGGCTTCTTCCTAACAGGCTTTCTGCAGGGGTTTTGCTTTCAAATGAAATATTCATGGAAACACCCAGCTTTATGCCATACTTGTGCTTGTGTATTTGTGATATACAACACAAAGCCAGCCTGCCTACTCATTATAGACTTTGTTGCCATGGGAAGATTAGCTAAGGATTCAGTTTCAGCCCTGTCCATGGCTGTTGGTGCGGTGGTGACTGGATCCAATTATGTGTTGTGCAAGCTACACTCACAGGGTTTCACTTTTCTTGTACTTATGGAAGCTTTGGATGTGGCAAAGTGAAGCAGGAGGAGACTTCTCAGGGCTTTTCTCAACCATGATTCTTCTAAATTGAATTAGAATATGGGTATGTTTCTGAAAATACATTTATTGTTCCAGTGGTGTGGGGCGGAGAGACAGCTTCATTTTACAATGTTAACACACTATGTAAAGTTTAATAGCATTTCCAAGTCTGAACAATTTTACTGTTTGTGATCTTTACATTGATGTTTTAGTCTGAAATGAAATGGGTAATGCCCACATCCAACACACCATGTAAGGATTTGCACAGTTTAGTTCTGGAAAAAAAACGCACAATAAATAAAGAGGTCAAAATTTTAAACTTTATTTATTTTCTTTTTTTTTAATACAAAGTAAGTGAGTACAAAAATACTGGGTGGGTCATGCATTGCCTTGACTGATTCAAACTCCCAGCTGAGAGGCAAGCCCTTTGATCAAGACATAATGTTAGCACAAAATAAGTTCCATAACCATGGTCTTCTTTTATCAGATTTGAACTAATATTTTGTATGGCATGACTGTAGAGTCCTGAAAATATGGGTGGGTCTCATATCAGTGCAGAGCATGAAGCTTGAGGCATGAAAAAAATCCCAGGCTCAGTAGAAAAAATGTCCAACTGCTAAAGCCAATGGAATATTCATCTGTCTAAACTGGAAGTGACATTAAAAGTGTGAGGAAACAGAAGAATGAAGGTATGAAGTACCAAAAATGAGAGTGTGAACTGGTAGAAGTAAGAAAACGAGAAAGAACAGAAGTGGCAATGAGAAGACAATCGACATTTCCTAAAGGTAATTTTCCTGTTTGGCACTGCTGAACTAAAACTTATGCAGGAGTAGCTACAATGAAGTGTAGGAATGCATTTGAATGCTGCAATGTAGCTCATTTAAGTATTTTGTCTCAACAGGGGCATTTTACTGTGAGTTCTGATTATCTCATTATTTGATTTTTCCTATATCTGGGTCTGTTTTATAATTTATATGGCTAGTTTCCAACAGGCTAGGGGAAAAGTAACAATGCTTAATTTTACTTTTATCATGTATTACATGGGAGTTCATCACTGATTCATCATCATATTCAAAAACATTCAGAATCAATGTCTGAATCTCTTTTTTTTTTTTTTTTGTGACTTTCTCATATAGGAAGAAGAAGTTATTCACTATAAGGCAGTTTCACTGAGTTAGAGCCTGACTTAACATATTAATGTTTAAATTGTTACATAGAAATGTGATTTATACCCCTGGATCAGGGTCCATTGAAGTGCCAGAGCAGCTCCTGTATTTCCTTCTGGCCTGGGAAGGGCATGGCAGGCATGAGTCATAAGGCCAGAATAGAAACACCTCCTTCTTGGAAGAACTTGTCAGAGAACAGGGTTATGAGCATTCATCTGAGACGTAAGCAAGGGCAGGAAAGGAGAATAAAGAAAGGAGTTCCAGCATTGACTCAAGGTTATGTCACACAGTCCAGGTTTTGCACTCTGCCAAAAACAAATGTGTATTCTGCAGAATTTCACAAAACATGTCCTGATCTTCTCCGTGTTAATATTATATGTCTCCATGCATACATGCACAAAATTTGAGATGGTAAAGGGTGTTAATCCAATTTCTCTTTACTCTAAGATTCTCATAGTTTTCACAATTTAAAGGGCATGAAAATTCAGGATTAATGCTCTGCTGACACTGTAAGAATGCTGGAATTCCTAATTCCTATAAAGATGTGTGAATTGAACCTAAAATGTCCTACACTGGTAAGCTTTTTTTTTGCATGGAAAGTGCCATTTAAAAAAATGTATTTAAATGTTTTGAAAAAATCCAATTTATTTTGCAATTTGACACAAACAGAACAGAACAAACCAAGTTTTCAGTGTTACTCAAACTGCTCCTCTTATTTCAGCCCTGAAATATCAGAGTGAAATTCACCTCACTCCAACTTTAGCTCTCTGGTTGGTTCAGTAGCTTCTGAAGCTTGTTGTGCATGTGCATGGTGTGGAGCCTGCCAGGTTTTTAGTACAATTGCTCATGGCTAGAGGTGTGATGGCAACATCCCTGCCAGAGACAAGGCACGGCTCCTGACATGATGCACAGGACCTGTTCTCTGTGCTCCTGCACACTCTTGGCTCAGTTGCTGCACGAGGAGGGGAATCTTCCTTTTTAAAAAACTTAGAACACTGGCATTATTTGCTGGCATTCATGAAGCCAGCCTTGGCAAACACTTCCTCAGGGCTGGCATGCACACATCTGGAAGTGATCCTGGGCAGCCATGGAGGGTTAATGAAGACAAACAGGACTCAAGCATGAAAGAAGGTTACCAACCTGAGGGCTTAAGCAGATGAAAAGTTTTAAAGAGCTTGTGGGTTTATGTTCTCTCCTAGCAATACATTCTGGAAACAGTGACATTTAACTGTATGTTCTAAGAAGGTGATTTATTGTGGAGCTATAAAGCAAAAAAGAGAAGGCTGTACCTTTTCACATCAAGGTTTGGCTTTGTTAATTGAATTCTCTTTACCTTGAACCTTCATCTTTCAGATTAAAACAATTACAGACTTGTTCTTGGTACTGCAATCTGGGATCCTTTAGTGCATGTTAAATGGATTAAGAACAGGATGTATGCTTAAATATTCAATAGTAATTATCATTATAATAATTTAGCTCCATATCTACAGTGAAAATCTCTAATATTTAATTCCAGCTAGAAATGAAATACAAATACCAAGTATATCAGGAAGAAAATACATAACAGTTTGGGTTCCTCAGGAAAAAGCATACCTCAAAGTTTTAAGTAAATAATACTTCAAGAGCTGTGACTTTGACTAAAATATCATTTCTATGTCTGTCTTACCTTGTCACAAAACACAAGCCAAATTATTTCATTTTAAAGGGTACACTAAAGAAAAAACTCAGTAAATGGCACTCCTGAAGAAACATTATGCTATTGATGGGAAGTGACAGTCAAGCTCTGAAAGAACAGCAAGCGGTGCGAAATGCTCTGTGCATATGAATAGCAAGGTACCATCTCTATTGCAAACCAGTGTGGTATTTTTCTGTGCAGATGTTGTTGATCATGTAAGCTGGAGTGAAATTTGTATTTGTGGAGGGAAACATGATGCACTTGGAGGTGAGAGGCCAGATTCCAAGAGATTCTGCTGGCCTGGAAGACTGGAAAAATTCAGCCCTTTCTGCCAAAGGGCTTTCTCACACTTGGAGTAACAACCACTGTTATGTTCCTCATGTGCTGCTCAAACCATTACACAAGTAAATCATCATCTGTGGGAAGCTCAGGAAGCAACACTTGCAGCAAGACGGGAAGGATAAAGCATAAAATCAGCTCTGAAGATTGGTTAGCCCCATGCTGACCTACTTTGTCTGATACAGTGTTTGATGAGTCTGGTGTTGTGCTTTAACCAGCCAGCAAACTGAGAACCATGCAGCCACTCCTGCACTGTGCCTCCCCAGCCCCGCTCTGGCATGGGGAGGAGAACCTGAAAAAGGTAAAACCTGGGGGTTGAAATAAGAACATTTTAATAATTGAAATAAAATAAAATATCATCATCATCTTTATCATCATCATCATCATGGAATCATAGTAAGGAAAATGGAGATGACCAAAAGAGAAAAAGGAATAAAACCCAAGATGAACGAGTGCTGCGCAGTGTAATTGGTCACTACCCACCAACTGATGCCCAGCCCTGCCCTGAGCAGGGATCAGCCCCTCTCAGCTGACCCCCCTAGTTTATATACTGAGCATGTCCTTCTGTGGTCTGGAATGTCCCTTTGGCCAGGCCAGGTCAGCTGTCCTGGCCATGCTCCCTCCCAGCTTCTTGTGCACCTCCTCACTAGCAGAGCATGGGAAACCGAGAAGTCCCTGACTTAAGCATTATTTAGCAACAACTGAAACATCAGTGTGTTGTCAACATTATTATACTAAATCCAAACACAAGCACCGTACCAGCTGCTAGGAAAAAAATTATCCCATTATCCCAGCTGAAAACAGGACGTATGGTGATGGCTGATGGAGAGAAACCCTACACAGAGATAGAGAGCTGCAATAGCTCTAAACAGGTAGGTTTTGTTTCCAGGCTGCAAAATTCTCATTCTTCCTTCAGTTCCTCCTTAAGCAACCGAAAAGCCTGAAGAAGACAACACTGGATGAAAGTTTCCAGGAGAAGGAAACTCCATGTCCAGTGGTTCCTTACGGTCCTTCAATAGCTTCACCCAGATGTATCTGACAGCACAGAAGTAACCGTGATTCAACAAGAAGAGACAAATATACTGCTTTACATTTTATCTGATTTATTTACAGATTTTAAAGAAGTATTTCTATCTCTAATTAGCAAATTTAGAAAAGCACCTCTCCCTTCTTTTCAAACATGTTTGTCCACTGATTCCTATTATGTTTATTTGTGTATGTGTTTTATGTGTTTGCTCATGTGGTTCCCCTTGTGTGCCACCTACTGATTTCCAGCTGTGTGTGTCTCATCTTCAGACAGTTTAATGCTCTAGAAGTTGGCTTGATTGTCTTGGAACTACTGAAGTACGTGCTGTCAGTACTGTCTTCTCATACTCTGGGTAAGTAGGTACTGCCAGAAAAAATGACAGTGGCTTTAAGGAAGCAGAAAGGTAGGCAAGTTGAGAGAAGCTCATTTAATCATATGGAAATCATATTTAATGTAGTGCTTTGTATATCTGCAGGAATATCTTTTTTTAGAAATCAGGCCATATGCTATTTCATTTTTCTTCATTATTATTAATAGTGCTTTTTTCTTTGCTTTTAATTTGTTTTTCTTGTCTCTGTCCCCATTTTTCTGAATAATGGAGTAATGGTTCTATGCCAGTAGATAAAATATGCAGCAAGACATCACCTGTTACATTACTTTCTGGCTTTTATCCCTAGAAAGCTTGAGGAATTCACATAATCTATGTAGGCAGGGAAGTGCCATTATCTGTATTTTACAGTTGGGGAATTCAGTCCAGAGAGGACAGCCAGACTACATGGAGGCAAAACAACAGCTCAAATGCACATCATCCCTTTCCTCACAACTGGGAAAATCTGGCTGCAACAAAGTAGAGGCCACCTGTGTGCTGGGGATGGGGCTGACACAGGCTTAAAAATGCAGGAAGCAAGTTTGGAATTCAAGGTCCAGAGAACACCAGTGTGATATTAGGGAGACAAAGAAATAATTTTTTAAAAGATAGGATTTTCAGTGGCCTAAAGAATGATGATCTAACCTGACATCCTTTGCAACCACTGGGAATTTTACTGCTGGCTTCACTGGGGGAAGACTAATTTAGACTTTGAAAACACTATTTACTTTGGCATTTTAGCAGTGCATAGGAGATCTCTGGGAGAACTTGATGTCCCAGTTTCATTTTGTCTGTTTGTTAGTTAAATATTTAATCTAAAAGACATTCTCATGCCCACCTCATATTCTCTCCACCTCATTCTGGTTCAAACTAAAATCCATCAAGCAGTGATGTCACACTGCTTTTAAAAACCTTTAGTTAAGTACATCTGAAGCTGTACATGCATTCTTACTTGGTACCTGATTGTATTGTCTGCCTCATAAACAGTAATCCTGACAGCCTGCCAACTTCAGCTGCTGGTTACCAAGCCAAAAGCTGGTTGAATGATGGCCTTAAGTAATGCTCAAAAGATAATGCTAATATGGAAAGGAGCACTCAGTACAATGAAATAGTATTCAGACATTTCTGTTGGGGCCAATATAATGTTTTTCTTGGAATGGACGCTAAATGCTCCTGAATAGCTTCAGTCAACTGAGTTTGTTTATGCTTGGAAGCTAAACCTGGAAAGCTCTTCACTGTGCTTTTCCAAAGTAAAGAGATCACAAAATGATCAAAGAGTTTGAATTTTTTTTTAATGAAAAGCTGAACTGCATGTGTTCCACAGCTGATGGAGTTAAAAATCAGAAAAAACGAACTACCACACTAAGCTACACTGACATTTTTCAAGTACTCAGTGAAACAACAAATGCCAGGTTTGGGGTTTTTTTAAATCTGTTTCTCAAAGGCTAGAATGACTGTGATATTTCCACTAAACTCAGTCACTTAATGAAGCTGAAATCAGTTTTGATTCAAGCTTCTAAGTATAAGTGGTGATGTAGCTGAATCTAACATTTTACCAAAATATTATTCAGTATTTGCTTAGCAAATACTAAGGTGCTAATTAACTGAGTGGCAGTCACTCAGGTCCTTACTTTATTTCAAAAGTACAATGATAAAGGCTATCTCTGTTGCCTCATTCTGTTGGATTTTACAGAAAGCAAACATGGGCTTCAAACCAGTATGAGCAATAAGTTCCTTCATGGTAGAATATCTTCTCCTGAAGTAGTGGTCTCTTCTCAGTGACATTTACTGTGCACAAATTAAAAACCATCAGTGGCATTTCATTTTTAGTCCTCTTTATTGTGTGAGCTCTGGGGCAGAACTGAATAAATAAAAATATAAAGTGAAGTCGACACAACAGAAGGCCTACTTTTTTAGTTATTCCAGTGCAGCTGTGCCACAGACCTACCTGACACTAGACTTGGTAGACAAGTGCATTATAGAAAATCAGCTGTAGATCAGCAAATGTACATATTTACTTATGCCATTATATTGGAATATTTTTTAAGGCTTTTACCAGGCTAGAAAACTCATAAGGACTCAGGAAGGACTCCTTCCAAAAGACCTCTGCAGAGAGTGATGGCTGGGGCAGTCCAACTGCTTACACATCAACTGTGTCATCATCTAAGTGAGCTGGGGCACAGATTGCTGCCATGCTTGATATTTGTAAGTGCTCACTCCCACTTGGGCTCCCAAAGAAGGCCAGGTAGTCAAAGGTCACAATCACATGTACTTTTAAAAAATACCTTCTTTGAGTGTCTAAGCAAAGGTAGTGCACATACAAAGAGAACAGTTGAAACTTTTTCTCTGATTCTGAATGCTGTGCAGGATGGAAAAATCTGGCCCTGAGAAACTTTATATCAATACATTTGCTTCTTCAAATAACAAAGTCCATGATCCAGAGCCCTTTATAATGACTGCACCCAGCTTCACTTTCCTGTTATGTTTCTAGCAAACAGTATAAATGTCAGAGTGTTTCGCTAGTTGTGTTTATTTAGACATTTGTATTAGATTGTAAAAGGCCTTAGCAGAACTTTACCAAGTCTCAGATAAATGATGAATACTTATTATTATGTAGCACTGCTTGGCCCAGAGAAATAATGATTTTTACTGCCTTCACTCCATTATGGAAGAGAGAACTTTTTTTACAAGCAGTTAAGCCTTCACAGTTAAGATGATCTTATGAGGTCCCTCCATATATGTTCCTACAGTATTGTGTTCACCTACTCCCAAATGAAAATTCCATCTTTGCAAAGTATTCAGTGAATTATATAATTGCTTGAAAGAAAAAGAGAGATCCACAAATATTTCCTATTAATGCAGTTGTTGTCTCAGGTCCACCAGCTTCCTTTACTAGTCACTTCCAGAGACATCTCCATACCACAACGTTTTTCTGATATTTAACATCTCCTAATTTCTTTCCCTTTCAAGCTATTAAGATCTCAGGAGTATAAAGGTCTTATTGGTTTGTTGTGTTCACCTATAATCATGGGCAAGTACCTACTATTATGCAAGTCTTTCCATGAATTTCAGAGTGCCGTGGCAAGCATTTTTAAGTCCCATTTGCTTTCATGGCAAAGCAAGTCTGCAACGTGATCCCAGCTGCCAGTAATGAGCAACCTTTTCATGCCAAGGTATTAATAGTCACCTTATAACTATGTATGTCAATATCGTTAGTAAGTTTAATGTTTTCATTTTCCTGTTAATGTTTCCTATTCCCTTTGTTCCCTGATTGGGTGGAGTAGACAGCAATCATATTTCCACCTCACTCATTTTATTAGGCTTAATAGGCCAAGCCTAAAATCTTGCATAAACATTTTTGTAAACATCCTAGAATCAAGTATGAGTGATGGACCTTGGCATAAGATGCGAGTGTGGTTTCACCACCACCTTCTGTGGCATTCATACCTCTGTGTCTCTAGTGGAACCATTCCTGACATGTGCCAGATCATAACACTGAGTTGTTCACTGACCCATCATGCTGACAGTTCATAACCATCCTACGATAGTCTGCCTCACCCAAAGCCTTCTTCACCTTGTTTCCAAGTGATGCGCTTCTGGTTTATGAGGTGTCTACACTTTCTTTATGGCTTTCTTTTTCTCAGTTTCTGCATTTATACAGCCCTAGATGGCTGCTGCTGTGCATCTCAGGATATAGGCAAGTTACTGCAAAGTGAACAAGTACAGAACTATCCTTTGATAATCACCTGATGTGTGTTTGTATTCTAAATGTTTTTTTCATGTGCTTTACTATTTTAAAGTACTGTAAGTCTGCTATGTTCAATGTGTCTGGGCTTGAATACCTCCAGTGTGGCAAGTTTGGTGCCAAATGTGTTTCAGCTTTTTATCCTGAAGGTTCATCTCTGCTGCTATTGGTAGAACTGATGTAGATGTAGATAAATGTAGTGGGTTGACGCTGTCCAGCAACTAAGTACTCACTCAAATGCTCCATCACTCCCACATCCAGCAGGATGGGGGAGAAAGCAGGCAGAGCAAAAGCAAGAAAACCTCATGGGTCAAGATAAGGAGAGTTTAATAACTAAAGGTATGAAAAAAATAATAATAGTGGTATAAAAGCAATCACTCACCACCTCCCACAAGCAGATGGATGCCCAGGCAGTCTCTGTGCAATGGCTGCTTTAGAAAGACAGCATTCTGGGTTTTAATGATGGGCATGATGTCATATGGCTTTGGAATATTGCCTTGGTCACTCAAGCTCAGCTGCCCCAGCTGTGTCTCCTCCAGGCTCTTGCTCAGCCCCAACCTAGTCAATGAAGTACTCAAATGGGAAAAACAGAGCCTTGAAGCTGTGCGAGCACTGCTCAGCATCAGATAAAACACTTGCATGTTATCAACAGTTTTAGTCACAAATCCAAAACCCTGCACCATACCAACTTCTAGGAGGAGAATCAGATCTGTACCAGCCAGAGCCAGTGCAAGGAGCTTGCTTTACCAGCCAGTGCAGGATGCTGCTACCCCTGGGGTCACAGCTCCACGCATCCCTCCTGCCTTGGGTCCCTAATGCCCTGAGCCAAACACGGCTTGAACTAAGGATTAAGGGCTGCTTTTCTCAGTGCAAGCATTAACAGGTTTTCTGTACTTGACTGGCAGGCTACTTTTATAAATTACTTAGCAAAAATTGGCTAACTTTGAAAAGCCTCTGTGGGAGGACTGACAGACAGCTGCACAGACAGACAGATGGAGACAGCAAGGAAGGCAGGCCAAACCCCAGATAGCTACATGAAATTTTCACTGAGCTACTGGGGCATCTGGCATAAAATCAGAGAGATGAAGCTGAGGAGGCTAGACAACCTCATTTTATCATTAAATGATGGCAACACAAAGCATTAGAGCATTCCCAGTCCAGTCCTAATTTCTGCTTCAAACTGACATCAGAAGTTCCCCATTAATTTAAGGGGAAAATTGTTGCAAAAATTTGGATAGGTGGTTCTGGTAAATGGATTAAGATACACCCACTCCACCCCCTCTTCTGGGGCTGTACAGGAAGCATGAAGAAGTTTGTTGGATTCAACCCAAAAGCTGGGCCTTTTCTGTGGCATTATTGAGTGATGTTTCAACTGACTCATGGGGAGAGTAAGGCTGGCATTAATTACAACACATCAGTGATGAAAATTATATAAATTATCTGATTCATTTTCACCAAGTGTCTGCCTGCCTCCCTCTTGACTAGAGATGAAGTTTGGAGCAACCACAGTCCTTAACTCTGGCATCTCCATTAAATATCTCAAGTTGGTGGGATGACACCAGCAGCAGCCTGCCTGATTTGGCTACTATTTAAAGATCATCAGGACAAAGGCAGTGCACCTCCCAGCTCACCAGGGAGGACATCTGAGTCACAGCTGACTACAGTCAAACTGTTTTCTGTAGTACCAGTAGCCCAGTGAAACTGGGATTATAGAACCAAGTTTATCACTTTGTGCAGCTTCAAAGAATGTAACACCCAGGGGAAAGATGAGAGCAGGAAAGACATAAAGGTGGCTTTCAGTGATCTTGTTCTTCGGTCTGCCAGATTCCAGGCTGGGCCCATTTATCAGCAAGGAGGGAATAGGAAGAATTTCCAGAGAGGATTATAATGGCTTTTTATCAGTAAGTGCCATTGTTTGAAATACTGCCACATAATCACATCCTTGTATTGTCTTATTTAGTTTTACATCTCATAGGGGATTTTTAAAAGTGTGTTTTGCTTCATTTTTATTGAAATCATTGTAGTATGGTGATTGGCAGAATATCAATTATATTGCTAGATAATAATGTTTTTTATAAATTTAAATGAGAAACATTTTGAAAGAACTTTTGCCAGTCTTTATTGCAATACCTAAGAAACCTTAAGTTAAAATAGTATTTTGCCTTTTCTGTCATTTATGCACTTTTGAGCATTTTCCCCAGAATTCTGTCTTATACCACTGAATAGGGCCAAAGTAATTTGCATTCTATAGGCATTGAGGAGAATATTAAGGAGGTATAGCAGGTATATGATTCTTGGAATATATACTACTCTATAGCATGGGTAAAGCTCTCATTTCTTTATGAAAGGAATTTTAGAAAAATTGTAGAAAGGAATTTTAAAAAACCTCCAAAGCTCTTTTACAGATTTTTTTTTCCCAGAAAGAAAACAAAACCACTTCACTGCTCAGGAAATTATTCAAAAACACATATAACATTTTAACAAATGGCAGTACCACCAGGTTAGTGGATTCAGTGCACCTGAAGTCACTGCTCTGCAGACAGCAATGGCTTGTCAGAAACCATTTCTCCAAAATAGGGTTTACTGTTTCTGGAGACTCTAAGACTTCCTACTCTGGCAGCAAATATAATAATATTAAAATCTTCTTAAGTAGCTATAGATTCTGTGCAGTTTGATCATGTCCTACTTTAGTGAGAAAGGAAAAAGTAAACTTTTTATGAACAACTTTTTCCCTTTGTTAAGACATTGCAAATCTTGAATTGCAAACTTCCTAAGCAGTAGTACCAAAAACCCTCTGAACTACCACAAATACAGGAGCAACATTTCAGTCAGGTTTCATTCTTTGAATCAAAAATGTTGATGTCTTTGCATGAACAATGAATGTTGTTATAGACACATCAACCAGTACAGAAAATCAAGAACACTGGAATCTGCATTCTACCCACACCTGATGACTTGCCTGGCCTTGAGCAAAATGCATGAATGTGTACTTGCAGAAACCTGTGGCAGAATTATTCTGTGACAAAATAGCTCCTGCTGTAGTAAATTTCACTAAGAATTGCTTGAAGAGCGAGCAGCAGTAGGAAATTTCAGCTTGGAAGTTGAAAATTGCCTAGGATTATACACATTTGGAAGAGCTTTGCAATAAAGGAAAGTATTAAGCATGCTTTTTCCTTTTGCCATTACAATCTCTTAGATCCTGACTCTGTAATTTTCATTAATTATGCTGGTAGCTATTATAGCTAAGGGACAATGTTTTGACCCTGTACACACAAATGGCTGGGTTATCAAATTGCCTGTATAGTACAGAGGAAGCTGTTAAGTAGAATGATAAAACAATTTCGTCCTCTCTTTCCTCTGCTACTGTTCAGGCTGCCTCTGCATACTTCAGTCTCTACCAGCCAGGAGGGCCAAGCATTTCGACATAAAGGAACTGCACATGAGCACTTATGTGACTGGACACTGTAAAAAAGGAAATGGAAAAACTGCACTTGCAGAACAATATCTGGACTTAATGGCACACGCCTTTCTCACTGACAATCCTGCTTTCTCCTCTTTGCACTTGATTTTAAGTTCATTCAATATCTCTGGTGAGAACCTAACTCATCCAGATGATGACTGTCATGTTCCCACATACCCTTTTGGTGCAAAGAGGGGTGCATTTAGAAGCAAAACAAAACACCAGTTGTAAATCAGACCTGCATTCTCTTTCCTTTTTCTGAAGAGTAGCACCAGTAATCATGAAGGAAGTTACTTACCACTTGGAGTAACAATGGCAGGCTCAAACTCATGCCCCTGGCTTAAATTCACAATTTGTGAAAATAGACTTGAACACTATGAAAGTATTATTAAAACACCCATGAGGGTTTAAACAGCACACCATAAATATTAGCTAGTGTTGCTGCCACAAACATTGAACAGGGATGATAAAAAAGTTTTAAACAACTCCTCATTAAATTAGGCTTGTTTGGTCTTTGCTCTGAATTTGTGACAGTCTGTGGAAAAAGGATTTGCAGCCATGTGAACTGAAACCTATGTAACATGTGAAGACCCACAGAGGAGGCAGTAAATTTGCAAAGGTCACTTGAATTCTGGCATTTCCATCTTTGATTGGCTGACTTTGCAGCATCCATTCAGCTGTTGATGTGTGTGTGTAGCACACATATGAATCAAAATTGAAACACTGCATTAAAACACTTATTAGTTCTACAGAGCTTGAAATCTCATGCTGTAGCCATATTTTACTTCTCAGAATCATTTCAAGATCTGTTGCACATCTGTGCCTTCTCCTGTCTCCTTGGGAGAGCTAACTGTGGGAAGCCAGTCACTGTACCTTCTATACCTCTCTGCATAGATCCAATGCCAGCAAGGACCTTGGCAAATGCCCTCTGAAGAATTTTGCTGAAGTGGCTGAAGACGCTCCTTGTGCCTGTCTGAGTGCCCTGCCCTTCTTCTGTTACTTGCCTTTTCCAATGAACAGTGAGCAGGGAGCACTTCACCTTCGGGGGTGATTTTCTTGACAACTTGGCCTATGCCTTGGGACAGTTAAGACACAGTCACGTGTCGCTCCTTTGTCCTCCACAGGATCAATAACCCAAGAGGGTAGGAAAGACAGACAGGAGACCAATAACATCTGAAAGTGCCCCTGGGAAATTTCCCAGAGTCTTATCTGCTCAAAAGGCCCTCAGCTGTGTTGGCAAAGCACAGATCAAGGGTCATAGTCTCCTCTAGTATAAGCCAGCACCAAGTGTCACAGAAATTTATGGTGCTACACCTGGCTGACATAATTTAAACAGCTATACTTATTATTTATAGTTCCCAGCCTGATAAATATTTAGCCATCAGACGGCAAAACTCCTACATTCTACATTGACTAAATACATGTCAGGCCAGTCCATAGCTTACTCCCTCCAAAGCTGCAGGTCCATCCCATTCCCACCTGCCCCAAATAACCCCAAAGAGAGCAGCCACTTCCCCAAAGTGATTTGCAGTCACCCAGGGAGTGAGAAGAGCACAACATTAAGGAATTCTGCTCTTGTCTGATTAAGATGATGCAATCAACTCTTCTATAAACACTTAGGGATCTTCTTAATAACTCTATTTTTATCAGCTTGAGTGCCACACACAGTACTGCAAGGTAATCATCGGGGCTAATATCTGAATTCAGGAAAGTTTTACCTTACTGTGTTTTCCCTCCTAAGAATTTGCTCTCTGGTAACCCATTCCCTCTGCCATTTCTGTGCTGGCTTCCATTTGCATCCAATATAAGGTAATTTTCTTTAAATTACTTTAAAGTACTTTAAAGTACTGATGATTCTGCTTCCAAAAATGCACTCTTAATAACCAGCTTCTAGGCATAATTTTAGGGTACAGGAAACTAAAGTGAAACAAACTTGAATTGCTTTTAAGTAAAAAAATTTGGCAAAGGCTTTCAAGAACTACTTTCTTGTGGGAAGATGCATCTTGTCTATTTGTTTGCCTCCATTTCCTGATTCAGAAATGGCTTTTAGGTTCCCAAAGATATTCAGAATAAAATAGTTCATCCACAGCATGAAACAGCTTCTGCTGCCGAAATCTGTCACTTGTTGCCTCCATTTCGCTGTGAAGTATTATTAGCAATATTTTAGCAGTTCTTACAAAGCCTTACTGTACATCATATTGTGCAGTGTTTAGGAGAAGACTGTTCATACTCTTTAAGGTGTCATGTGCCAGGTAGGTGGTATTTCCTCCCTCCCACCTCACTTCTGTGAGCTCTGTTGTAGTAACAGACACAGTCAGAGGGCAAGTTACTCTCAGAGACATCATATTCTCACAAGGTCCTGTTTCATTTACAGAAGAGCTGACATTCAGTGGCAAAATCCACAAAATGTTATGAAAGCAGCTGGATCCCTTCATATGTGATACGCAGGGATTCAGCACAGGAGCCCAGGAATCTCTTTTGGCATCTGGATGAAGCCTACTCCATGCAGAAGTTCTCACCATGAGGTTGTGCAGACATCAGTTGTTTTATCACATGATGGAGACTCCTGCACATGCAGGGAATTGCTGTTTGAAAGTCCACTTGTCTTGGTAAGTGAATGTAACACCAACTGTAAGATCCTTACACTGCACTAAACTGAGAACTGGCAAAACCCTTTGCCTTTGTAGCAGCTTTAACAATTTAAAGTGGATTTGGGGAAAAACCCTGAGGCACAAATCAATGCAGGAGGGAAGGTCCACTTAGGATTGAAATCATTTGACAAGTGCCAGTGCATGGGATTTGGTTTCAGGGTTAAATTCTTTGCCTAAATAAGGTATTTGAAATGAGAGAGGAAAAAGTGTTTCATACCTGCCAAGTAGTAAGTTCTCCCTCTGGCACCAGACTTTTAAAATAGTTGTCAGGATGATATCACACTGCGTGATGTAAGTCTTGGAAAAGTGCTAGTATGAGGTGGAGCTTTTTCAGCCATGGGTTTTGGAATTCTGTGTTGGGAAAACCCACCATTTATTTTATTTATTTATTTTATTTTATTTTATTTTATTTTATTTTATTTTATTTTATTTTATTGTTTGTGATTCTCCTTGTGAAGAAAAAGAACAGGAAAATCAGACATCAGGATAGAAGAGACATCTCCAGTGTACAAAAAACTCAGACGATGAGGTCACTGATGTCTCAAATGCTACTAGTCCCTGGGGGTGGCAAGAAAAAGCAACGTTTAGGATGCCAGATGCAGCCATTTGTCTCCAAGGAGCAGCTGGTGATGAGATGCTCTTATTAATGAAATGGGATTGCTCAGTGCTGTCGATTTACTGCAGTTAGTGTAGCCAATTCTGATTCATGCTACCATTATGCATACCAAGCCTAGGAGGCAGCAGGCTTTGTTGGTTTTATTGTTAATAGTTGAGACACCTGTGATTCAAAAAATTTTGTATAAAGCAGTAGATACAGAGTGCTTATGTAGACTGTTTTATGGTTGAATTGCCAGGTGACTGACTGACTGACAGATCCCAGAGCTCAGTTTCCTGGACCAGTGATTCTTAGTCATCTGGCAGTTGATGAGAAGGAAATTACATTGGCTATGTTATTCATGTTGGGGAAAAAACTATAAATCAGTGTGGTTTGTAGGATTAATAACATACTGCTAGCATAGAAGTGAGCATGCAAATTAAACAGTGTCAAATCACTCTGAGAATGGTTGTGCTAAACCTGCACCAAACAGCTGGGGCTGAGCTCAGGAGCTGATGAGGACACGGGCTCACCAGGATGTGTACAACAAGCTGGTTTTTTATTAACATTGATGGCTTGAGGTTGGGGCACCTGAACTCCTGTGACAAATGACAGTAAGATGACACTGAGGACCCTCCATAGAGCAAGAAGTGCCCCCTAACAGCAACCCAGATCCTTTGTCCCCATGAGTTTTTAATACATCACACATAAATGATCTGACCTGTACTGCACCCAGCTTTGGTACTTCTGCGTTCCCCACTGCATTTTATGTAAACCTTCATTGTACCATCTAATACAAACACATGCCTAGTTAAGCAATTCTGATGTTGAGCTGTAAAGTAAATCTTTCTCAGAAAAAAGTCCATTCCATGTACTGTATCCAACAATTATCCATGAGGGATTTGTGAAGCAGGCAGCCCTCTGATAAGGCCACACTTAGCAACTGTTCTAAGGTACCACCTTAGTACCTTACTACCAGGTTTAGATGGCCACCTCATGGAGGTTCACTCCTCCCGGGCCAAGTGGGAGTACTGCCCAATTGCTGGCTGAGCTATTTGGGCACTTAGCCATAAGGTCACTCAGCACAGTTTCCTGTAGGAGAGGTATTTGGAGCAAGGCCTTTGCCTCAGGTTTGATGAATGTATTAAATTGGTGACAAGGGACCCAGCAGTTTAAAGCAATGCAATGGTCAAGGAACCATCCTGGTAATTATAGACCAGTCAGCCTGACATCAGTACCTGGAAAGATAATGGAACAGTTTATATTAAGTGCCATCATACAGAATTTACAGGATGGGCAGGGTATCAGACCCAGTCAGTGTGGGTTTAAGAGAGGTAGGTCATGTTTGACCAAACTGGTCACCTTTTATGACCAGGTAACCCGCCTAGTGGATGCAGGGAAGGGAGAAGATGTTGTTTATTTGGATTTCAGCAAGGCCTTTGACACTGTCTCCCACAGCATACTCCTAGACAAGCTGGCAGCCCGTGGCTTGGACAGGAGCACTCTTTGCTGGGTTCAGAACTGGCTGGATGGCCGGACCCAGAGAGTGGTGGTGAATGGTGCTGCAACAGTACAGAATGTCACTTAGCTCAATTTTTGAGGAGTCACATTTGCTGACACAGAGGATTAGTCTATAAGGTGTACTACTAAATTTAATCCTTGACTTACCAATAACCATACTTCATACAATGTCTCTAAAGTGTAGGAGCTTTATGAATCATTAGTGGGCCCTACTAAAGTATACAGATTAAAAATTTACCCAAATCTGCTCTTCAAATACATAAGACTACACAGAAATTGAAAAAATTTTATCTACTATCCATATGAAGACCCTATATAAAGACTGTTGCTTAGTGATTATTTCCTAGCACTCAAACCATGGTTTATCCCATAATTTTCTTGGGAAGTAGACCCTTCTTGGGAAATAGCTCTTTTTATCCCTTCAGATAAAGCTGTCTTTACAAAAGGAGCATGTAGGAGAACATGGGGTGGAGACAGCTACAGCTGGTAAGACAAGAGTCCTGTCTTTATTTCCAGTATGGACAGCATGGTGTGGTGTTGATGAGAGGATATGCAGCAGGTAATGTGTTCTTCAGTGAGCAATGCATGAGGATGAGTCTTTTTCCTGGCTCTTCTTCAAGGTTTTTTAAAATGACCTTTCCAATTCTGTGTGATTGAACAGATAATCAAACACTAACTTCAATGTAAATTTGACAACAGAACTCGAGTTGTTACCTGGCAGAATGAAGATGAATGCTCCAAGTGTGGCTTAAAGCTTCTGTCTTTTATGAGTGGTGTGAGGATACAGCCCTTCACAAGGTGAGGACACTGCTACAGAATTAAATACAAGCTAGATCAAGAAGACCCCACTTATTGCAGGGATTGCCATTTTATGTAAATTTGTACAAAGCTCAAAATGCAGGCTCACATAGCTCATCTCTACACACTACTGTGGCATAAATCAGCCTTGTTCTCATCATACTGAAGTAGTTATTTCCTCTTCTAGGTGAGGAAATGTACATATGCAAGCAACAAGAATAATAGTGTGATTTGTTTCTGACTGCAAATGTCTCTGTAACTACATATGCAAACTAGGTATTGCCCTTGAAGATCTGGAGAGCAGCCAATGTGCCGTGCTTCCTTGATGTAAACAGTTATGCATAAACAGCATTTCTTTTTACAGGGTCTGTGCTACTCCAGCTTCCAAGTGTTCAGACCAAGATTCTTCTTCTGCAGCTCCTTATCTGAGCTTTTCTGCAGTTTCCTGAGTACCCTCTAAGCAACCCTTACCTTTGCAGCTCCAAAGAGATCTTCCCTCTAAGATCTGAGAAGAATTCCCCCCACGTACACTCACGACCATGCCAGTAACAGATGTTGCATCTCTGCATTTCCAAGGTGCCATTGAAGCCCTCACCATTTTGTCACTCTCTGAACCACGCTTAATCAGAGCTGCAAGGTTTCCTGCTGTCATGGGGTAGGTGTTTGTATGTGTGTGAATGTGTGTGCATGTATGTCTGTGTGTGTCTAGAATATCTGCTCTGTCACCTCTACTTGTATGTATATCTAAAGCCAGTCACCTGAGTCACGAAGTTTCAGCCCAAAGTGGCCCATGCAGAAGTCTTCACTTTAATCAAGTTTTAACAAAACAAGAAAAACAAATCTGTGACATTTGTAGATACATATGTAAAGAGAAACAAAGGATCCTCTCCTCCTCATAGGTAGACTCAAGTTGAATACTTAAAACAGCTACAGAAATAATATTTACACATGTGTAAGGAGTATTTATTTTGTGGGTGTCAGTAGATATGAAAATATTTGGTGTAATTTTGAAAAGAGTAATTTGGAAAACATTTTGTATGGTAGAGTCCTTGGTATTTACTAAAGGAATTGTATTCTTTAAAAATTGTAAAGAATTTACATAACTGATTAGTAATCATAGACTTGTTGCAGAAAATAAAGCATGCTGAAAGAATAAACATGTTCAACAGATTTTGGAATCTCAGTCAGTATTCTTTCTGTAGGACTAGACTTTGCAAAGGGTCAAATTGGACAGTCTGGAGCTTAAATTCCTGTAACTCATCTCACACAGCTCTTTTGCTAATGCTTATTCAATTAAAGAATGAGTCTATTCTAAAATTAACTGTAGCCACAGGGTCTAGTTTTAACAGGATGTTTCCATTTGTGAGTACTGTGTGGCTTCTTTCAAGGGAAGTAGGAGTTTCTGTATGAAACCAGTGGATCCACTGTAGAGCTGAGGTAGAGAAGAAGACAGCAGGTGTCACAGTTGGGGTTAGTCCACACAAGAAAAGCTTGCCCAGAAAAATTAATTACACAGGGAGTGGGTGTGATTTTCAATACCACTCCCCCACTGGCCTATTTAAACTGGTCCACCTGCAGCCGCATTATGACTTCTATCATTACTACAATGCATTGCATCAGTTTTGGTTTCCATACTTAAATAAACTGTCAGCTTATATTAACCTATGTATAGATATTTTCATGTGGTTTCCTAGTGGGAAAGGATTATGCAGTCATACTATACACATCAATCCTTACTATAATTCCTGCCTGACCTTGTTAGCTGATTTTAATCAATCCCCAAAAAGCAGCAGAGATCTCAGACACAATTATTTTCCCACAGTTTTCATAAAGACGGATAAGCCAAGTACAGGAAAGACTTCCTGTTATTGCTGGCATGAGGGACAGCCTGCAGTTAAGCCTTTATTACACTCAGAAGAGGACCATTATGAATGCTTTTAAATGAAGGAAACAAGCCTTTTATAACCCACACCTTATTAGATATTGGAGATTCTAACCATAAGACATGCAGCAAAGCAAACTGGACCTCTTGAGTCCAGCTGCTCATGGCAATGTATCCCAGTATATCCCTGTGTTAGTATCCACCATATCAGTTTGGCAACATCCAAAGCAGGGGTGCTGCCTCTTTCCTCTACACTGGCATAAGTAGCCCTGCAGAACTTTCCAGGAGCTTTTGCCTGCAATAAAATTTCTGCAGTCAAATTCACAAGTCATTTAAGAGTGCATGTGGTGAGCAGGGTTGGGGTCCAGCTGTGAGAACCAGCAAGCAGGTAAATTTGCTTCAGTCATGACAGATACCTGGCTTCCTCACCAATTGGAGTGCACACTTTGCCCAGTGGGACTGGGGAGGACAAGGGTGGTTTGGGGTTTGTTTTTGTCATTTTGGTTTGTTATTGTTGTTGTTATCATGTTTTTGTTATGTTTATTTTTTGGAGGAAAACTCACTGAAAATCACCCATTTCACACAGTGATGGATAGCTGGGAGGCATCATTGCCTGGTGTAAGTTCCTGGTTCAACTCTTGAATCTTGCCCAATTCAAGTAGAGTATTGTCATACCCACCAGCAACAAGGAAAAAACTGCACTGAGGGCGCAAGCCAAGCACTCAGTATAAAGAATGCCAAAATTAAGACGTACTCCATTCAGTGCTCTGGAGGGCAGAGCTTACAGAAAAAGAATCTGATTCCTTTTTGTCCTCCTTGTTCCACCACCTAGAAAATACTCAGTGAGAACATCACAGGCCTGCTCTTAGCACAGAAGTTTTTTCTATGTGCTTTTCAGTCTCAATCATTACCATGGTATCTAATAGTTTCATTAGACTTACCTTTCAATCCCCAACTTAAATAAGAGGGTTTATTATTCATATATTTCTCGTTAGTCTTTTGAAAAATAGATGTACTGTATCAAAACTAGAATTTGCCTCTCCAGTGGAAAGTTTTCTCAGGTGTAAAGTGTCCATAAAGCCTATTACATTCAGCTGCAGCTTAACTCTAATGAAAGCAAGAAGACAGATTTTTATTATGGCTTCACAGAAAATCAGAACATACAAATAACCAGCTGCAGAGAGTTTGGTTTCAATAAAAACTAAGTAAAACATGTTGAGAAACTATCACACTCAGCATCAGAGTGCCTGATTTTTGGAGTCTTGGCTCTCAGGATATTACCTAGATGCTGAGTAAGATACCTTGCAGCAATATCCCAAGAATCTGTATGTGTAGTACACAAAGCTACTTCAGGTAGGTGGTCAGGGATGCTTTGGACATGGCTGTGCTACAAACCCAGCCATTCTCCATAATTAAGTGCCTCATTCATGGATTTTAATTTTTTTTCCCTCTGCCTGAAATTAGCCCATTTTCAAAATGCAGCCACAGGGTCAGACTTTTAAAATATGGCTGGAGAAACTCCCTTTACCAATCTCTCACCACATAACAGCCCAGCATCTAGTGAGCTAGATTCAACTCCTCCATGACCAAATTGGAAGGTGACTAAATCTTGACCTCCTGAAGAGTACACTCAACACACCCCATCAGCAGGAATCTGTCAGGGCATTGATGGCACAATTACATCTTGATAGCTCTCACCAGCCTCACCTGGGAGCCACACACATATGGCCCATGGGCCACAGCTCCACTTAAGCCCAGGTCTGGGCCTTTAGTCCCCCGTCAGAGCTTTCTAGTAGATACGTGTGTGTTTGGTTTGGTCTCCTGCCTTGTTTCCCAACCCTGTTGTAGCTCTTTTTCTAGCTGTGGCCTTATCTTCTGCTGCTCTTTGTACAATCTTTATAACTGTTTTGTTGCTTCATCTTGTCCAGGACTGTCAGTGCTGCTGCACTGTGCTGCCACTGCCCTGCTCAGGTATTGTGGCAAAGTGCTCTGGCCAGTGAGAACACTGCCCATGGTGTGGATACCCTCTGCTCCAGGCTTTTCCTCCCTTGAGCAGCAGCCTTGCTATTGCTGCTCCCTAAGAGCAATAGTACTAATGATAATCACAACAATAACGATAAATGTAATGAAAAGGAGAGAGAGGAATAAAGCCCTGGAAAAACAAATGGTGCACAGTAGAGTGCTCAGCAGACACTGACTGTTGCCTAGCCAGTAGTTGCTGACTGGAGTTGAACCACAACAAGTGTTTAATTTGCCTTAATCTTACATTGAAGATAAACAGGAATTCTATGTGGCTGGTATGGACCGGGACTGTAACAGGGCTTTGCTTTGTCCAGCTCATTTCCTGCCAGCCCCCAGCCTCGGGAGCCCTCCAGCCCCGCTATAACCAGACACCCAGCAGCTGACAGTGCTGTCCCAGCGATGCGTCATCCCAGTCACCATCACCTTCCAATGCTTTGGGTGTTTATAATAGACTCGGTTCCTGCTGTTCTCTATTCATAGAAGCTGCCTTTCACCCCACCATCAGAGCCTGGCAGCAAATGTTTGCGTTGTAACATAGACTGAATATTGTGTGTCAGGGTACTCGGTGCTTGGATGGCTGCCAAGGCATTTATCTTTTTCCACAGCATCCAGGCCGTGGAGCTCCTTTTTGTTGCCCGGTTTCTACTTGAAGGGTCAGACAGTCACAGGTGCGCATCACCCCGCGTTTACCCCGGGAAGGGATGATGAGCACTCAGCTCCGATCAGCGCCGGCGACGCTGAGGGGACGGGCGCTACGCCGCGCCCCTTCCCCCGGGCCGCCGCTTCCCCGGCTCCCCCTCCCTCCTCGGAGCACGCGGCCCTTCCTCAGCCGCGCCGCGGCACCGGGAGCTCTCCTGCTCCGCTCCGGCGGCGCCCCGAAGGTCGGGCGAGGCCGGTGCGGGGAGGGGTCGCCCCTTCCCACCGCCCTCGGAGGAAGTGACATGATGACGGCGGGAAGGGAAGGCGAGGGGGGCCCCGTTCCCGGAGTGGAGCCGCCCGGCGGGTGGAGCCTGGCGGCCCCGCCCGAGCCGCCCCCCCCTCTCCCGCCGCGTGCAAAGTAGTGGCAGCCGGTGCGGCTCGGCCGCCGCCCGCTCCCGGCGCCCCAGTGCGGCACGCGTGCCCAGGCCCGCCGGCGCCAGGTACGTGCTCTCCCCTTCGCGCTGCTCCGCAGGTGCGGGGCCGCCCTCTCTTCTCCCCCTGGCTTCGCTGCCCCGGGCGGACAAACCAGCCCCGAGCTAGCCCCTCCCTGGCGCTGCCGCCCCCCGGCAGCCGCCGGTGGGGCGGGCGGGAGAGGCGGGCGGTGGGCTGCGCGTACAAGTTCCCTGATTTAGTTGCCTCCGGGCTGGGTCTCCCCCGCCGCCCGGACCCGCGCCGTTTCTCCCGCGGCCGCCGAGAATTTTCCTGCCGCCTGCGGGCCCCCTTTGTGTGGCGAGCTCTGCCCGCGCCCGGGTTTCCGTGGAAACGGCGGAGCTACGGCGGCCCAGCCCCGCCGAGCCCCCTGTGCCGCGCCGGGCGGGCGTGCCGCCCCTTCCACTTTCCCTTCGGGGCTGGCCGCCCGGCGCGGCTGGCGGTGGCCGGGGATGGGGCGGGCGGTGCGGTTGCCCCGGGAACGGGCGGGTGCCGTCGCCCCGAAGGCGCCGCTCCACAGCGAGCGGGCGTGGCGGGGTACGGAGCGGGCGGGCCCGGGTCGGTCGTGGCGGGAGTCCGTGAGCTGAGGCGGGGAGAGGGGCAGTGTGCTTCCCCGGTGACGTGCTCACGTGTTGTAGGAGCTCTGCCTTTCACCTATCGGCGTCTGTTCATAAAGATGTTTAAGCCGAATTAAATAATGGCCGCGAACTGAGTTAAGGTGTGTCGGCTGATACCGTGTGGTGAACGTTATTTAAATAACAAGTAATGCTTTTTAGCATTTATTTCAACAAGTGAGCACTCACTCGAATGACTAAAAAGACAACCCACGAAAGAGTCTGTTTCAACAATGTCACACCAAGACTTCTGGTCCTTATCTTTGTTACACATCTCTAAAAGTCGTGTTTAAGTCCCTGTGCAGACATCTAAGAATGATGTACCTTATGCAGGTGCTTGTGTGGGAGAGAGCAACCTTGCTGCTACATGAAAACTGAAAATGCTTTACAATAAGGTGGAAGGAGGCCAGAAACTCTCAAACAAAAAAACCCAAGCATATATTTAAAAACCATGATGCCTCTGGCCCAGGAAGTTGTTGTACCAGGCGATTGTAGCCTCAGCTTGTACTGATAATGACTTCACACTAGAGTGAGTAGCAAAAGAATCAAAAACTGCTGAAGTAGAGAAACTGTTGTGAAACAACTTAAGCTGAAATTTGCGGCCTTTTGTTTTCTCTAACTTCTCATGTGAAGGATAAGGTGTAGACGTACAGAAGTCTGTTTATATATGCCAGGACTACTTCTGTGTAAAGACTGACTGCATGGATCAGTAGAATAGTTGATGTACTCTAAATGTTTGCTGTCATTTTCTTTCTCTAGCTGCTTGTATCTGGTACAATGCTGGGGTTTTCCAAACACTATGGATTGAAACACATAGTTACTCACTTTAGAAATTTATGTAAATATTATGTGTAGCTTTCGTCTTTCCTGTTAATATTTTGCATTAACAATGCCTGAATAAGCTGTATTGAAAAATGAAACTTTAACTGTGTTTTATGGATGACAGGGCCAGGTGTCATGTGGAGGAATATATTGGGAAGCCTGCAAAGAAGAAAGAACATATTGCAAGCTGCTTATGCATAAAGGTTGCTCTTAAGTAAAGTTTAGCTGTGTTGTTGGCAACCACTGTAACAGATTTTAGTAAGTGCCTCACAACAAGGTGGAAGTAATGTATTTTAGGTATGGAGAAATTGTACAGAGAGGTTAGCACTTGCTCAGAGTCACAGAACAGAGACTGCTGTGCCCAGAGTACAGTAATTAACCGTGTTTCTTGAAACTCAGTAGGTGTCATTTTGGTGGGAGGTTGTTTTTACAGTAAGTCTTGCTCTGTCCAGCACAAATGCAGAGGTGCTGAAGCAGTGTTCATCTCTCTCTCGAGTGAGATGTGCTCTCCTGGAGTGATGGTTGTACATCACTGACAGTCTAATGGACTTACTGTACCATAACAGAGAGGAGTTTTGTAGGAGAAAGGGTCTCTTGCAGATGATGGATGAGAATCCTACAGCTGTACTCTGCCCTGCTGAAAGGGGTGGATTGTTTTTTCTGTTGTGTACCCTTGATTTTATGGCTGGAAGGTGAAGACTGGGAACAATACCCCTTAAAATCTCTTTTTGCAGGAAGACACTGTCACAGCTGTGCTGAGAGTAGCAAGGTACAATTCTTGTGTTGCAAATGAGCACTTGTGGCCCATAGACCCTGTATTAGTAATTTGGTCTTAAATTTTAAGAATTCAAATTGCCACTGCATGATATGGAACACCATTTCCCTAACTAATATCATCACTAGTACTGCTGTCTGTGACACACTTGTCAGTGTGTCCTGATAAGGGAGCAGGAGGGCAACAGTGCATAGTAAGGCACTGTGCATGTACTTTACTCAGGAAAAGCTTTTGCAGTTGTGGGCCTTGCTTCTTAGGGAGAGCATTATACCAGTCAAGGTAACTGTCTCATCAGGTGTGTTTGATTCAGCTGCACTGAGTGCAGTGGGCATTTTGTAAGGGAAGTAGAAATGTGACAGTACCCTGTGTGCTTTGTTGCCTTTCAGCACTGGTTGTGGCAGCTGAGAGTGTGTTTTTTCCCTGAAGTGCTTTATCTGTGGGGTGGCCTTGCCCAGTGATTCATTTTGAGGTGTTTCGGAAAGTTTGCTAACCAGTCTGTTGTTTGGTGGTCTTGGGCTAATTAACAGCTGACTGTGGTGAGTACCCTGATCAGCTCTGACTAATGCTTGTGTGCTGCTCAGAAATGCTGACTCACTTCGTTTTCGTGCTTTTCCCCTGTCTTCCTCCAGTGCCTCGAACTAGAAAGGAGATAGGGTCCAAGGTAAGGTCAGAGAAGGATGAAATGAAAATGAATGAGAATAACTGTGTGTTGTGGCAAGGATGAAGATACTGCAAAGACCTCTCTTTGATAATGTGAGAAAAGTATGATAGCTGCAGTGGATTTGCTGAAAAGGCACATAAGCTATGTGTTAGGAACTGAGCAGAGCAGTGTAGCAACTGTAGTGAGCCTACCAGGAGATGCTAGGTTATGGTCCTGCTAATGGTCTGTTCTTCAACTTGAACTTAAAGCCTTTTTACTTCTTAGGCCACTGTTTTGACTTTCTGCTCTTCTGTCTGTCGTGTTATATTCTATTTACACTGTTATATTCAGTGTAAAGAGCTTTACACTGAAATAATTTTTTGCTTCTTGCAAAAGGGCTGACCCAGCTTGAGGTTTCTACTGTAGCATAAATAAAAGGAGCAGGGAAAGGTAATTAACCAGTCCCAGGCTGGAAAGGAGTCAGAGATAGAGGTCACTGAGAGAGGGTTTACTTCCCAGAAGGTTAGGAGTTGCAGGCAAAGACAAGCACACTGATTTCAGTTGCATGCAGGACTGTTAACATCTGAAAAACCTCTTATGTGCACTAGATTTCCTTTTAATTGGACCAACAAACTTAAATTTCAGTCATGGTTTCTCAGCAGGATCCAGGTGGATGTAAAGGTTTGTCCATGCTGGTTCAGTTGGCAGATAATGCAGGTTTTTTCACCTGTTGGAAAAAGGATAAGACTCAACACCTGCTATTAAAGCCAGGGAAAGAAATATATTTGTGGGGAGTCTATATGTGAAAATGGTACATGATTTCAAGTGATAGCTACTTTGAAAGTTAAACTGTGTCCTGCTTCTCTCGCTGTCTCCACGTTATCTGTGTCTTCACACATTATAGTTTGCTGCTTCTTACCACGTTTTTGAGCATTTTGGAAAATAGTATTACTGCAGATACTGCTTTTCGCTTCCAGAAGGTCTTGAAGCATTCTGCCTGCAAGCAGACTACAATTACTCTTGAATCATTTATGAGTTTCCCCCCTTCAAGTCACAGGTGATTCGTCAGGAGTTAATGCTGTGATTCTGTCTCACTGTATGTTTTTTACATGCCTGTGCCTCTGAGTGTATGCATAAATACTGCATTTCATCCAAGGAGACAGAAAAAAAGCTTCATTTTGTATTTAAGCATTGTAAAAGTATCTCAAAATACTTAAAGTAAGCAGGAGAAATGCTCAAAGCCAGGCTTTTAAAAGGACCGGGGTACATGCAGCTGTTCAGTGATGTTGTAGAAAATCCAGGTAGGTGTTGATGTATCTAATGCTTAGCTGAGTGCAAAATTTATAAAAATGTTCCTGGATTTCTAGCTGCATGTTTAGAAGCTGTTAACATCTGCACACTTGCCATCCAGTAAAGTAAATGCAGTCAGATCAAACACTGTCTCTGAATGATCTTGCTGGATGCTTAACGTGGTTTTGACTAGCTCTGGCTGTATATGCTGCGAATACAAGATCATTAATTAGTTACATCACATTTAGCTGTTTTGGAGTCATAATGTTTGCTAAACAACAAAGACAATTTAAACTTGTTGAGAGATTTCTTCTCGCTTTAACAGGTTTTGAATCGGGTCCAAAATGAAACCTCCCTTTATTACTGCTGCCTGTGATAAAGGCTTTTATTCTCTGAAGTTCTCAAATTAAATCAGGCTGTTGGGGACTGATGGTCAGGCAGAATGAGGAGGTTGAAAGTATTCCTAGTTCATGCTGTGGCAAAATAGTTCTGAACACTCCTGAGGCAGAGATTAGCGAAAACTGATGTAGAATGTGACTGCTGATATGTGGGTAAAGCTGTCACCATGTTTATTTGGGTTTTTACCTGGCATCTGGATGTCTGGTTGTTTCCTGTGTAGGTGCATCTGAGCCTTTCACTGAAGCTGGAATGTTATTTTTTGGAACCACGCCACCCACATCTCAGCTATAAGATGTTTTAAGTATTGGATGTTAGCTCTTTGGGGCAGGAGTTGGTTTTAATTGAATAATAAATCTGGACGCTTCCTTCTTCAGTCAAACTATTTTTTACAAAAAGAATCATTAAACAGCATTTAATTAATAAGTGCTAATATCCTGTGTATCTCTGTCTTGGTGTGGCTACATCTTTTATTTGCATTGTCATTTCCAGTTTTGGGATGTGATTTTCATAAAGGAGAGATTCAGCTACTTTATACTCTTCAACATCATATGATAGAATACAGACAAATTAAATCAATACTTAAAGGTTAAAAAAAGGCCTTCTGAGTCTTTTTTTGTATAGTGTTTCCTTAGTATTCAAAGAGCATACTAATGTTGCTTCATATTAATTAAAACTATGCAAATGGCTTAGCTGAAGGAGACTGTCTCCTGTCACAGAAGATACAAAAACCTAACAACTCACTTGGAGCTGCAATCAGATGATGGCACTTCTTGTTTCCAGCACAGTTAACAATGTCTTGTGATTTGTACTGGAAGCTTTTGGACTCCCTCCTGGAGAAGCTCAGTGTTATTGGCTCATACTGTGTGACTCGGAAGCACAAAGAACATGGTCTGTGCCATGTACCTGTTGCATCTGTGGCAGCAGGGCTCAGACCTGCCAGGCAGGAGAGCATGGCTGTCCCCAGCAGGGGCCATACAGCTGCTCAGAGAGAGGCACCCCGTTTGAAGTTGTCATACTGGGGTTTTGGGGACAGTAGAAAATTTGCTACTGGCCCACAGCTCAGTGGTGGAAGTCACACTTGAAACCAGCAGTGCTGTCACCATGGTGTATTTCTCAGCTCAGTGACTTATGCCCAATCTCTGCCACAATTTTTAAGATTTTTGCTGCCACAAATTCTGTGTTACACTGTAGTTGTACTGTCTGGGTTTTTTTTAAATAAACAAAACAACAAAGCTACACAAGTTAGGAATTAGACTCCTAGAAAAAGGCTTAAAATTACCCATACATTACCCAAAATTACTAACATGTAAATCACAATGTCAGAAAATTTAAAGAGGTCTTTATATGGAAGTGAAGAAAGAAAGTTACCATTTTCCCAGTGCTGATGATTGTTATCTTCCAATTGATGTCTTTGTAGCATCTATCAATGCCTTTAATTCCTTCTAAGGGTCAGAATAATAGGAAAGACTTATATTTGTGTGCACATGCACATAATACTGCCCACTTGGTGCTAAAGTTGTAACTTGTAGTTTGTGGTACAGAACCATCCAAGCTGTTGAATACTTGACTTGGATTTCTTGAGGAATGAAGAAAGGAAGGGAAAGCAGAGTGCATTAGATCAGCACATACATCCTGGATTTTACAGGAGCATTTATACCTATGGCATCATCTGCTTCTGCTGAAGGTCCTTGTGGCATGTGTCCACTCCATCTCTGCTCTCTGTGTGTGGCCTTTAAAAAGGTGTTGCAAGGCAAATGTGAGGGTGGGCAAGAAGGCAAATAGAGGAGTATGAAAAGTACCATTTTGTGCTGAAAGCTGGAGTCTGGGGAAGTGGCAGGTTGTGGTTCTGCTGTTGGCTGTTCTGTGGATTTACTCTGTAACTTTCACAAGCATGGGAGGTAAGAGGGGAGCAGCAACAGGGATCTTTCCAGGTTTATTTCACTCTAGTGTCTTCTAAATGGCTGCAGTTTTTCATATCAAATGGGATGGATAAGTACAGGCAAAAAATGGACAAAATCCATAACTGCTTTCTAATCCTACATACATGAAGGATTTGATCTTGCATAGAGAAATGGACTTGCTCATGTTACTGAGTCTGCTGAGAAGATATGAAACTCTTCTGCCTGGATACAACTGCTTATGTGTTAGAGGTGTGTTTGTTGCAGGACTGGAATTGGGAGGTGATACTTGTATAATCTAATTTTGCAACTCATTGTGGGTAAGAACAGGAGGATTAAATATTTGAAGCTTTGAAGTAAATGTGATCCATGTTTCTGTGTTGCCTCACACATAAACCTGGTTTGGATGCAGGGGAAGTGTTTTGTCTGTTGAGACTGTATAAGCAGTTCCTGTACCTTGTGCTGACTCTGTGTGTTGCTGTGAATGTAATTTATAGTTCTTAAAGGTGAGGGCAATCAGTGGCATAAGCTATGGGACTTCATAGGAATGGCCTTCTTTCTAAAGCTTATCTCTTATCAAGGGAATGTTTGGACTCCCAGCACAATTTTAAAAAGCAGCCCTGTTTTTGTACCAGCTCCTGAATAATCCTTTGTCGGCCTTCTTCCACACCCCCATTTATTTGGGCTCTTTTAAAAGAAATGTTTTTATAATAACCACTGAAGAACTCAGTAGCTACTCTTGTGTTGGATCTGTTCCTGAAAAGCCCAGTGTAGAGGTGATGAGTGTGCCCTTGATGCTGGGTAAGTATTACAATGCAGGTGGCAGCATCCTGCTATACTGCCCCTGCTGCCTCTGTAGTTTTTAATGCATTAATTTCCTGTCTGAGGATTGATGGTGTGGATCTCACCATTGAGAGATTTTTCTTAGGCTGTGCATTGAGGATCAGTGCCCTAACTGATCTCTGTACTTCAAATGAACAGTTGCCCCAATTGGGGCAACTGACTGTCACTGTTCTGTACAAAATTTCAAAATTTTATGTATCATAAATGCAAAAGCACCTCTACTTACGGACATACATAGGTGTGTTTATATTTGCTAAGGCTTTGTTTGTTGCAAACATTCAGAATCAGTAATTTAACAAACCACCTGCACTTTTGCAGAATGCCGTAAGTCACTGTAGTGACTTTGCGCAAGCATGTTTGTAGGGGGGTTGTTTTTTATAGAGTGCCAGATGACAGTAACATGTGAGTCTGGTTACCTTTGATTAAGCACTTAATGTTGTTCATGAAAACAAATATTAAATTGTCTGTGAGCATGTGATTTAGTTGCATGTCCTACACCCTTTGTGGTTATTCACCTCAGTCATTTTTGAGGAACTATCCCGGTTGCTTTTGTTAGTGTGACAGCATAGCCCACATCCTGCTTAGATTCTTAGTATACTTTCTTGTCATTTTTTTACTGTTTAGTCCTGCTGTCTTGCTTAGTCCCTAAATTTTACTTTTGTGTGGTGCTGCCCTTGTTGTCAGTGCAAGTGACTTTTTAGGTTAATGGACCCAGTTAAAGTAATGAAGTAAGAAAGGAAACAGAGGGACTCAGTGGTCCCCAGGACTGAACTTTTAGACTGAACTCTGATAAACTCATCTACATCTTGAGTATCTTAATGCAGCTCTCTTTTTCTTCCCAAGCAAATTGCAGATAATTGTGCTTTATATATATTTATATGTGTATATATATGAATGTATTAAAGTACAGAAATCTGTGTGGGGAACAGTTGAAAAGCAACGCTTGGCATTTTGGAAAAAAGCAACTTGCCTTCCAGTGCTATTTTTATGAACTTCATGTTCTGCACCCGAGATAACTGATATACTTCACCCTCACGTATTTTTTGAGGATCTCTTTAGAAGCTTGGAACAGAAGTGCTTAACTTCAAGGGGTTTATTCTTTCCAAATAAATACCTCCTCTCAGCATCAAGCACTGCAGTCTCTAAATGTTGCATCTCCAAGGAGTTTTGTATTGATATGTGTTTAAGTTCATCTCCCTCCTCCCTGAATATTTCATGTTTCTGCAAAAAGGAGCAAGACTGCACTGCTTCTCACCAGAACTTGGGCAGTTGTTCCTCATCTTTCCCACTCCTTCTCAGACTATGCATGCCTCTCTAGAGCTGCTGTCATCGTCCTCACCTGGCTGTATAAACATTGAGTCTAACAGGAGGTCTGCTATGCATTTTGCAAGTATGGTATGTGTACACAGAGGACTTGTGTCCTGGTAGGCATGCAGAGTTTGTGTAGCTGTTTTCTCTATGTTAGATCACAGCAGGAAGAAAATTTAAAAGGGAGAAGGGGAAACCATTGCGCTGCAATAACCATTTGAAAACTCCCAGATTAATACTTCTGTTTCTTCAGTTGACACTCTGTTATGCAAATTATTTCTCTGCTCACTAGAAGATAAACAGTAAGTCAGTTTTATAGCAAGTATATAAATTTGAAATTCTAAATCTTGCTGGTGATGGTATGCATTCTTCAGCTTTTGAAGCAGCCAGACTGACTGATCTCTCCATTGTAACAATGTGCAGCTCAGTAATGCTGGACTCCTTATAAAAATCTAAAAGCATTCCTAAGTTCTCTTAACTTTAGGGAAGCGTCTTAAGATATACTCAAATTATTCCCCAGTTTGGGAATTTTTGGAGAAATTGTGGTGGGTTGACCTTGGCTGACTTGGTTTGCATCAAACTGTTCCCTTACTCCCCTTCCTCAGCAGGACAAGGGAAGAAAATAGGACCAAAAAGTTTGTGTGTTGAGGTAAGGACAGGGGGGTCATTCACCATTTTTACCATCATGGTCAAAACAGACTTTACTTGGGGAAATTTAATATTATTTATCATCAGCTGATAACAGAGAAGGGCAGTGGAAAAAATGCTCTAGGGGGAGGTGGAAAGTGATTCAAACCCTAATTAAGCATGAGGCAAATAGATAATTCTTCCTCCATATTTGGGGTTTTTTTGGTGTGGTGTGTACAGACACAGTCTCCTTGCAGATGAATACACACCTGGATGCAACTTCACTTTTTCTAGCTTGGTGCTCCCTGACCAAAAGAGAAGAGCACAGGGGCTTCCTGAGACTTGCTTTGCTTATGTATTTCATGTACAGCAGCACTGTTAAAATATACTCTGATGTATCTGCAGTGCTGCTGTCTGTGCTCTTTTCACAGAATCAGTGAGGTTGGAAAAGACCTCAGAGATCGAGTCCAGCCTGGGACAGACCACCATGTCAACCAGACCGTGGCACTGAGTGACAGGTCCAGTCTTTCCTTTAAACACCTCCAAGGTGAGTGACTCCACCATTCTCTGGGCAGCCCATTCTAATGTAATCACCCCTTCTGTGAAGAAATTCCTCTTGATGTCCAACCTGAACTTGCCCTCGCACAGCCGAAGACTTTGTCCTCCTGTCGTGGCTCTGGTTTCCTGGGGGAAGAGGCTGGCCCCACCTGGCTGCACCTTCCCTTAGGGAGTCGTGGAGAGTGATGAGGTCACCCCTGAGTCTCCTTTTCTCCAGGCTAAAAACCTCCAGCTCCCTCAGCCACTCCTCACAGGACTTGGGCTCCTGACCCTTCAGAGCTCTGTTGCCCTTCTCTGGATGTGCTCCAGTGCCTCAATGTCCTTCTTGTAGTGAGGGGCTCAGAATTGGTTGCAGTACTCAACTGTGGCCTTACCAGTGCCAAATACAGGGGTTTTGGTGGTGACTGATACTGACTTAAAAGGCACTACTGAAACTGCTTAATCTGACCTGAACATATTTTCATAATAGTCTGTGTAACTCATCCATCCAAGAATCTGGTTTAGATGACAAAATGCAAGAATAGGCGTCATCATTTGCTTGGTTGTTTTTAACTTGCAACAAAGCATTTGAACACTGAATCAAAGACTAGATAAAAGTGAAAACTTTCATGAAAGCTTGAAATATGTACTGAAGAAAAAGAGGTATAGTGCCGACTTGCCTCTCTTTCTAAGTGGGTGATATCAGCTCAATCTAGATGCTGTCAGGTAAATACCATGTTGCTTTCCACACTCCAGTAACTCTATATACTACATGAACTTTGGAAACAGTGGGTGGCACTTCTTTGCTTCATTTGTGTGCTTTCTTTAAAAGTGCAAAACAGTTGTGTTTTTCGTGAAATCTCTAGTTGTAGTCTCAAAAGACTTACTGATTTGGAAGTATGAAATAGAACTGTTCATTGGCAGCAGCCTCTGCTGGCATAGAGTTCTTCACTAGGCATATCACTTCTATGACCTCCTGGTCAATTAGTCTAAGCAGAAGGAAATGCTGAGAGTAGTTGAAGTAAAAAACATAGCGGATCTTGCTGAAGAAGAGGAGTTGGAGGGAAAAGAGTTAGAATGAATAGTCATGTAATTTGCTTTTAAACCTGAACATGTGACCTCTTAGTCACATGAATAGATGCTTGCTCACTTGGTTCCTAAACAGACATTTGAGATTTGAGTCTTCTGTTCTGTATCCAAAGGAAAACTGTTATAAAGAATGTCCCTGTCTGGGTTAGATGCTCTAGCTAGCCATTTTCTCCTAATTAACTTTAAGGGGTATTTGATAGAAAAGAGCTTCTTGGCAGCATTCTGATCTTAATAGCTTCTGAGAAAATGCATTGATTGGCCCTTTTGTTTTTAAAAGATTGCTGTAATTTTCAGTCATTATCTATAAGGAAATCACTAATTTATTAAACCAGCATCATGGATAAAGAATTAAAGACCTGACTCTTTTATCACTTAAACTGGTGTTATGTTGATGTTACCCAGGAGGACTATTAGACAAAGTGTAAGGTGTTCCTTTGGACTCTTAAATGCATGTTTCTAGACTTCATTCATAAGATCAGAACTGATTCTTTTTGTTGCTTGTACCAAGAATAAATTGAATTCTTGGAGTTTGGGTAATGAAAAGAGAAAAAAAAAATCTTATGAGTTTATGTCTGAGAAACAGAAACTTAGCTACCGTTCCATATACAATGTTTAGGTTGCATATTTAAAGGTAGTCAAAAGAGAAAATTTCTCTGTGTAGTTCCCACTTTTTGGAAAAAAATTATTTAATCGGTGCCTCTCATTTCTTGTTCCTTTTGCAAGCAAGTTAGCTTAGATGCCTTTGGATGGTACTGCTTAAGTAGATTTAGTTTGCCTTAAAACAGCTCTCTGAAGTTTCACCGAATTGAAGTTTGATGGCTAAAGTATGAAAGTGAGGAATTAATTACTTTCAGACATTCCATTGTGGCTTAACAAAATTGTAATGCAGTAATAATGTTTTATCAGGGTTATCTCATATTTGTTTATTTTATTTCTGTGAAGTTTTATTTTAAAGGCACAGCAGGAAGTAAATGATTCACATACATGTAACATTTTAATAAAGTCTGGCATCTGTTATAACAAAAAGGTAACAAAAAAATTACTGGATTAATTGGTGGACAAAAAGACTAATTATTTTTGTTACTAAGTCTGTCTGTCATCTGCTTTCTAAGGTAGATTTATGTTGATTATATCAAATAGTGAGTTTTCAGGTCTTCACTAAGTAAGCAGTCCTCTAGTCTTTATTTGTGGCTGCTGTTTTTATGCTTTATCCCAGAGTTTACTGATATGTGGGAATTACCTTAGTGTGATTCTGTGGGATAGAATTAAACAGCCAGACTAGCACAAAAAAAATTTCTGATCATTTTTAGCCAAGCACAGTAGGATAAACCCCGTCATCAGGGTTTTGGACACTGTAGAGTCTTTGAAACCATCCACTTGCAGGTAGCTGGTTGCCTCTGTTCTGACTGTTTTAAAGAAACTTGCTGCCTTTTTCTTTTTAATTGTTTGGCTTTCTCTTCTGAGTGTTCATTGGACAGATTGGAGAAGAAACACAGCAGTGGTTCCTACTAGACAACATTTCTCATTCTGCTTAGCTTTCAAAAATAAAGCCTTTGGTCAAAGCCCAAGCTAGTAAATTGTCTGCCACCCTAAGAATCATAGCTTTTATAGGTGGGTTTGTTAAAGCTGGAAAAGCTTTTTGCGAGTATCATGACAGTGGTTACTACAATGAATAGAGGCCTGTTCTGCCATTCTGAGCTACAGCTGGTGTCAGCTGTGGTACTGAATAGTACAGCAAGATAAAGGGAACAGAAGGGCACATTTTGCCTGCTAATAATAGGCTTGGGACTGCCATAAACTCTGTATATAAATTATGCAACAATACAGATTCTCTTTCTTAAATTTTTCCTCATCTTCCTTGTGGTTGAAAATCTGGCTAAATAACTTCCGAAGGCTCTGCAGCAATTCTTGTGTGTGCTCTTTGCTGTGGCGAGCAGAGTCAGCAAAGGGCAGTAACAGAAATGTTTCAGGTCACTGATGTAGACTCAGTGCCTCACATAATGGGGTCTCATATAAACTAAAAGGATAGGCGTAAAGATTTTTTTCATCAGTTAATTCCCTAGGCTGCTGACATCTGCTCTTTTGTTATTGCATGTGACTGGCACATTCAGAAATACTGTCTCAGGGCTTCCTCCCTGGGAAAACTCTTCCATGCCTCAGAGGGGGAAGCAGTGGAGGAGTGGAACAGGATGGCAGAAGCACCTCCTGTCTGTGTTCAGACTACTGGGGGTTGTGTTTACTGAGAGATGTGTGTTCATTCTAGTGGTGGTGGTAGTGATGTTGGTCAGTGCAATATTTGATAGGTCAGAATACTTTGCAGAGGACATTTCCTCTGAATGCTCAATTGCTAAGGTTGGACTGAACCTTTCCAAAATTATACAAACATATCATAAGTAACATGAGAATTGATTCCTTTCTGGAAACACTTCTGGGTCACGGGTTGGTACTGTTATTGATGTTTCATTTTTGGGTTTATGGATTATAACTGACAGAATCAGGGTCAAGGAATAATTGAACAAATTGCGTGTATTGTGCATAGCCAAGCTTTTATTCTCTTGCCAAAATCAACTGTTATTTGAGTATGAGAGGGGAAGAAGACAATAAAGCTAGAATTAAGGGGCTGCTGCCTCTTGTTTGGGGACCATGGCCTGTAGAGAGAAAAGCACATCTCCTAACCAAGCTCTAAAGCTTGCGTTTACTTTGGAGCTGTTCTTGAAGATTACAGAGGTGACAGTGTATGTATGTCTCATGAAGTACAGACAATTCAAATAAAAATACAAGTTCATATCAAAACTGTCATGTAGTTCAAACCAAAATATTTGCTCATATTTTATCAATGAAAACCTTATAGGAGAGTATCGTAGTCCATGGAGTGGAGTCATATGTTCACAGGTTTTGCAGAGTTAAGATTGAAATTTAAGAATTTGTTTCCAAAGCCAAATGTAAATTGGTTCACAGATACAATATTCTCTTTATGTTGTAACTTTTACAAATACTGATATCAGGCTTTTCCTACAATAGACTTAACTTTAATTTAAATGTAAGCATGAAGTTTGTTTTAGGTCTGTCTATAGAGATAAATGCACTCTGTAACTGCTGATACTGTTTGGTTTTGCAGGTTGTCTTCTGAATTTTGTGTCTGAAGGTATCCTCTTGCTTTCTCAGCAAATCATGGACATCGTTGGCTTTCTGAAGTCGCAATTCATTTGCCACCTTCTGATCTGCTATATATTTATAGTGTCAGGACTGATCATTAACTTCATTCAACTCTTTACACTTATACTTTGGCCAATCAACAAGCAACTGTTCAGGAAGATCAACTGCAGGCTGGCTTACTGCATTTCAAGCCGTAAGATTTCAGATTTCTTTTTTAAGTATTTTCATATTTTGTCTTGAGGGAATTGGTAGAAAAATTCTGAATTTCAAAGCCTATATAAAGGTCATGTCTGCTTCCTACAGCACCTGGACTTGTATGAAGAGGTGTATGCCTTGTTGAAATGTCTTCTTGTGCTGAAATGTTTTGCTCTTTTATAGTGGGATACTTCCTTGACTCAGTATGTTGAAGTAAGATTGCCTCTCATTTGGCTATCCATCATGTTTCATTAAACCAAATGAGAAATATTGACCAAATAATGCATCTCAGCAAGTTCAGGTATTATCTGTAGGCTTACAGTGTTAACAAGTCACTTCCAATAATGTTTTCAATCCTTTTATTACCCATGATTTTGTATATGATCTTGGTTTAAATGTTTCCTGTGCAAATCCTATTCAGGACTGGGAAATAACAGGAAAAAAAAAGGAAAAGTGTTTGATTTCATGTGCTTTTTTCCTTGGCCAGTTATAAACTGTTTTTATTTTCAACAGGATTTCAGATATATCAGCTGCATCTGTATGTATTTAGTATATGCATGTAGTTATAATGCAGAATACAGCAGGTAGCCTGTAATCATTTGAAAGAAGCAGGGATTGAAATGATATTGATTTTTCTGGGAGAGGTGGGAGCATGAGCTCAGGATGTTGTAGGAAGAGCAGACCTTTGACTGCTGAGATGTGACTGTTTACTGGCACTTGATGAAACAGGTAATTCCAGTGCAATGAGTGACAGCTGTA